>NC_133597.1:5208828-5508828 GCF_964106895.1 Numenius arquata
AGCCAGGAGCCATCGAGGGTGGCTGAGATGGTGTGGTCCGTCCTGGCCGGGGGCTCCCCCTGGGAGAAGGAGCTTTGGCATCAGCTCACCCTGGCTCTCCGAAACCCCTGCGTTGTGCTGCAACTGCTGAGCTTGAAGCTGGTTTTCGAGAGTGATGCCGCACTTAGCGGGGGGCTGCCAAACCCACCGAGTCCAGCTGGTTATTGCCCTTCAGAAGCCATTTATCTTTCCCCTTTCACCTGCAGGGCTTTTGTGTCTCATCTTTCTTTTCCTCCCATGCGGGATGGAGCCCACCCCTTCCAACTCTCCCAAATTGCTGGTCAGACCCCATCCGAGGAGCACGGGGACATCCAGGGGAGGATGCAGGCACCGGGGGCGAGGGGGTGGCAGGGCTCGGTGGGCTTCTGCAATGCTCTTGGACATCTATCGATTCCGGTTGTTATTTAGAGAGAGATCACTCCCCCTCTGCTCTGCACTGGTGAGGCTACAACTGGAATACTGCATCCAGTTCTGGGCTCCCCAGTTCAAGAGAGACAGGGAACTACTGGAGAGAGTCCAGTGAAGCGCAACAGAGATGATGGAGGGATTGGAGCATCTCCCTGATGAGGAAAGGCTGAGGGAGCTGGGGCTCTTTAGCCTGGAGAAGAGAAGGCTGAGGGGAGACCTTATCTATGTTTACAAGTACCTAAAGGGTGGGTTGAAGGAGGGTGGAGCCGGACTCTTCTCAGTGGTTCCCAGTGACAGGACGAGGGGCAACGGGCACAAGCTGGAACATAGGAAGTTCCACTCAAATATGAGGAGAAACTTCTTTCCGGTGAGGGTGGCAGAGCCCTGGAACAGGCTGCCCAGGGAGGTGGTGGAGTCCCCTTCTCTGGAGATCTTCAAGCCCCTCCTGGATGCAGTCCTGAGTGATGTGCTCTGGGCAACCCTGCTTTAGCAGGGGAGTTGGACTAGGGGATCTCTAGAGGTCCCTTCCAACTCTGACAATTCCATGATTCCAACTTGAGCTTCTTAAGTGTTGGCTTTTCTGAGAAGCCGAGATCCAAAATGTCAGATGGGAAGTTTAGGAGCGCCTGGAGCTCTGCCACTGCCTTTCACTGTGGCCTTGGGCACCTCACTTATCTTGGGGGTCAATTGCCTCGATTAAAAAGCAGGAGCTCCCAGTTTCCTGATTTTTATTCCCGTTCACCGTAGTCGGAGGGCTCTGATCCTGGGGTGGGGGCTTGCAGGCTGCCCGGCACTTCCAAATCCCATCCAAAAGTTATCTTCAGGAACAACACACTTTTTCATCAAACACTAACTCAATAGTATAAAAGAATGCTGTGTGATGGTTATTAAAGTTTAACAACTGTGTATATCTATTACCTAGCTGCTAAATCTTTATATGCCTTAAATAATCAATTGATATTTAATTAGTATACAGTACTATTACTGCCTTCCTAAATCTATAATGATGAACCAAGTTACAAGTTATTGGACGTTAATTACTAACTGATGATTAGAAACAGCGAGGCATTTACCAGCCTCATCCCAGCTATAATACGGCGTGTCCGTGCGCGCTAAACCGCACTTACTGTCTCTTAATAATCAATGGGTGTTTTAACATGCAATATTTGTCTAATTAGCACTAAATTAAATCCTCATCGACAACACTTCAGGCTAAGAGATCGGCATCAAATATGATGGATTAGACACGGAAGGGCTGTTATTGTAAGCAGGAGATGTGCGTGTCATTTGCTTTGCTTGTCATGGCTGGCACGTGCCTCCCTGTGACTGTCAGCCCGGTCCTGGGGGGGGGACCGGTGATGGAGTGATGCCTCGATGTTGGATTGACGGGCCCGGAGACCCCGAGTCTCTCTTTATTCAAGCTGTAGGCACAAGCAGCTCTTCACTACATCCTTCCCATCCCTCCTCACCCAGCAATGTGCCTCCAACAAGGAGGATGGCCTTTTTTTTTTGAGGGGGGGGGGGGGGAACAGGGTGTTTTCTGCACCTGGTGCTTTCGGTGCAAGCAGAGATGTGCCCAGCCTCCGTGGGGAAACATTTCTCCTAGCAAAAATAGCATTTTCTGCTGCTTGTTAACTTTTTTTGGGGAGTCTCTCGTTTGGGCAAGGAGGATGGGCTTTTTTCTGGGGGGGAAACGGTGTTTTCTGCACCTGGTGCTTTCGGTGCAAGCGGAGATGTGCCCAGCCTCCGTGGGCAAACATTTCTCCTAGCAAAAATAGCATTTTCTGCTACAGGTTAACTTTTTTGGGGAGTCTCTCGTTTGGGCAAGGAGGATGGGAGAGATGTTTGTTTGCAGCCGTCGGTCTGACCTCGCCTCGGGGATGGGGGGAGGTGAGAGGAGCCCCGAAACCCGGCGGGGCGTGGGAAAGGCCCCTCGGGGGCAGCGCCTTGGTGCGCTTTGTCAGCAAGGGGGCTGGAAGCCGGCTGGCGAGAGCAGCGGGATGGATCGCACGGCCTCCGGCTCTTTGCGAGAGCCAGCCTGTCCTTCACACTCAGCGTGGATGTAATTAACTGTGCTGATAGGATGTTATGCCAACAGCAAAGCAGAAAACACCAGAAAATGAGTCGGGAGCGATGCTGTTCGGCACAGAACAACGCTGCAGGCTCCCCTGCCTCTGATGGAGGGCAGGGTTGATGCTCCGGAGAGGAGCAGAGAGGCTCCCTGCAGGCTCTGGCATGGCTTTGCTGTAGCCTGCAGAGGAGATGAATGGACCCTGGGAGGTGTTTCTCTCCCTGGGTGCACGATGGATGTAGAACTTCCAGCTCCTGGCTCCCTCCTTTCAATCCTTCGCAAGGAATCGCCGTCCTTGCTGTGTCGGGGGAGGTTTCTTGCCACCAATTTTCCTGCTCCTTTCAGGGTGGTGAAACCTCTCGAAGCCTGAGCAGCTCCTCAGTCCCTTACGGATCTTTCTCTGCCCCCCAGAAGCCCAGATCCCACAAAGTGCAGGGCCCTTCTGGGTGGGATGGATGTCTCCCGCACTTGACAGGAGCTGGGATGAAAAAAGAAGGTGGGGGGGGGGGGGGGAGAATAAAAAGGACTTCCAATTAGCAATTGAAATTGTTCTTAAAAGAATTTGCCTATTCTGCAAGGAATGTTTAGTAATTGATAGCAATTTCTAGCAATTAAATACAAATTAATTCGTGCTACTGAGTAGCAGTTTATTTATGGCTCTGTATTTATGGGCACTCCCTCTCCTTAAAAATATCGTCGTTGCTTTTGATAAGTAATTAGAGTTTACTGAATAATTTCCCAATGTAGGTATGAATTTTAAATAATTTTTAGTACCGAGCTAGTGTTTCATTGTATTGCTGAGTGAGGGATTATCGTTATTTATGCTGTAGCAGGGCCTGGAGGCTGGGACGGGCGCTGTGCAGGCGTACAGCAAAGAGACAGCCCCTTGCCCAAAGTGGCTTGCAGGGATTTTTACGGCTCGGGTCTCGGCAGCAGCCTCCCCAGCATCATTCCCGAGAAATAAAGGTCTTTTTGCAGTCGTTTGCAGCAGCGCAGCATGGGCTGCAACCTCTTTTCTCCTTCCTCTTGATTAGTGGGAAATAGTAATTCCCTACTAGTAATAGTAATTATTAACCACTGCAAAGAGGAGGGTCAAGCCCTAAAGCGTGCAATGATGAGCAAAAGTCATGTCTTTTGTTTAGTTTACTTATGGTTTTGGATTTGAGGTGCCTTTTATTTGCTTTGTGGGTTTTTTTGAAGGTGATCCCGGGTTGTGGTTGCAAACTTTTATTGGAGCTCCTACACGCTGTCTCTTTACAAGATGAGATCTTGGTATAATCACATTTCCAGGGCTTGCAGATGTTGGGGGGGGAGAGGGAAAAAGCTGCCACTGGTTTAATGCTGTGGGTGGGAGCTGGTGGAACCACACCAGACGTGGAGAGAGCTCTGACCAGAGAGTTGGTTTTAGTTTAACTGTGTCCCCCAAACGCCTTCCATGGGGCTGGTGGGTCTGTGACCCCCCATTGAAGCATCCAAGGGATGCCCAGGACCCCTGGCAGGGATGGTGTGGGAGGGAGATATTTCTCCTGATGTGTTATTTACAAAACCTGGTAGTCGTCTTTAAAATGCTGTAAGCCAAAAGCTGGCCAGGCTGGAGTGAAGGTGTTAATTCAAGCGTGTGGTGACAGCATCCATGAAGATCCTGGAGAGAGGGAGAAACCCAAGCCTGGAGAGCCAGGCGTTGCGTTCAGAAGTGAGCTTGGGAGCTGCCAGCAGGGCTTGGGCTTGTAATGCCAAGGAGAAGTATGTTTAAAACTGCCCTAAATGTGTTTTTGGGGTCCTGAGGTGGAATGTGCTGCTTCTGCTGAGGGTCAAACTAGAGCCTGGGAACCTCGGAGACGTAAATACTCTATGGCATTAATTAATTAATGGGAGAGCTTTGGGATATACCATGTATACTTAGGTTATAGCTGAAGTACCCGTGGGTTATTTGGGAGCTTTGAGGCTGTTCAGACCTTGGAGCATGGCAGAGGTGCCTGGCCCCGTCGCTGCTCCTGTCCCCTTTGTCACCTACGGGCAGCGGAATCGGCCCCCACCTCTCCTTCAAAGGCTGCGCTGATCCTGCCCGTGGCTGCACAGCCTGTTCTGGCTCGTTTCTGGCTTCATTACTGAGCTTGATTAAATGGTACTTGTACAGCCAAGGGTTGGGAAAACACACAAAGGGACTTTTCTAGTCATCTGAGGCACTTAGATACCGCGGAGACAGATGTTGAAGGGATGGAGAGAGAGAGAGAGAGACAGGGTTTGACATTGCGGTTGCAGTAATGAGATGTAGCCCATCAGGGCAGCGTCCTCCTGGGGTCCAGATGCCTCCGCGGAAGGGAAAGGGTTGAAACAGAGCCTTGGGACCTGGAAAAGGCTCACTCTGAAGAGGAAAAGAGCAAACTGGAGAGTTGCCCTGTCCTTGAGAGGAGCTGGGGGCGGGTTGCTCTGCCTTTTGCGGAGGGTGGGGTTGGGAGAAAAGGAAGGCGAGAAGGTTTTAACCCCCAAATCTCACTGTATCTTGCTTCGTAGAGTCTGTGTGTGCAGCCGGGGATATCGCTTGTACTGTTAGAGCACACAGAGCCGGATTTAGCCATCATCTCGCCAGCCGTGCGGCTGCTGCCACATCACGGGTGCATGGGGTGATGCTGAGAAAGGAGAGACTCCTCTTGTCACCTCTCCCTGTATCCTAATTAGGGGTTCTAATTGACAAGCGGCTGAATATGAGCCGGCAGCATGCCCAGGTGGCCAAGAAAGCCAACGGCATCCTGGCTTGTATTAGAAATAGTGTGACCAGCAGAAGTAGGGAGGTGATTGTGCCCCTGTACTCAGCACTGGTGAGGCCACACCTGGAGTATTGTGTCCAGTTTTGGGCACCTCAATCCAAGAGAGATATCGAGGTGCTGGAGCGAGTGCAGAGGAGGGCAACGAAGCTGGGGAAGGGCCTGGAGAATAAATCTTATGAAGAGCGGTTGAAGGAGCTGGGACTGTTTAGTTTGAGGAAGAGGAGGCTGAGGGGAGACCTCATCACTCTCTACAACTACTTGAAAGGACACTGTAGAGAGGTTGGTGCTGGTCTCTTCTCACGGGTAACTAATGACAGAAGGAGAGGGAATGGCTTCAAGCTCCAACAGGGTAGGTTTAGACTGAACATTAGGAAAGAATTTTTCACAGAAAGAGTGGTCGGGCATTGGAACAGGCTGCCCAGGGAGGGGGTTGAGTCACCATCCCTGGATGTGTTTAAGAGCCGTTTAGATGTGGTGTTGGGGGATATGGTGTAGGGGAGAACTTTGTAGAGTAGGGTAGATGGTTGAACTCAATGATCCCAAGGATCTCTTCCAACCTAGACGATTCTATGATTCTCAGGCGGGGTGCTGTCTCCTCAACTATGGGGTCAGATTTGTCTTTGGGGGCCGGGAGGGGCTGCAGCAGAAGGTGGCAGCTCATTGTAGGTGAGTTTGGCCAGCCCTGAACCTGCCAGGTCTGGGACAGACCGCGGGGTCCACCCCGAGTGACAACGTGAGGCTGTTGTCTTGGCAAAGAGAGTCGCAGGAGTGACTTCTAAGGGCGAGGAGCAGCTTCAAACCACCCGACTTTGTGGGCTTGAACTCTCCTGGTCTGGCAGCCTTCCCTTAGATTTCACAGCCCAATTATTTTCGTGCCGTCCTTCCCGCGCCGGAGGAGCTTTCCTCCCTGCCCATCTGCAAACCTCATCGCGCGCTTCACTTCAACGTTTTCGCTTTTACCCCTTCCCTGCTGCTGCTGCTGCCAGGCTCCGGGGCACGGCGATACCTTTCATCTCCTCTCCTTTCTTGTGGTGATTCAGAGCTGGTGGCTTTTGGTCTCTGCTCTCCAGGTCTCCGGTTTGTTACACGCCGTGGCGAGGCGGTTTGTGGCACGCTGGTACCCGCAGGAGAGATGCTGCTGACGCCTTTGGCTTAATGGGCTGCCTGACTGCGAGGGATGAGACCCGGTGACCCAGTGGGTCCCCTCTGGGAGCTGAGTAACAGCCCCCCCCCTCCGCCCCCGGCTCTCGCCCTGTGATCTGGCACTGGGCTGGACGTGTGTTGGAGATCTTAGGAGATGGTTGAAGACTTTTAACTGCGGTCTCTGATGGCCCCGGCTCTCCCTTCCGGCAACTCCGAGACGCTCGCTTGTGTGATTAACTTCACATCCCAAAAGTCACTGCCTCTGTAAAGCTTCAGGACTCCGCCAGTGCTTCTGACTGCTTGAGTGCCCCGCAAGCCTCCGGACAAGGGTCAGCGAGGCTGCTGCTGTCAGAGGAGCTCAAAGGCTCCGGGTTTGAAAGCCAAGAGTAGTTTCTCCGCTCTTTGATGGCAGACTGCAATGCCTGCAGACGGCGAGGGGCGTAAACAGGGAGTTTGGGCTCCGGGAAGCTTTGCAGTCACTAAATTTGTGTGTTCAAGCCGCCTCCGGGCAGAACTCGGCAGGGGATGCTGAGAGATGCCCAAATAACCGTGGGACGAGCAGGAGGTTCTCGGAGGGTGATGGTGGTGGCTGTGTCTGACCTCGAGGCTGTGTCCCCGGGGACGTGGCGAGGAGGGGAAAGGAGCCTGAGCCCTCTGAATCCCTTCTGGAATGATCACGGTTAAAATCCAGCGGCAGGATTGCTCACCGGTGATTCATCAGCTCTCTGCTGCTAGTGCTAGGGCGGTTCTCCTTCCCCGTCTGCAGAAGTAACACCAGGGGACAGGGGAGGGGGGGGGACCTGTCATGTCATCCTCCCCCTGGGGAGTTTTTCTGGTGGCTCTGAAGTGCCACCACCAGCCAGAGCTGGGGCGTTGAGAGGAGGAAATTTGCAGGGCAGAGGTGGGGGCCCTGCTGAGATTCTCCAGTGTCTCGGTGACCCGGCGTGGTCCAGGGATGCTCCAGCGCTGGGCAGCGGTGGGTGGACGCTCAGATTCGGGGCACAGAGATTCCTCCCAGCGGCTGCGATGGTTTTTGTCCCGTCCTGGCTCCCTCCTTTTTACTTTTGAGAACAGATGGACTTTTTCCGCTGCTCCCCTAGAAGTAGCACCCCAACCTGACAAAACCCTGCAAGTGAATTTCCCAGGTCGAAGCCTCCCCGCCTTTATCTCCGTTTTCCTGACAGCAGCCCGTCCCTCTGCCCCATAAAAATTCCACGCACGGAGCCGGTTAAAAACATCAATTAGCTCTAAAACAATTATTATTTTTTTTTGAAATGCCATTTTATATATGCAATAACACAACACAATAATCCCGGGTTATTTAACAGAGCATTTACCATGAAAACAGTCATTACTCTTTAAACGCTGCTGACTGTACAAGCCTCTTAACGTTAAACGGCAAGCCAGGCAGAAGTCTTGCCGTCAGAAATGCCACGTTCCCCGGAATACATTAGAGAGACTGTCACCGGGATGCTCGCTGCTCGGCTGAGTGGCCTTTCCCACCCCTGGGAAACTCTCATCCGTGGGGCAGCGGGGGGGTATCGCCTAAAATTTGCCTTTTTGGTTTAAATTTTGCCGTGTTGGAGAGGATCCCGT
Organism: Numenius arquata; assembly: GCF_964106895.1. Classification (NCBI taxonomy): domain Eukaryota; kingdom Metazoa; phylum Chordata; class Aves; order Charadriiformes; family Scolopacidae; genus Numenius; species Numenius arquata. Next base: position 5,216,854 of record NC_133597.1, read on the forward strand.
GGGTTCAACCCAACACCGCTGCAGCCCCCACCCTTTACCAGCCATTTCCCTTTACCCTCACCCCTCTCTTCTCTACCCAGTCTCGGGGGGACAGCAGCCGTATTCATTATCCAGCCTAAACCCAGCAGATTTTGCTATTTTAATATTGTCGATAGGGCCCATCGTACTGCACAGATCAAGACGTTTGTGCTGCTGAGTCAATAATGGAGTTAGTAGTAAATTCCCCCGCCTTTTGTGGTTCTAGGGAATTGTGCTGGATGTATATTATTTACTTACTTATTAGACCTCTTCTAGATACCTGGCATGAACCCGGGGGAACAGACGGAAATACCATTCTCAGGCTACCAAAAAGCCTTTGGTTTAAGCAAAATAGTTGTGTTTAAAGATTAATTTAAGATGCTTTAAAATTTGAGCAGGCCATGCATTTTTAATACTGATTGATATTATTATAAAAGATTCAGCTGCAACTCTTCTCACCAGGACCTCTCTTGGCGCGCAGACGGCACGTTTGTCTGCGAGGGACCGGGCTCAGTTATTTTTAATCTTGGAGATTCGTTCTCGGGAAATTTATGGGAAGCGTCGCCTCGTGTCTGGCACACCAGAGCATCCCCGGGGCGGGCGGGGGGGATGTGAGTCGGTGAAGCTGGATGGAAGGGTTGGTGGGGGTTGAAGCCCCCTGTCTCTGCTGGAGGGAGGAAAAGGGGATGGTGCAGCTTCTTCTCAGGACTGGGAGCAAAACTTCTTCCACTGGAAGAAGCCCCAACGCAGCAAACGCTGAGGATCTGAACAGACAGAAGGTAAAACCTCCCCAACAGCAAGTACATTTGGCTTGTGCTTCTTGCAGACCTCCCCTATTTATTTTATTTTTTTTTTTCTCTTAAATTAACGTTTTTTTAACGTGGAAGTGGGAAAGAGACAGTGGCACAGCACCCAGGGCTGGGTGCCTCCTTTGCGGAGGCCTCTTTCGAGAGCGTTTTCTTGGCAAGTTGGAGAGACACAGCAGCCACCCCAGCCCTGGAGGAGCAGAGTTTGCTGCTGAGGAATAATTCTCCAAATTGCATTTATTTCACAGGCGTGAAAGGTCACAAAGTGAAGGGAAACAAGAACTGTATTCAATTAGACAATTCGATCAAAATAAATCTGTCAAGATGGCATTCCTGCTGAGGAATCAATTGACTTGGAAAATGAAGGCAGCTGCTGCTGTTGTTGTTATTATTGTTGTTATTATTATTATTTTAAATTAGCTCCAGTACCTGACATGAGTACCTGAGTTGGAGTGCCTGAGCGGTTCACATCATCTATCACTCTTATTAGATATTAATACATCCTCCTCCGCCTTGCATTTAGTGCCCTGTTAATAGTCAAGTGGCCCCAGAGTGCTTCCTGGGAGGTTGATATGAATGATTAGTAATGAGAAGGGATGGCGAGGCCTTTTTTTTTTTTTTTCTTTTTTTTTTTTTCCCAGGCAGAAGGTTAAGGGGAGGGGAAAAAAAAAAAAAAATGAGAGAGGGAGAACAAGCAAGCAAGCGTGCGGCCGGTGTGCTTGGTCAGATGCGTTTCTTGGTGACTTTAAATCAACCTGAGTAATATCTCGTTGTGTTCCCCTTTGTTTGGTGGGTTGTAGCGGAGAAGGCACCCAAATAATTTACTTTCTGGCTGGGGATTGGGAGGAAAGGGTTTTGTTTCCCCACGTCACTGCTGCTCCTGGTTCTCCTGGCTCGGGCTGGCTTGGGTAGCGCCGGGGGTGGTCCCCAGGCTTTGATGGGTGAAGGTGTTTGCTAAAGGGTTCTACAGGAGGACAGGTCCATTTGTCCATCGGGTTGGAAGGCGAGGAGAGGCTGAAGTGGGCAGAAAGCTGAGATGAGATGTACCATCAGGGAATAAATGATTTTTCAGGAGAAGGAGTCCTCCTGTTGGAGAGATCTTGAAGCCTTACACAGTCCACTCCATCATCCGAGCTATTTAAAACTTGACTTGATGGAGCACTGGAGAATACAGCAAAGAAACAGAGCTGCCCCAGCTGGATGAGAGCCTGGATAACTCTGACAGATTCTTTCCAGCTCCGGCTCTTCCCTCCCTGCTGCTGTCAGCCCTCGGCGGCGGAACTGGTGTCGCCTCCCCGCTCTCCCAGGGATGCCCCCTCTTTGAACGTAGGATATGGGGAAATCAAATGTGAAGGTTTCCCAGGGCCGGCAGGTAGAAGTTGCTGGGAGTGTCTGGGCTGCCTGTGATAGGGAAAAGGTGATGAGAGAAGTTTCCTTCATCTTTTACCAACTGGGACGTTTTCCTTTGTATCGGGCAGCCTTAAAAAAAAATATAAAAAAGCAAGCAGAAAAGAAAGAAAAGCCACCAGCCTCCTTTAAAGACAGACTTTATCACAGCAACATACTGATGTGCTTTCCCACTGCCTTCAGCTTGGTGCACCTCATCAAAGATGCTCTTCCCACCCCTTGGGCAGCTCTGCCTGTCTCCTGCCTTGCTGGGAAGGGTCCCAGGGGGTCGGACAGGTGGTTCACCCAATGTGGCACCAGGTTCTCCTCTCCTCCATGTCTCAGAAGGTGGCTGAAGTGTTAGGATTCGGTGGCAGGGAAAAACAAGGTCCTCCTGGACGTCTGGTGGGTACCAGCATGCTGGTTTGGTGCTGATGCCATGCCCCAACTGGTTTCTGGGGGTGTGACTCCATCCCCCTTCTCCCCTGGTCCTAGCTGGCCATCAGCCTGCTGTGTAGCTCCTAGGTCTTGCTCTGTGTGTTAAAATGAGTGTAACAATGCTCCCCTGGAGACTTCGGGGCAGGGGACACATGTATTGAGGGCTGAAAATGCCTTTGCATGGCTGTGTGGGTGGTCCAGCGTGGAGGACAAGGGACACCAGCCACCACCTCCTCCTGGGACACCAGGGACAGGAGGCTACCACCTCCTCCTCTCTTCGCTTGTGTTTTTATTGACTGGTGATGACAAACTGGTTTATGGACAAATCTTTTCTACCCGCTAGGACTCGGCAGTTATTTTTGAGATGATGCTTTGCCTCAGAATCTTCCTTCCTTCATCCTTCATAAATCTTGAGCGAGGCTGCTGCATTCAGCCCAAGCTTAATATTCTTCTTGCAGATCTCTGCACCAAAATGGCTGGATCTGAGCAGGGAGGTGTAGGGGGATTCCTTTCCACCCCTTTCCTCTGCTCAAAAGGGCAGTTTTGAGCTGCGTTAGGGTCTGTAAAGGGGTGTGGGGGTCCTTGGATGGGGCAGGATGGTCCTATCTTGGAGGTGTTTTGGGCGAGGATCATGAGCTTCCTCTCCTCTTCCCATCAGGGTGTGGGCTGGGAATAACAGGTTGGAGTATGGAAGTGATGTTGTTTGCTGGGGAAGACTGAAGGAGAGCAGTGAGGAGAATAATGGGAATAAGAGAGACTTGTTTTTCAGCTGTGTGTTGCTGCCGTTGGCTTTTTTCAAGTAAAAAGCAGAGGAAAAAGGAGTCCAGCCCCTTCATTTCACCTCTCCTCCGCTAATGCATTCGGTTGCAAAGGACAAGTCCCATTCACTTGGCCTTTCTCCTCTCCTCATTAACTCCGATGACCTTGGGGCTGTGGCGAGAGCAAAGCGTTTATCCCCACAAAAGGATTATCAAAATAAATAACCAGAGTTTTCAGAAAGGTCATGTCCCTCGCAAGCCCGGGCAGAGGCAAAACCTCTGTGCTCAGCTGAGTTTGGAAGTGGCTTTTTCTTCCCAATGTGTCGGGTGATAAAGCCCACTTGCTGTCACCTCACCCATGAGCATCCTCTCATCCCCAATGTCCTCAAGGCCAAGCTGGAGACTATTTTCTTGTGACATTGGGGAGTGGGGATGTCTGAAAAGCCTCACGGGGCCGTGGTGTTGAGCTATCTGCCCCATTCCCCTTCCCAGGGCATCCCAAGGATCTCCCGGTGGGATGTGAGGAGCAAAATTAGTTCCCACACTCCCTGTTAGCTGGTCACTTGGAGAGGTCCTCCTGTAGACAGGTTCCATGAGATGAAGTGGCATGAGCTCCGACGGGGTAAAATCCTGGAGAAGGTGTGTACGAGCTCCTTGGAAAGCTTTCAATAAACCCTCCCCAGCATCAGGCGAGGGAGTTAAAAAAAACCAAAAAAAACCAACCCCAAACCACCTGGATTTATCAGTGGGTTAGTATTTGTGCAATTTTGTTTATGAAACACCTTCTCAGCAGATGCTGTTCAGGGCAGCCCCGGACCTTGAGGGGTTCCAAATCATGGCAGGAGCTGCTGGTTTTGGAGCGGGTCTTTGGTGAGAAGAAATTAAAGGTGAGATATGAAAAGAGGGTGGACGTGTCCTGGGAGGGGACGTGAGAGCTGGAGGTGGTTCCTACAAATAGGCGTCTGTCTGTCTGTGTACATGGACATAGGCAGTTCCCAGAGAAGCCACAAAGTTGTAACTCATGATTTGGGAGTTAATAATGATGATAATGCCTGTAATTTTCATCCTCTGTACTGCACCGTGTGGGTTTTGTTCAGGCCGAGCTCAACGGGGCGGGTTTTGCCCTCGGTTTATCAGCACCTGCTTTAGGAGACGGTCTTTTCTTTTTCTCCGCGGTTCCGACTGCAGACAAACACGTCTTAGATGTGCGTCGACCATCTCCTGCTTTCATTTTCCCTGAAAAAAAAAAAAAAACAAACCCCAAAAAACGCAAGAACCAAACAAAAACCACATCTTTGGCTGGCGCGAATGAACCTGGCTGCTTACAATCAGCCCCGTCGCGGGCTGTCAGCAGAAGCCAGGCATCGCGCACCCAAGTTTTGAAACCCCCGAGGTGATGGGCTGATGCGAACGTAATACCTGTCTGGTTGGAAGACGAGAGCTTGCCTCGCTGCTGGAGGCTTTCTCACATTGCAGGGTGTGATCCTGCTTGGGATCTTAGCCGGCTCGGCAGTTCCCTTCTGCTCATCTCGGCTCCGTGCAGGTTCGGGGGGAGATAAAAAAAAAAAAAGCACCTGCCTTTGCTGCCGCTGCCCGAGTGAAGTGTTATCAGGTTTTATTCTCCCCTCATGTCTCCCTTTTTCACACCTGTGTGCCACAAAAAAAAAAAAACCAAACATCTATCATCATATGTCCCGTGAAACTCTCCCGGAGCGTTTATCTATTCAGGAGAAATAGCGGAGGCTGTGATTTTTTTTTTTATTATTTTTTTTTTTTTTCTGAGGCTGGCGTTCTCCCTCCCATCTTCATCCCCTTCTTCTCTTCGCTGTGATTTAGCATCTCAGGAGTTGTAAAGAACATATCTCTCTCTTTCTCTGGAGGTGCACCTGGTCCCCGCGTGTGGCGTCGTGAAATCCCCGAATAACTTCCCGCGCCACCGAAAAGGACCCGTAAAGTTTTAAATGATGAAACTGGGTTTGAGGTCGGGGGAGAAGATGTTGTCGGAGGGGTTTGCTTTGGCGGTGGGCTCCGGGTTGGGATGTCGGGAGCAGGAGTGACTGGGATGCCGCGGATGGGCTTGCGGTGATGTACGGGCTGGCAGAGCGGGAGCCAACGAAATAAATAAATAAAAAGACCCAGATAGGCGCAAGAACAATCCCGACAGCTTTCATTATTTAAACCAGAGACGCCCTTCCCCGGGGAAAGAGGCAAAAAAAAAAAAAACCAAACCCAACCCCCCAAAAGAGACCTTTTGGGTTGCATTGCCAGAGAAATGACATTTTCTATCATCACCTCCCTTTATTCGGTGAGAGGCAGATGAGAAGGCGATTCCTCTCCCTGGAGCTGGTGTGGGGCAGCCCCTGCCCAGCCAGACCTAGGGGGGGCATTAAGCCTTGTGTTTGGGGCAGATCCATGCAAACACCCCCTTATTCTGGTCCGTGCCAGGGCAGTTGATGCCAGGAGGGCTGTACCAACCAGCATCCACAGCCAGGGATGCTCCCACCCCCTGTTTTTTCCCCACTGATATTCTTTTTCATGCATCTTTGCACCGCTGTGATTTCCCCTCGGATTAGGTACCGGGAGCCAGACACCGGCTCCATCCTTGAGCCAGGATGCTCACCAAAAACCTAAATTCCCACTTTTCCCGATGAAGGTGATGCTCGGCGGATGGGAAGCTGTGCCCCGGCCACTCTGTGTTGGGTTTCTGTCTCCTTTCGGATCGCGGCAGCCGAGTGTGAACCGATGCTGAAGCAGAACCAAGCGTTGCCATTTAAGGGGCTTAGCGTGCTTCTCTCCTTTCTTTTTTTTTTTTTTTTCCTTTCCAAGCAAGTTAATTCTGGAAGCGTCACTTGTGCGAGGATGTTTCTGGCAGGCTCAGGGTTGCTAAGTGTAGCTAAGTGCCTCCAGCATCCGTAACTATTCAACTCCCTTTTTTTTTTTTTCTTTCTTTTTTTTTTTTTTTTTCTCCCCAAAGAGAAACTTTCTAAAGGGGGAGAGGAAAGCGAGCGCAATCAGCTGTGCGAAATAATACCGTAGGGTGCTGCGGAAGGAGTGCCACCAGTGGTGGAATGGGGGTGTGTGTGTGTGTGTGTGTGATGGTTTCCCCATCTTTTACCCCCTCCCTTGGCCTGAGTGATGCCTCTGTGATCCTTTGCCTGAAGTCTCTCCCTTCAGCTCCGTCTCTGATCTCCTCTGGCGTTTTTTCCCAGTAAGGAGGCGTTTGGAGCTGGGTCTTGGTGGGGAAAGAAGGGGACTTGGGTGGCTCTGAGACCACTTGCTCCCAGTCACACCGGGTCGGGGTTGGGATGCGCAAGGATGGAGTGCTCTGGGTGTCAGCTTCAGAGGGCAGTGGCACCAAAGAGATGTACATCCCATCCCCCTCCTTCTGTTATTCCCACGTGCTCTGAGATATTGGATTAAATTGTATTCTTTATAATTGTATTATTGTATTAAATTGGTGGGGTGGGCTGAGCTGAGCTGAGCCTCGTCCCTTCGCTGGCATCCTGAGCTGGTTGGAGTTAGAGACTCTGGGGGAAGGAATTCTGTTCTGGAGTGATGTGATTTCCCCCTGGTGTTTTCAGGAAGGATTCTCTTAACTGTTTAAACCTGGCAAATTGCAAATTACTTAACAGCGTGTTTCCGAGCAAGGTATAAAACGCAGGCTCCCAAACCTTTTAAGTGATTTTTAACAAATACAAATTTCATTTTCCATTAGGATCTTGGAATTGGTTTCTAAGCTGGTTAATGCCCCTCTTTATAGCCGTTTCGGGTCCTGTTTGTCCAAGTGTAGGAGCCGGCCCCGTGTCATGCAGGCTAAACCCCCAAACCGGTTCAATTTGGTGGCTGATCATCCCCTTCTGGTACCTCCTGTGGCACCTTTGGGGTGGTGGGCCCCCGTTGGGAATAAGCTGGGCTGAAAAGCGTGGCTGGTTAAGGATCATTCCTTCCCTAAAGCCGCTAATGCAGCAAAGCAAATCCCTTCTTCTCCTCTTCTCTAGTCCCATTTCCAGGGGACCAAGAGGGAGCCAAAGACCTGAAGCCTCCTTTACCTGCCTCCCTCTCGAGCTGCAAAATTAATAACAGGCTTCAACTCCCGAGACCGTCCTCCTAGAAGCTTATTTATACCTGTGCTTAGTGTTGATTCAGCTGCCTTGCAACCATCGCTCAAATTCACAAGAGCCCTTATAGAAAGGAGAGATGAAAACCTCCCTGCCCAGCTCCTGCCCCTCTTTTCTTTCCCTTTCTATTTTTTCTCTCCTGCATATTCCTGCCTCCTTGATTTTTGAGCATGTTGGCACCCTATGCGGATTCAGAACCTCTGGTCAAGCCCCTGGTGTCCGTCCCCCCCCCCCGCCTCCCCGGGGGGCGTTGCAGCCCAGAGCATCCCTTCTGAGGAGGACCGGCCGCGATGAGCAGATCCCTGCGCTTTAGAGAGCCTGCCCACATCAAAGAGGAGAAGAGAAAAGGCCCGACAGGTGCCTCCTCGGCCTTTCCAAATATCCCACCGTCGGCACATTTGTATTAGATATTGATTTCTGTTTAATAGAATAAGCCAGGAGAAATCACACTCTTTGTTGGCGTTCAAAGGATAAACCATAAAAGCCATTAAGAAGTACTGTAAGCGGCGGGATGATTAATGAGACTTTAGGTGCATTCTACTGACTGCTTCCAGATAATGTCTTTGAAAGATCCCGTTGCTTCTGGCTGCGATTCAGAGCTATTTATTTGCGAGGCGAAAGCTCTGAGGAACGGCCCTTCCTTCCTTCCAGCCCTGCCTGATACCACCGTTACGGAGACAAACTGGATGCCCCCGATTTCCCATCTCCGGAGGGATCTTTTCGCTTTGCTGTCTTGCTCGGCAGCTTTGCCGAGATAGCGGGGAGGTCGAGCAGTGAAAGACGCTCCGTCCGCCCTCAAATCGCTGCTTTCTGCGGTGAGATGCTGCCTTGGGGGGGGGCCCTGGGGTTGAGGGCTTGTAGGAAGGAAGCCCTTATCGGGAGGTATCGATCCTGTTTGGTTGTTTTATGGGGTTTTTTTCTTTTTTTTTTTTTTTTTTTCTCTCGGTGCTAGCGTGTCTTTCCGTGGCTCCGTATCTCTTTCCTCTCTTGCAGTTGGGCTGGCTGCCATCCCGACAGCGCTCCTGCACCCATCCATACCCTCTTGGTTTCAGCTTGGGCTAAGCTCACAGCTCCATTCTGCCGTATCCAGAGCTGAAAACCCCCCAAAATCTGTCTGCTAGGTTTCCGTGGGGGTCAGCATCCCACCACGAGCCCCAAAGCCGTGTGTCCTTGGGCAGCCGTGCCCCTGGCACATCGTTCTTCTCCCCCAGCAGCACATCTTGGGTGTCCCAGGCACCAGAGATGTCGCCAGGGAGCCCAGCAGAGCTGGAAACGAAGGTTTCCTTCCATCCCTTTCATGGCATCTCCGTGGGCTTTTACTCTCTGGGGTTTGTAAACCGGGTTTTACAGGAACCCCTTGTTTTTCAGCAGATGTGCTCTCCATGGCAAGCAGAGGCACATGGTTTCTTTTCCCAGATAAAAATACGGGAGGGCAAAGGGAGTCTCAAATTTAAGGTTTAATCCATTCTTTCCGCTTGCCCGCTTTATTTTGCCAGTTTGCAGATCTCCGGGGGTGTGATGTGCGGAGGGATGTTGGTGGATGCAGGCGAGGAGCCGCCTGGGTTTTTCCTTGGGAGGTGGAAGTTACCGGCGTCGCAGCAAATCCTGTTTGTTTCTACACTGAGCCCATCTGTGGTGACATAACAAACAGATCCCAAAGAAACAGATAAGCGGAGTTTAAAAAAAAAAAAAAAAACAAAACCACAAAAAAAAAACCCAAAAAAACAAAAAAACTGCACTTGAAATGGTTTGGGTTTTGTGTTTTTTTTTTTTTTTTTCTCTTGGAAAAAAAGACCCCTGGCAGGGCAGGATACGGGAGGCAGGGATTTTCTGTCGAGGGAGCGGGAGCTGCCAGAGTTTGTCATCAAGAATAATAATAACCACCAAATGATGACTGGCAAACTGTCGTTGAGGGGGTAATGAGGATATAATCCAAGTGCAGCAGAGGAACGAGGTTGGGGGGGGGGGGGGGGGAGCAGGCAATGTCCCATCTTTAATGAACAGTAACGCTGCCGGCAGGAGGGGATGGGCCCGATTCTGCGATTTCCTTCCCGGGTGGCCGTGCTGCGGAGAGAGCTGGAGAGAGAAAGCCACCTGCCTCAGGCAAGGGCGTTGGTTTTCCCCATTAAACTCGAGGATAAAACTCTGCTGCTGAATTGCTGTCATTGTTTTAATTCTCCCCGGCTCGCCACCTCCTCTCTCTCCCCGCTCCCTCCTGCTGCTTTTCTCCTTTATTTTAGTCTCCCTCTTTTCTCCTCTCCTCCATCTTTGTTTCACTCTGCCAATCTCTTCCTCTTTTCCAAAGCTCCCTTTCCTTCCTCCGCTCTCCCTTCTCCTTTATTCCCTTTAAAATCGTCGTTGCTTTTCTCTCCCGAGCCTTCCTCCTCCTCCTCTCTCAGCATCCTCTCCCTCGCCGGGCTTTGCAGCTTCTCCCTGGGGCCCTCTGCTTCTCCAGCCCCTTCCCGTGCCTGATTTATTGGCTCACTTGGAGAAAAACGGGGCTGATTTCAGCTCCTCCGAGATGCTGCCGGCAGCTGGGGGGTGAGGGGGGCACAAAAAGGGCACTGGGTTTGTTTTAAGCATCGCGGTCAAGTGCAGTAATTTGGGCTGGGTAACCTCTCCTGCGGGGGCTGTGTGTTTGGTTTTATGGTCTTTTGGCTTTCAGCATCCTCTGCCTTTTCTATTTGCCCTCCAGACGTGAGCTCTCGAGCAAGGTGCTCTCCAGGCTTGGCTTCTCGCACGCGCTCGGCACTTAATAAGCAATAGTTAGTAGTAAAAGCGGCGAGTGGAGGGATGTGTGGGGTTGGGAGCCCCGAGGTGGGGGATTTAGAATGTTTATGAGCTCCGGGTTTGCCTCTGCCACTGACTGCTGCCGGAGATTTAGCAAATCCTTTAATCTCTCTCCTTCCTCAGTTTCTCCAGTCGGTTAAGTGAGGATAATGAGCCATAACTAACTTGCAAGCTGTCGAGGGAATGGTTTAATTAGCGGCTGATCTTGCTAGGTGCTGTGGGGCTTGGGTTCGCATCGTGGTACGGGCATGAGAAGGCTCTGAGGGGCTCAGGACCTGCCAGATATTTGACTGCCTAAACGCTTCCGATGATCCAAGCCCCAGGTTGTACGGCAGCCCCCCGGTGTCCTCTCCTGGGGAGGTGACATCCCCGGTCCCCTGGCCGGCTGTGACCCATGGCAGGGGATGCTGGGGATGCAGGAGACCTGGGCTCCGCTTCCCTTTGCTGTGCTTTTTCCAGGCAGTCCCGCTCCTTCCCCTTCTGCCTGCGCGGGGGTTAATTGCCTCCTGCATCTGCCAGCCGCAGGGCTTCCCAGCCAGCACCGCTCTTCCAGGAATAGAGGCTCTTGGTTTGGTTTGCAGCTCTCTGTCATAAATCCAAAAAATAAAAAAAAAAAATAAAAAAAAAAAAAAAAAAAGGAAAAAGGGAGAGAGAAAGAAGGGAGGAAATCTATTCCTTCCAGCCACCTCCAGCTTATGTGGCCGAACGGATACAGTCGTTGATTTTGGAGTAGGCAGAAGGTGAAGGAAAAGTGGTGGAGGAAGAGGTACAGAGATGCTCCTCAGTCACGGGGTCAACTGTGGACCTTCTCATGATATCTTCCGTCCTTCCCCCATCATGATGCTCCGTTGCTTCCTTTGGATGCTCCCTAGAACCTGGCTCCTTTCTATCCCAGGGTGGAACATACGCTTGCGCTCGATACTTAGGAGATCAGATCTGACTTTTATTGGGGGCGCGTGTGTCTTATTATCTCCAGTGTTTTTCTGTTGTACCAGCACGTTAGAGGCGTGACGGGTGTATTTATTACTGGTGCCTGCTCTCCATGCTGGGGCTGCCTCACCTTTCCAGAGGGCTAGCTGACACCGCAGCACACCATATCCACTGTCTTCCTTCTGTCTTAGTCCCGTAACAAACGCAATTATACTTGTCTTGCACCATCTTTTTTTTTTTTTTTTCTCTCGAGATGAGCCCATGCTGACTAGTCCTCACAGTCCCGTTCTCTTTTCTACTGCCAAAAAGCACAGGGGGATGGTATTTCACATAAAAGCCTTTGAGAAGCAAAAGCGGCTCTTGAAATCTCACCCCGGAGTGGCCTTTTCCCCCCCCCCTTCCCGTGAGCAAGGAAAGGGCATCGTGTGACCCGTCCACTCAATCCTGTAAATCGTTTTTACGGACATGTAAAATATCGGTGAGAAATACTTCATCCCTTTAAAGAGAAAAATAAACAGTTTCTCTCATCATTATACAGTTTCCAGGAAGAAAAGCACAGTTGGTATTGACAAAGCTTAAAAACAGGGGGGAGAGAGAGGGGGAAAGAAAAAAGAAAAATCTAAACCCAAGATGCTGAACTTCTCGCAAAAACAACCCGCCTTTGATATTTGCAAATGTGTAATTTGCTCCTTGTCGGCTTTGGTGTGAAGTCGTCGTCAGCGGGGCCAGTGAAACCTCGCGGTGAAACTCCCCTCCCCAAACCATGTGTCGGCTTGTGTTTGTGGGCTGAAAAATCTGGTGGGAGCCGTTGGATGGCTTGGTGGTCATCGGGTCTCTCCAGGGGGCGATTCATTGCACCCTAAAAAGTTGTCTAAAGCTCGTTTGAAGGGTGCTGGAAGGGACCTAGCCCTTCCAACCCAACCCGTTCCATGGTTGGGGTTGGCCATTGCTCTTTGTCAGTCGTGGTGGGAGCTTTGAAGGTGAACCTGGACCAAGGTCTATCTGGCTTGGAAAGAGCTGTAGGTAACGGAGCTCAGGGCTACCCCGAGTGTCCAAGGTGAGGTCCTTGCCGTGGGTTTTGAGCTCGCCTGGGGTTTTGCATAAGCGTGGCTGCAAGTAGTAGTGTTTTATCGCTCCAAAATTCCCTTCCCATCAGCTGGGGTTGATTTCAAGACATGAACTCAACTTCTGTTGCGACCTGTAGTTGACTGTGCACTCCATTGTGTTTCAGAGTACTCTGAGAGCTGTGGAAACGTGAGGCCTTGTCTTTTGCCATTGAAATATTTTCATTCTTTTCCCCTTTCTGGGTTTATTGCCTTTGAGTTATGCTGGTGCCTTTGAAGTAGGGATGAATTTTCGCCACGGAGTTTGATCTCGGGGTGTCAATCCAGGCTCAAAGGAGGGAAGCATTCACTACATTTTCTGTTTCCATTCAGCCTGTTACAGAGTCGGACCCAAGCTGTGAAATTCAGATGTAAATTCCCCCTAAGCCTAGGCACGGTTTGATCGCCCGGCTTTTAAGCTGCCGAGCACCAACACCCAGGAACGGAAACGCGGGGATGTTTTCCTTAGGGATAGGAGTGACCACTGACTGCGGTCCCTCTGCGCCCAGAAAGCAAGCTGGGAGTGGGATGGGTGTGAGGCCGCAGTCATCCCATCTCCACCATCCCAAAGCTAGGCTTAAAAAGGCTGTTTCTACCTTTTCTCTGCTTTTGAGGCCATTTCTACCGCCTCCAAAATGAGTCAGTGATGTAAAAGAAACACAAGGCGAGGCTGAAAATGATGGGAGCCAACTGGGGCTCTGGTGGAGGGGAGAAAAACCCATATGATGCCCCATCACTGCTCTGAAAGCACCCAAAAGGAGAGACTTTGTCCCCAATCTGTTGTCTTTGGGCTCAGCCCCCATGGGCAAGTGGGATTTCCACGTGGCCTTGCCGGCAGAGCTGCCCTCGGCCGGTGGCTAATTGGCCGTAGTCGCAGCTCCTGGCTTGCTCCATTTATATCCGCGAACGGGGATTACTGGGAGCCGATCGACTTCAATGCCGGCTGTGGAGAAAGCGAGGGGGGAGAAGGGGAGAGCAGCAAATGAGCCGTGCAGATGTTGGGAAGTGAATTAGCCTTTAAGAGCGTTTTCCGTGGCGAAGGCGGTACGGCGGGCGAGGTAAGAGGGAGCACGATGCTGACAGCATCCCTCCAGCAATCCCTCATATTTACCGAGGGATTGAGATGAGTTTGTTCTCTTCCAGTGAATCGAAGGCTATGGAGCCTCCTAGGGTGCCTGGCAGGGCTTAATAATAAAGGATGAGTCAGGTCTTCAATATTTTACGTGAAGGTACCGGGCTTAAATAATAAATGATGTAAAATTAATCAAGGTGTATCGGGAGGGAGATGTGGATGTTCCAACGCCGGGAGCTCGGGAGCAGCTCGGCAACTGTCAACGCTCAACAGAAATGAAGTTGTTCCTAAAATACAGCTGGAGAGGAGTCTCTGGATGTTGTTTCTCTTCCTTTAAACAGTGTCACTTGTTCTGAGACATGCTGTTAAATGATCCACTGCTTCCCACGGCCGAGAAGGGGACTTCTCTTGGACAAGTCGTGGTGTTTCACAGTCCCAGCCTGGTCTGGTGTGTGGGAAAGGCGAGCAAAGGTAGAAATAAAGACATAACAGGGTTGATCATCTTGAGCGATGCTGCGTAGAAGCAAATTCAAGTTGGGGTCTGGAAAAGAGGAGCTGTTGAGGCACGGAGGTGCCTTTTTCTGACCCCTTTTTCATCCCTTTCCTACTCTTCAATGCTGCCGTGTCTTCTGCTGGTCCCTGCCAGCCTTGTGTTGCCTTCACGTCATACCAGGGGGAAGAAAGCACTTCTTCCTGTGTGTTGGGTACTCTTTTGGAGCAGACAAGCCCAGGCACAAAAGAGCCTGGGCTTACTTCCCTTTAGACAGTTCAGAACAGCCTTTGTGGGCTTAGATGTTCGTCGTCCTTTGACTTTCAGTGGGCTTTGGGTGGCCAGCTCTCAGATTCCTTTGCAGATCTCGGCTTTAAGCCTCCCCGCTTCCCTCTCCAACGAGGGCTCCGTTTAACCTTTCCTCTTGTCTGAAGAAAGCACATCACATTAGCCCACGCGTGCAGATGGAAAATTGAAGAGGATCTTTGCCCTTTTCCTTCTTGGAACGTACCGACTCAGGGATCCCCCTTAAAGGCTGGATTTCCCTTACGAAGCACTTGGTGGCAAAAGGCATAGAAGGTAATTGGAAAAGTAGCCAGGTTTGAGATTAAAGTTGTTCCATCAGCTGAGACGTTTGTCGAAAGCTTCCCCTCTGGCTGATTTCCATAATGCTCCTAACCATTTCGGGGAGGAGTGTTGGGAATCCCATAATGCAAATAACCCCCGAGCCTATATAATCGGAATGCCTTCACCTGATCCGAGAGGAGCAGGGGGGGAAAGAAATTTGCCACATGTTTTACCCAGCTCAGCAACGTCTCCTCTGCCGACGGAATTGCTAACAATATTCCGACCTGTTGGAGCACGACATTGAAACGTATAGAAACAGGACCCGCAGCCACGTTCTGCAATTCAATCTCGTCTTTATTGCAGTGGTGGAGGTGTGCTGCATATTAGTGAGTGGGTTGGTTCCCCCCCCCCCGACTAACCTTGGTGAGGTCTCATTACCAGTTCCCGGCTCTGCTGGGAGTTGGTCTGCGTTGGGTCCTTGTCCAGTCGATGGGAAAAGGGACCGGATAATGTGGTGACTCAACGTGGGTCCCCATAAAGCTCGTCCTGCAAAACCTCTGGCTTGAATTCCCATCGATGGCCAAAGTCAAGGGTGATGGGAGAGGACGGGCTCTCGCCTCCTCTGGATTTTGGAGATGGTGCCGTATCGCCTTCGGTGCCCCAGTGCAGATTTCCCCCTGCTGAGGATCCGTGCTCTAATCCTTTTTTTTTTTTTTTCCCCACTTTTATCTTCCGGAGAAGAACAATATATCTCTTACCCACTCGGTAGTTCCCTTTCTGTTCCTCGATTGAATTATACAGAGGGTGCACTCGAGTGATTTTTAAATCTAAATGAAAATGTAAAGAACCCTTTGCCGTAGTGCCGAGTCCTACAATGAGGCAAATTGTTTAACTTCTTCGCACCCCCATCTGGCCCTAATTGATTCTTGTAACCCAACTGTGATTTCTAACATGTTCTAGTCAGAGAAATCTACCGGCACTAATTTAACACGGTGAGCGCGGGTACGGCGTTTAATGTGACGATGAGATCAATGTCCCTTCCGAGGGACATGGCAAAGCCACAGCTCTGGGACGCAAGTGTTGGTGGAGCAGGCTTTTGCCAAAAACTTTGTTTCTGAGGATGGGAAAATATGGTGTGGGGTTTTTTTTTATTAATCCTCTTTCCCCCTGGTGCATACCTGCAGCTCTTTCTTTTCCCTGTAGAAAATCCCACGGGAGGAGGCTGCTCTTTCGGGAGCAAAGATTAAAAGCATTTTAGATGAGCCTGTGTTCGCCACAGCCCTGCTTGTGAACCCCGGGATGTTTTGGCATTTGGATTCAGTGCGTGGCTTGGACAGGGGCTGAATCCTATTTCTCTGCAGCGGCTTCCCTGAGCCTCAGCCCCGCTGTGCACAGCAGGGATCCAGGGGCTGTCGTCCAAGGATGCTTTCACTCAGCATTACAACTTGTATCCTCTTGAGCCGTGCTGAGAATAGAAGGGTGGCTTTTCTTTTTCCTTTCCTTTTTTTTTAAAAAAAAAAAACAAAAAAACACCCAAAACAACCCTATGCTAAAAATATTGGGTTTCTGGATATCCTTGGCTTTTTAGTGAGAGTGTGGACCTCTGGACCTCGTCCAGCTCTTGGGTCACGCTCTGCTGGGAGGAGCAGGAGGCCCCAGAGTGAATTGAGCCAGGTCTTTGGAGCCACAGAAGAGCTGGCCCTAATTTCTCTGGTGCTACAGCTTTCTGGACGTGTTAATGTTGATCTCCTTGCTCTGGGCTTTGGATGTCAGAGAATTGGAAGCTGTTTATCCTGATCTTTTAAGCAAGAGGAGTAAGGGCTGTGTCAGTGGGAGCATGGCCACAAGAAGTAGCCTTAAGTAGTAGAAGCCCTTATGGAAGGGGATCTTCATGGAGGGGAGGTGGGTGTCCCCGCTGACTCCATACAAGTGTATAAGAAATGCCTTGTGACACGGTGGTGGCAATGGGGGACAACACTCCCCCACATCAGGCTTGGCATCAGTGCCGGGGCACTGCCTTTGCTGTCTCAGTCCCTCATTGCTGCGTCTTCCCCTTCCCACCTCCTCTCCTCCAGGAGGCACTTCTAGCTGCTGGGGTTTCGTTAAAACAACACAATATTTTAGGGCTGCATCATGCAGTGTCACTGGGAGGTGACAGCCCGCTTGATGGCGGGAAGCTGGGCTTCCAAATAGAATCATAAAATCATAAAATTGTCTAGGTTGGAAGGGACCTTTAAGATCATGGAGTCCAACCATCAACCTAACTCTGCCAAAATCACCGCTAAACCAAAATTAGAGGTGACGTGTCCAGCCGACACCATGCCATGTGCGTTGGCTGTTCCTTAGCCGTGCTGGGAGGAACAAATACCATTGCCCGTCTTGGCTGGTGCGTTTGAGTTGTCCATCAGTTGCACCCCTTGCTTTCTCTTCCACGTTGCTACACTTGCATCTCAGGATGCCATAAGGCTAATCTTTGGCAAGGTGATGGTTGGAGGCTCCTTTTTGACCGCAGTCAAACCAGTTGGGTTGACACCAGGAAGCCAGCATTGGCTGTGACAGCAAGTGGCTTGTCCAGGCAAAGCCCGGACTCCTCCTCCCAAGGCCTGGGGACACAATTGCATAATGGTCAGGGGTTGGAAGGGACCTTTGGAGACCATCTAGTCCAACTCCCCTGCATTTCTTTGTGGCGGTAGCTGTGTGTGGTGGTGGGCATGGCATGGATGGGGAGCAAGCTCATCCTCTTCCAAAGCAGATCTCGTAACGCCAGCTCCAGAGTTATTTGCTGTGGTTTCTCTTAGACCAACTACACTGAAAAAAGTAGGAAAAAACAGATGCCGGAATCTATGGGAGATGAGATTTACATACATAGAAGGACTGAAAAGCTTCATTTTTGTTTGTTTTTGTTCCTGTGTGTTTGCTTTCTTACTTTTCTGACTGTTTTTTTGCATTAAAAATTCAAGATATGTCTGTCTTCTGTTTTCTGGAAGGCTCAGAGGACATCTGGAGAACTTGTTAGGATTATGTTGTTTGAGACATGATTTCTTTGGAGGGCGAGGGATGGATGGTTGTTTGAAACCCCACTTTTGGGGGCAGATTTTGTTGTCACCTCCTTTTTTTTTTAATGATTCTTTTGGAGAAAACGTCGTGCGAGAGAGATCCTCGTTAAACCCTGCACCGCGAAATAATGGCTCAGAAAGCCTCCAATTTTTGGGGACTTCTAATGAGCCTCCCCGGGAGACAGAGCTCAGTATTCCTGTGTTGTGTAAGGTAATGTGAAAAAAAGAAAGGGCAAGTCAACTATCGAAAACATTGTTTCAGTTAGAAAAATAAGAGAACAGGCAACCTCAAACCCCACCTTTCTGTATGCGCCGCTTGTAAGTCAGGGGTAAAAAAAAAAAAAAGGCAGCGCCCCGCTTTTTCCATTAAGCTTCTTCTATAATGTATTAATAGAGAATTATATCCTCGCTATAGGATTATTAAAAAAGAAGAGAGATAAAAATGATAGAAATGAATCCGTATGCTATTATGCGGATGACAATAGATACACTTAAGCCTTCCAGCCCTGACCTTGGCACATGTTTCATCTCAACTCTCGGAGAGTCTGAAATTGATACACTGACACTTACCATTAATATGAAGAACCATCATCTTCCCCCGAGAGCACCAGGGGATGGGAAGGATTTTGCCAGTGCATCGAGGGGCAGAGCAGGTCCTCTTCTTGCCTTGGTGCAAATTCCTCTGTCCCGTCCCCTCCCCCCCGCCATGTTTTTTCTTTGTTTGTTTCTTTTTTTTTTTTTTTTTAATTAAACTTTCTACAGAAGTTTTTGTGCGAGGCGTGCAGCTGGCTGCCGCACTCCTCTCCCTGCCCCTTGATTTTTCCCTGATGTCGGACCAGTTTGCAGAAGGAGGAACCCGTGCAGATCTCTGTCCCAAATGCCAGGCCACCCCGGTGATGTGAGGGGACCTCTGGCTGCCCCCGGGTTGTAGCACGTCGATGTGCGGCTGATGGATGCTGGATAAAGGACTGTGTGGGAATGAATGAGAGAAAAGCTGAGATTTTTTTTTATTTTTTTTTTCTCCCTCATAAATTTAGCAGTTTGAGTCTCCCCACATCTGGAGGCAGCTGTGACCTTTCCCCCCTGGTGCTGCGCATCCCTTGCAGAGGTGGTGCCCATATTCCCCATCCCATCCCATGGCATCTCTCCCCTGGCCACTGGGGACTCCCCCGAGCTCGGAGAGGGAAATTTGTTTTCCGGCAGCCAAGTCTGGTCTCCGCAGTAGGAAAAAGGGCAAGTTGCTGCAGTAGACTTGTGTAGACCGGGAGCGGGTCCATCATTGATGCTGGGAAGCACCTTCCTCATAGGACTGGGTCTGAGCTGGTGGCTCTGCTTCCTTGGCTTTCTGCTTGCCAGAAATTCCTACCGTTTCCCACAGCCCGTGTTAATCATGTGGTGGAGGCAAAAGGTTTTTCCACTCTCCCTTTCTTCCTTCCTCAGTCCAAGTTTGTTTAGCCCTGGAGCTACCGTGAATACTGAGAAGGGAGCAAGAGCTGCGTAACGTAGTGACAGCTCTGCTGTGTTGCTGCTAATGCAGATATCATTTGATCAATGAGATCCTCCCCAACCCCTTGCCGAGGATTAATAATGAAGAAGGCTTCGCTCGAGCGAGAACGGAGGAGCAGCCGACTTCGGTAGCCAAATGCTTCAGGTGGGAGCCGGCTGCAAGAAGGTGATGTGTGATGGGCATCGCTGGGGAAACTCTGCCCCCGAGATGCTGCCCGAGGATGGGGAGGATGCAGCAAATTCAGGGAGAAGAGAAGGGGAAGGTTCCAACAGCCCCCTGAGCCCCTCTGCACCCCAAAAAAGGGGGGGTTGGCTGCAAAGCCTCCCCATCCCCACACTTTTGGGCATCACCGTGGGATGCTCTGGTGCCACTGGTCACACGAGTGACCGGCTCAAGATAAGAGCATCCGATCTGGCCACAAAGGGACAAATGCAGGAGAGGCAAGAGGGCGCACGGGAGGGCTCCTCTCCAAAGACCTCTGCGTGGTGGCTCCGCTGCCTCTAAACACCATGTATGATTCTTTCTTTCTTTGTCTTGTTTTATTTATAAACCTGGTTGGCTTTTTTTTTTTTTATTTTATTTTATTATTATGATCACTCCTGCTGAGCTGTAAAGTCGTTGGGGGGGGGGGAAAGGAAAAAAATATTAGGGCAAGCGAATCAGGCAAATTAAACGGGCTTGTTATAATCAGCTGCTTCTCCTGTATCCTCTGCTTTCGGTGGCTCTCTGTCCCTGGTCCCCGTGTACATATAGATGCTCTCCCTCCTCTCAATTTCAGTGTCAAGAACTTTATTGGCATGACAAGATATACTGTGTTGCTGGAGTTAATACAGTCTCAAGTGTGTATGTCTGAGAGAGGTTTTCACAGTAGTAATTGGGTTTTATACAGTGTGTCCAGTTCTATATTTGGTGGCTGAGGCGCAGCTATATCGGGAAGCCATTTCTGCCACCTCTGCTTGAATTATGCAGATGATTTTTTTTTCTTTTCCCCCCTCGCTTTTAAAGGCGAAACAGAGGGGGTTTGTGGAGCCGGGGTTTGTGCTCCTTGCCCACCCTGCTGTGCGGCTGGAGGGGGGGTCCCTTGGCTTTGCTTCTCCCTTCCTCAAGACTTTCCTTGTGTGTCGTCCCCCCCCCCATCACCTTCCTTCCTCCCACCCCCATGGGAGGAGGGAAGGTGATGTATCCTGGGGATACATCCGTGGGGATGTATCCTGGCCCCGTTGCAGCCACCCTGGCAGAGGGGACACGACGGCACGTGGGCTGTTTGCAGAGCTAAGGAACAAACGGCCCCGAGGACAGGCAGTCGGCGAGACAAGGAACCTTTGCTCCGAGAGGCGATGAAAGGCGGCAGGATTGGAAATGATTTTTATTTCAATTAGATTTTAATTAGCCGCCGTCGCCGAGCCATCGGATCAGTCGCCAAATAATTGAAAAGCAACAATATTTGCATGTGGCGCTTGGAAGAATAGCGGCGTCTGATCCGTGGCAAGGGAGGGTTTGGGGAGATAATTCCCAAGGTCAGCAGCTCCTCGCTGGTAGTTCAGCGTGGGCAAGTTTCTTGCAAATAACCCACTGTAGCCTTGCACTAATTTTACAGTAAATTAATGCCGAGCAGGCATTTGTATGGATTTAATTAGCAGGCAACACAAACTTTTATAAACCTTTTGCAGTGGCAATTTAAACCTGATTGCAAAGTTATTAAAGGCAGCCATGGCAGGCTGCTTCTAGGAGTCTGCAGGGACCCAGGCGCAGGGATTAGATGGTGGGTTGGTGCTGCTGGAGATCTCCACGGCAGGTTTGAATGGGCAAAACCCCACCAGCGTATTGGAGATGGGCAAGGGTGGGATCAGAGTGTGCCTGAAGCTGTGGATGCCCCTGGAGATGTTCAGGGTCAGGTTGGACGGGTCTTTGAGCAACCTGGTCTAGTGGGAGGATCTTTAACTGAAAGAGGGGAGATTTAGGTGAGACCTCGGGAAGAAATTTTTTTGCTGTGAGGGTGGTGAGAGCCTGGCCCAGGTTGCCCCGAGAAGCTGTGGTTGCCCCATCCCTGGAGGGGTTCAAGGCCAGGTTGGAGGTGGCTTGGAGCAACCTGGTCTGGTGGGAGGATCTTTAAGGTCCCTTCCAACCCCACCCATTCCATGATTCTAGGAGATCAGAGATATTGGCTCTCAAATCTGCCCCAAATCGCTTTCCTGCCCATTTCCAGGCGCTGCCGCATGGTTTTTACAGTAGCTACAAATAGTTGGGGAGGCAGCAGAGCCCATAAAAGCCAACGCTCTCCTCTCAGCACAGGCGGTTTATGAGCAGGTCTGTTGTCAGTGGCAGTAATGCGGTGCGTGGTCCCCAAAGAGAGCTGCTAGAAATCACAAGATCATGAGTTTCACAGTACATATCTATAGCTGGTGGCACAAATAATTAAAATAAGCGGGTTAGTAGCCTCTGTTGGGCGCGCGGGTTACAGCTCCCGTAATTCAGGGTGGGCATGGCTGTCAGTCCAGCCATGGCTTCAAGCACGGGAGACGTAGCCTTGCAGTGGTTGGACCAGGCTGGATGGCCACGTTAGAGGCATTAAAAATATTTATAGCGTCTGGAATGATGGGAGTCCTTTTTAAATGCCTGCAGAGCGAGGCCATTTCTTGTTTTGCAAATAATTGCATTTAAAATCGACCTATATCTGTATATGTATGTGTAGATGTATAAGGGAAAATGCAGTTCGTGACAGAGCAGATTTAATTGCCGACCTGCCTTTGTAAGAAAGGGGAAATGGCAGGTTTTAATTACGATTGAGGGTTTTGTGTGGCGAGTCGGGGCCACCTCTGCAATCAGCCGGAGAGATCCTGTCCTCCATGCTTCCCTCCTCGCGTGTTGGGAGGACAATGGCAAGTCATTAACGAACGGTAATGGGAAAAGCCGTATCTAACAATTACATTCTCTTAGCGAGGCCGGGCGGGGGGGACTAACCACCGATGTACTTTTTCTTGCCTTTTCTCTTTGCTTAATAGCGTTCTTGCCGGAGCCAGTCACATATAGCCCAGATGCTGGGCCAGTGCCCGCTGCGCTTGGCTTGGGGTGCGGCGTGATTGAGTGCCGAGCCCTGTTTCGCTGTCTGTTGGCGCCGTGTAGATCTGGAGTCGCTCCACGGGCTTGCATTTGTCTGACATAAATGAGAGCAGAGCCTGGCCTGCTTCAGCCCCCTTCCCCGGGAGCTGGAGGAGAGCTCTGATTCATGATTGATTGCCGGTATTAATTTGCTGCGTGTAAGAGTTGTCCAAGGACAAGTGTGAAATGGCTCTTGTGCATCTGAGGGGAGTCGGGAGGAGCTGATGGATTCAAGGGGAGCCGAGTGCCAGCACAGAGCTTTCCTAGGGTGGCTGAGATACGTGAACCCCTTTGGGAAAGTTTTGATGTGACTGGTTACACGTGGAAGCTGTGGAGTTCTCTCCGTAGCTCCTCAGTGCCCATACCCACCTGAGATCCACGGAGACACAGCCTGGTTTTCAGAGATGCTGGGCTAGCGTTTTTCCAGATAGAAACTATTTCCAGATAGAAACTATCTATTTTATACAGACAGAAACTCTTGGGTGTCCAGCATCTTTAGTGAGATGTTCAGGGTTGTGAGGTGGGCTCTGAAACTCCAGGGATGCTGGCACCAACCCCTTGGGCCCAGCACGGGCGATGGGCAGGAGAAGGCATGGATGCTCTCCTCCTTGGAGGAACAATTTTTGAGGTCTCAGTCAGAAGGGGCTCAGCTTTTATACGCTCTGGTTTTTAGGAAAGTGGCTGCTGCGACCCAGACCCTTCTCCTTTCTGACTCGCTGGTCCCTTCTGCAAACTGGAGCCCAGATCTGGAACGGGGTGAGGTGGGAAAGAGGAGAGAAGGAGTGCTAAAAAAGCCAGGAGCGCCAGAGTAGAAGATGTGAGAGATATTTCCAGATGGATGTGGGTAGGAAAAGGAGAGAGAGAATGCTATTTGCAGTGTGCAATTAAAATAAATCTGAGCAGGAGAGGAGATGGCAGTGCTGAGTCTGTTGATGTGTCTGATGAAGCAAAGCTGATTCACCTAGAAGTTGACACAGCTGTGTTAATGTGCCTGCAAATAGCAGCTCCTGTCTGCCTGTGATTAAGCCGCGATGGAAGGCCGGCCTGTCACCTGCGGGGTTTATAAAAACCGATGCCTCCCCTTTGACTGGAGATGGTTTCTAGCTGGGTTCCCACGCACTCTCCCACCCAGCTCCGGCTCCTGCTGCCAGCTAAAGAAGCAGCGGTGGGTTGGCTCCAGCTCTGCCAGCCGAGAGCGAGGGATCAGTCACCGTGTAAGCATCGCAATTGCCACCCCTGGCTTTGTTTTGTGGGACGCGGGCACGTTTTGGGGGAGGAAGGACGGGGGAAGGTGGCTTTTTGAGGGTAATTGCAGCCATTTGCCCATTTGGGTGAGTCGTCTAACGTCAGCTGCATGGAGCAGCATCGCCAGCGCTGCCACCAGGGTTTGGGGAGGGGAGGAAGGGAATGAAAACCCTCTGCCGGGGTGGGGGTAGAGGATTCACGTTCCCCCCGTCAGGATCTAAAAATACCCCTCGTTAATCAAGCTCCTGCCGCTCACCATTGTGCTCTTCTCCCTTGCTGCTGGTGCTCATCAGTCCCTGGGGGTATAAATAGCAGCGCTCCTGATGGAGCCGCTGGCTCGTGTTTTCATGTCCCCGTGGCCATGGTGGTGCTGAGCTGCGGTTGGCACAGATGCCGGGCTGGCACACAGCCCCGGGGACCAGCTGGGACCCCCCTGGGAGGAGGCAGCAGCCTAGTACTGGGGGACCCGCTCGTGGGGCATTGGGCAGGAGAAATGCAGGGGTGGAAGGAGATGCAGCTGGACACACGTACAGGGAGCAGGGCTGGAATGATGCTTTTTGAAGTTTTTCTGTTGCCCGAGACAGAAATTGCCATCTAAGCTGTTGGGTATCAGTTCCCATCTCCTTCCCCACCCCGTATCACAGAATAGTTTGGGGTTGGAAGGCACCTGTGAAGATCATCTAGTTCCACCCCCCTGCTGTGGGCTGGGACATGGGCAGGTATCCTTCAGGCTCGGGGACTTCAGCCCCCTGATAGAACTCTAGGAGCAGCAGGAGAGGGGGAGAACAGATCTGCAGACCAGCTTCTCTCCCTTCGGAGCAGGGCAGGGCGTTTTGTGCGGGGCCAAGCAGAGCTGCCAGCAAACCCCTGAGTACCATCCGCAGGACCCGAAGGCGAAAGAGGGAGGTGCAATCTCGTGGGTTGTTTTGTTGTTTTTATTTTTTTTTTTTTTCCCCCAATATGTCAGAAGTTGTTATAGAAAAGAGGCCGATCAATTGCTCTCCGTGTCCACCGCGAGACAGAACAGGAAGGAGTCAGATTAATTTGCAGCAGGGAAGATCGAGGTTAGATATTTGGGAAAAGCAATCTCTCTGCCAGCAAGCGTTGGGAGAAGACGGCGAGGGAGATCGGCGCGTCTCGCTGCTGGGGGCTTTTAAGAGCAATGTAAGCGCATACGTGGTGGGGACGACGGGATGGGTAAAACTGGTGCTGCCTTGGTGGTGGAGTCTGGGATGGGTGGCTTCATGAAGTCTCTAAGTGTCAGCTTCCCAGCACGGGGTTGTCCCTCACGAGTAGACGGGGGCGCAGCAAACGAGGCTGCT
The DNA here is from genome assembly GCF_964106895.1 of Numenius arquata. NCBI lineage: Eukaryota > Metazoa > Chordata > Aves > Charadriiformes > Scolopacidae > Numenius > Numenius arquata. The sequence goes on from NC_133597.1 coordinate 5,241,559, forward strand.
GCGATACAATGCTTATTAAGCAATTACTAGGGGAAGCGGAGGGGGGGTGTCTTCAAACCGGCTGCTCTTGCAGATTCCCTGCGCAAACTGTCTCGCCCAAATCCAAATGTCATCAGTCATCAGCAGCCGAACAGCCTCTCCGAAACCTCCAAGTGGGACGTACGCGCTGGTTCATTACAGCTGTCATCCTGCTGGTGCCTGGGTTTGTTTGTGGCGGTGCTGGTGTTCGCAGACAGCCTCTGTTGGGCTTTTTGGACACAAACACCGGCTCCAGGGGGCTGGGATCTGACAGAAGTTTCATCTACTCCGACGGCAAATGCCGTGTCAGCACCCACTGTGGTTTCCCAAAATCAGGCAGCACCAGTGCCTCTTTTCAAGCCCCTGCGGCAACCTCTGTTGCGTCCTCCTGGGTCCTGGGGAGATGGAGGCTTTGCAGAAGGGTTTGAAGGGGCCAGGATGGGTTTCCAAAGCTGCGGTCCTTCTCATAGTAGCTGTGGCTTGGTCTTTCTTCCCTGCCTGGTGGTGGTTTGGAGCAGATGGACACCCTAACGGTGTCCCCTCGGGTAGGTGTCCAGCTTACAGCTGCCTCAGCAGCTCCTCCACTTAATCAGAAGCTTTTTTTGCCTCCTTGGGAGGGAATTTCTTGAGACCTCCCTGGGAATTGCAGAGCTCGGCACCTCCTTGTGCGTGGCCACTTGATGAAATTCTTTCCCCCATGGCCCACTGCAGGGTTAAAGCATATTCCCCGCTGCAATCAGAGAGGGGATGAAATGTGGAGGCAGGAAAGAGGAAACCTAATGGGAAGGTAATTAAAGGACCTGCCAGGGGATAGATGGATGACTGGAGCGGAGGGAGGATGCGGAGGGGCTATAGAAACACATCGATACACGTACAAGGAAGGGAGAGATGGACGAGAAGATTAATTTATGATCGTTCCTGTCTATTCTTATTCTGAGTGAGAGGCTCGGATCACATCTGGAAAGCCTCCAAACCTACCCCAGAGCCATAAGGTTAATCCAAGGCCAGTGGCTCCGCCGAGATCCCCTGGGCTCGGAGCCGGATTAGGCTGAAATCTAAGGTGGGCAGATAGGGGAGGGAGAGATAAGAGGGTGAGCAGTGGGGTTAGAGGGCTTCGTGGCTGGGATTAGCAAGTGATGATAGGGGCTGGCACCGGCTCGGGGTCATCAGAGCAGCGTTATCATCCAGGTTGGAGGGGAGGAGGCAGCGCCTTGTTATTTGTGTGGCTGGATGGGGTGGGCTTTTAGTTGGTTGTGGTCACTGCTGCTTTCTGGGTTGGCTGGATTTGGTCTAAAATACCTCTCTGCCCCAGAGGTGCTTCAACGGTTAGTGGCAAGTAGGGTTTTGGCCAAGAAAGACACTGAGGTGCTGGAGCGTGTCCAGAGAAGGGCAACGAAGCTGGTGAGGGGTCTGGAGCACAAGTCTTGTGAGGAGCGGTTGAGGGAGCCGGGGTTGCTCAACCTGGAGAAGAGGATGCTCAGGGGAGACCTTATTTGAAGTCAATGTGAGAGGAGGGTGTAGTGAGGTGGGGGGTTGGTCTCTTTTCCCAAGGAACAGGTGATGGGACAAGAGGAAATGGCCTCAAGTTGTGCCAGAGGAGGTTTAGGATGGATGTTAGGTAAAATTTCTACGCTGAAAGTGTTATTAAGCGTTAGAATGGGCTGCCCAGGGAAGTGGTGGAGTCACCACCCCTGGAGGTATTTAAAAGCCAGGCAGATGTGGTGCTTGAGGGACATGGTTTAGTGGTGGTTTTGTCAGTGGTAGGTTGATGGTTGGACTCAAGGATCTTAAAGGCCCCTTCCAACCCAGATGATTCTATGATTCTGTGATTTCGGAAACCTCTGCTGCCCAGGAGCTGCTGACCTCCTGCTTTGGATCTGTTATAATAAAGGCCTTGGTTGACTCTCAGGAGCTGGGGAGCGTTGAAAGACCTCCTTGTGTGTGGATCCTGCGCTCAGACCAAAAGGAGAGGTTATTTTGCTGTTTGCCGTAGCTCAGGGGAATAAGATGCAGGCGATGCCCAGCAGCGATAGGGCTCCCGGCGTCGCTGCCTCGCAGGTTACGTGTCACGGAATGGCCTTTTCTCCTTGTGTGGAGGTTAAACAAGTGGCTCGCGGGCAACTGTGTGCCTTGCTGTAGCATTTCTGCTGTGGTTCAGAGGAAGTGAGTGCGCTCCACGGAGGGCGTTCAGCAGCTCGGGAAAGCTGAAGCAGTACTTCACAACGAGGAGCGAGGCTCGTTGAAAACCGCGATCATTAGATGTTGGGCCTCCTTGGAAACCTTCTGAGCGCTTTCTTCACCACTCCAGCTCCTCAGGCTGGATGAGCTGAGCAGGATTTCCCTTTCCAATGAGCCAGAGGGGGCAACCCGCCCCCCCCCCCCCCCCTCCAATCCCAAGCAAGGTTTGGCTTCTGGAGGCATCACCCTGGTCCTAGGCAGGAAGGACAAGGGCCCATCGCCCCGTGTTTATTCCCTGCTTTAATAATCGGATGATTAAGTTGCATTTTTATTTGGTTTCAGCGGCAATCAGGTTGAGAGCGGTAATATCCACTCACCCCTCATAATTACCATTAATTTCTTCTCTCTCCTCTGTGCGAGGCCGGGCCGGGGAGCGTGGGTGAATCGGATCGCGGCATTTTGCATATTGATGAGTCAAGGCAACGCCGGCTCCTTGGCCGGGGGCCGAGACAAGGAGAGAGGGGGGAATCGGTGGGGAGGGAGAAGGGGGAAAATCCACCTTAAATCCCAGACAAAGGCGAGCCCTGGCAAAGTGTCGGAGTCAGCACAACAGCCTGCGCGAGCCTAATTACCATAACGATGTGAAAGAGCCCAATCAGCAATCTGGGGCTAATCTTTCATGTATTACAGGTCTCTCTTTCGGCACACTCCACAGCTAAATGCATTTTTAATGAAGATATTCCTAGACTCGCGGATAATTTCCCACTCTTTACAAGGAGGGGATCAGAGCTCATTAAGCGGGTCGTTCTCCTTTTTATATATATATATATATATATGTATCTGTGTGTGTGTATATATATCTCCCAGTTGTTTGGGAGGCCAACGTCGGTGCCGCCGGCGGCAGAGGGAAGACATCCCCTGTCGCAGGGAGGGAGGGATGCTTGTGGCAGGGGACCAGCTCTCGCTGGGAAGGTTTACTTTCCGCACCTCCCGTGGGTTTGGCTGCTCCTTCCCTCCCCTGGTGCAGCCGGCATCTCATAAAATACAATAAAAAGATGGCAAGAGTTGGGGATGGGAGTCGCTGGGAGGAGGAGGATGGGTTGTGGCGAGGCCAAAGGCAGAGGTGAGCGGCGGGTGCAGTTATTGCCTTCTCAGCTATGGCCGCGGAGGGACTGTAATCGTATTATTGCTCCGGCGGTGATTTCTCGTGCCGCTTTCTAAAGGGCTGTCAGATGAAATCTGGCTGGAAATTAAAGGGGAAGCTGAGGACAAGTTATTTGGGGCTGTTCTCCTCCTGTTCCCCATGGCGCTCGTCTCACCGGGATCTCAGCAGAGGCTTTTTGGGGAGGGGTAGAGGAAAATGGGGAGACTGCCTCTAAAGCATCAGACAGCTGGCTTCTGACAGGAGAAGGACGCAGAGGGTGTGTTTCCAATTATCTCTGTAGATGGGGCCAAATCCCCAGAGAGGGGATGAGGAACTGCAAGTCAAAATTGAGGCCAAGGAATTGCCAGAGAGAAACGGGGAGGGGGGAAGCGATGATGGGTCTCGTCTGGCGCCGCGTCCCCGAGCGTGGGAAACGTCACGGTGCTCAATTATAACCTGCCCGAAGGGAAGAGGCTTTGAACCGGAGGGAAGAAGAACTCACTGGGTTGCCTGCAAGCAGAGGGGGGGAGCGTGTGAAGTGTGTATCTGATGCCGTCGCAAGACCGGGTTTTCTCCTGGGCTACGCATTGCCAGGTCTTTGAGCATCGGCGGTGGTGCTGGGGGCTCCTTCCCTCTCGGGATTTGCCTTGTAAACCTCAAGATGGAAAGGCCTCTGGGGTGTAAAGCTCTTTGAACGCGGTCTGGAGCGGTGGTGTGTCAGGTCTGATCCCTCACTTGTGGGTATGAGCCTTCCAGGACCTCCCTGAGCCTTTCCAGACTCAGCTCTTGGGTCTGGAGGTTCGCTTTGGGCGGCCCCTGCTCCTCCGAGGCCTCCTTTCAACTTGCAGGGAGGTTTGGTTTCTGCTTGGACTCATTTCCAGCCCTGTTACTTCTTCACATTGGGGTTGCAACCCACAACCAGTACTAAGCTTGTGGAGATCAGGGGATACGAGGGGCAAAAGGCTTCTATTCAAGGCAGGAGCAGAGGTTGATGGAGAAAATTGTGGCGGTGAGGACAGTGGGAGCAGTCACTTGTCTGTCCTGGGGGAATCGCTTCCCTCCTTAGCCCATCCCAAGGAGCGCCCAGTGCGAGGAGACACTGGAGACTGCAGGCAGCAAGGGGTTAAAGAGGGAGAGGAGCGAGAGGAGGACGGCAGAAGTTTGCAGGGATGATAAACACCACCCAGGAGGATTTTCTCTCCATTGATCTGTGATTAGAGCAGCCGAAGCTTTTACAATCAATCAGGTGGGAAATCACATCGTTGGGAGGTTCAGAGGTCAGGGAACTTGGGGAGGGAGGGATGAGCTGCCGGAGCCTCTGGGAAGGTTTGGAAAGGTGAGGAGGAGCCACGAGCAGATGCAAATCTCGGGCACAGTAATGTTTTTCTCACGTGTGTTCACTTTGAGGGTCCTCAAGCAAATAGTTAAGGGGCTTTAGCTTAGTTGGGTTGGGAAGGTTGAGGCTTTCCTGACCTGTGCTTTGAACACGTCTGGGTTTTTTTCTCTACTGTGGGCAATTTTTGGTGTCCAGACCAGATCTGGATTCAGAGCTGTGACCCAGAGATAGTTTCCTTCAGTGCTCTTGTGGGAGTGGACAGTAAAACCCCAGATGGGCTGAGGGTTGTGCTGGGAACAGGCATGTGGAACAATCATCCCATTTGCTAATTGGGGCTCTCTGGCCCCAGAGCCCTCGCTCCAAATTACCCTTCCGTGTTTGCCCCTCTACTTGAAGATGCTTCTCAAGATGAAGTCATTCAAGCACTGGAGTTTCACCCAGGCTGGGCTAAAAATACATACGGAGCTGGTGGTTGCGATGCTACGCTTTGATATTCATTTGAGGGATGAATAGATTATGTGTGCACTTCCCTGTAAATAACTAGCAACTGTAGCCAGGTAGGTATTATGGATTAATTCGGTAATTGGTCCATCTGGAGCGTCTACTAACATTATCAATTTATCTACATGCCTCCTAATATCCTGAAAGGAGCTTTAGGAAGGTGCACGCGAATAGCCGGGAAGGGGAAAACTGGGGAGAGCTTGTTTGGCGAGGAGGGGGAGAGGAAGGTCAGGAGAGGAGCCATCGGGTAGGTTGGTAAAGGGTTACTCGCCAGCAGGTTGATGACGTGTAATCTGGCCTTGCAGTGTGTGTGTGGGGGGGGGAGAAGAAATAACAAAGGTAAGATGGATTAAATAGACGACAAAGGCAGAGCGTGTGGTTCCAGCCTCCCCTGTCCTGCTTTTCCCCGTGCCGCACCTCTCATTTTCTGCCGGTTATTCTGGCTCTGGCGTCGGCCCCATGGCTTCTCAGCGGGGTGCTTTTAAAATATGTTATGATTCTGTTGCCTTCTGTGTTTGGAGACCCATAGCAGGCACTGACCTTTCAAGTCTCTCCGTGATTAAAGCTCTTATTAATTTCCTGTGGGGCTGCAGACACTCTGAGGCAGTAAAGTGCTGGGAGTTCATTAACATGTGGGGCTTTAATTAGTCGGCAAGAAATCCCTCTCTGTCCTGATTTGACCAAGGAAAAAAAAGAGGGACGGGAGGTAAAAAAATAAAGAGAGAAGAGAGAAAATGATGTTGAAGTAAAAATAGTCGCAGCAAACATCTTCACAGTAGGAATAGATTTCAAGGCTCACGATGTATTTATCAGGCACTCTGGAGCCGTGTGCATGTTCCCATGCAAAGCATCAGCCCTTTAGAGATGTTCCCGGGGAGGACCGGTGCGATGGGACTTCCCCCTTCCCTCCTGTGCCTTTTTCACAGCAGTGCTGTACATGCCACATCCCTGTTGGACCGGGTTTAGATGGAGCAGGGAACAAGCTTGGGCACGGCAGCAGCCCAAGAGAGGTGCCAGCCACGGGAGCCCACCATCAACACGTGGCCCTTTTATTTATTTAAAACCTGGGGTGGAATAATATATGTTTGATTGCCCGGTTGATCTATTCGTGACAAGTGTTAAAACACATGTGCATTGATTTTCTTTGAGGAGCGTATTTCTAAGGGTAATTTAATAGTGGTGTTGAGCATCGCTCTTACTGGTCGGGGAAGAGGCGGACGGGGAGACGGAGTGGGGGGGAGATTAGATGAAGAAGAGAGAGACGCTAATGGCGTTTTCGCAATGCAATTGCTTAGGTCAGTGAAAAGCTGTCACAGTTTAATGCACTCACTCGTTGGGGATGTTATCATATACAGGATTAAGCCGTTTCCAAACATGAAAACAAGAGCAGCTTGTTAGTGAGGGGAGGCTGTTAAAGAGCGGCTGTGGCGAAGTTATGATCGCTGCTCGCAGGGAGTTAACGTTGTCTTCTCCTGCTGCCGTGGGCTCGGCGAGACCGTAGGGATGCTCCTGTCTTCTGGGACCGGCTGCTCTGCATCTCCCCCTTTGCCTGGAGGAGCCGGTCCGTGGCGTTTGCACAGAGATCCCGGATCCAAAATGAAAGGCTGAGAGAGTTGGGGGGGGTCAGCCTGGAGAAGAGAAGGCTCCGGGGAGACCTTCGAGCCCCTTCCAGTCCCTCAAGGAGCTCCAGGAAAGCTGGGGAGGGACTCTTGATGAGGGAGGGGAGCCATAGGAGGAGGGGGAAGGGTTTGACCCTGAAAGAGGGGAGATTGAGATGAGATCTGAGGAGGATTCTTTGCTGTGAGGGTGGTGAGAGCCTGGCCCAGGTTGCCCCAAGAAGCTGTGGCTGCCCCATCCCTGGAGGGGTTCAAGGCCAGGTTGGAGGGGTCTTGGAGCAACCTGGTCTGGTGGGAGGTGTCCCTGCCCAGGGACAGGGGGGGTTGAACTGGATGATCTTGAAGGTCCCTTCCAACCCAAAACATTCTGTGATTCTGATTCTGTAATTCTATGAAATGGTCATTAGGTGACAGAAAGGCTGGAGTCTTGGCGCAGGGTAAATCTGTGTACATCTCTTGGCTCCAAGCTGAGACCTGATGTGCTGACGTGTCTTGCCGTCATGACCGACATTGCGATCCTTAGGTATGTTCCCCATCTGCCAAGGAGAGCAAATCCAATATTCCCAGAGCCTTAGAATGTTTGCATTTTGACTCTTTATGAGGAAAAACAGATTTTCTCCTAGGGCAGGCTGGGGTCTGAAAGTCAAGCTGGGGCTCTTCCAGCCGAAATGTTGTCCTCGTCCATACCCAGGCAGGCTCCATGTCCCTCGCGGGGTTGCTTGTTCTCCTGGTGGCAATAACACCTTTCATCATGTGGCAGCCAGGGGAGGCTCCGGCTCACTCCTTCCCGGCTGCATTGGCACTGACAGGAGCAGAAAGTGTTACAAACCTGTCTGTGTCCCCCAAAATCAGCAGATCCATCTCCAAATACATATGGGGAATAGGATGGAAAGGCTGTGTCATCTTCCTGTTGCTGCTTTTCATAGCAGGGTTGTATTTTATCCTCGTGAGTAAGCTCCTCTACCATATGTAATATTTAGTCCTTCATCCAGTCTAGTTTGAAATGTCGAAAACAATGGAGCATCCCCTCCTTCCTCCCGGGAGACGGTTGCACAGCTCTGTAGATCTTGGCATCAAGAACTTTTTTCCATATTTCTACTTGACCTAAATTCTCTCTCTCTCTCAAATAGCCATAGTTTTAGCCCTCTGGCACTTATACCTCTTCTTTGGAGTTTTCACACTTTGAAATACTTACGGGTTGCAATAATATCCTACTTTTATATGTGTCTTAACCAGGCTATAAATCCTGCTAGTTGACAAGGTTATTGTTATCTGCCTTCTGCCGTGACCCACTGTTAAAATCCATGACATAAATTACACAGAACGTATCATACGAGCCATTTTTCCTCGTATGAAGCCTGATAAATATTAATGGCCCATTGCTGTAGCTTTGTACCGCCGTCGCGTTGGGAGTCAATGAGGTTGATCCGCGGCGCGATAATTGCTGGTGGACACGGACCCCAGGCAGCCGCCGAATTAACGCTCTTCCCAAGCGTGATGAACTTCTGGAGGCTCTGAATTGGGTCTCGGGGGTGGGTTTCGTTTGGCCTCTGCTGCGTTGAACTCTGTATCGTAGAGGGGAGACCCAGGTTGGATGAGGCAAGAGTCAACCCAAGACTCTTTGCTGCCGTTTTGTCGTCACAGTTGGGTTGCGTGTAGTAGTTATTACATGGGTGCAACTTGCCGTGGGGTGGCGAGACGTGGATGTTACCTCTGTCCCCAGAACCCATGTCGCTGCTCTTCCCTCGTGCCCTTGGGACCCGTTGGCCCACACCTCCCCTTATCTCCCCAATCTAAATGCGCAGCGCCTGCCTCCTGGAAATGGCACTTTATCCGCTGGAAATGTGAAGCCGGTGGGTAGCGTCGGCTCCGTCACGCTTATCAGAAATACATTATCGGGTGGGGATTAGACAGAGCCTCGCGCTCCTGTTGCTGTCCACGCCGGGCGAATAATGAATAATGAAAATTTCCCGGGACCGGAGACAAACGCACTTGACAGGCAGGGAAGCGCCCGCGCCTGCCTTTCACTCAATTTAATGTGACAAACATGGCTCCTTCAGAAATCTTTCCACTCCATTCACCATGACGTGGCTTGTTCTGTTGTGGGTTTTTTTTTTTCCTTTTTTTTTTTTTTTTTTCCTCCTCCTGCCTACCCTCTCTCCCAGCCCCTGAGCCCCTCTCCCATGGAGAACGACAGGGTGAGGATGAACTGAGGAGGCCACCATGAGTCCACTTTGTGGTCAGGTCACCTCAGCTAGTGATGGTATGTGATTGGGGTCCTTATCTACTGGGAAGTTTGATGTTGCAGAGTTTCTCCCCTGTTGTTGGCTAATAATCTTTCAGGAGAGGATAGAGCATGGCATAGAGGTTGCTCTGCTCGCATGGCTTTCAATTTTGTGGCCGCGGTGAGTTTGGTGCCAAGAAGGGGGAAGGGACCACGTCTCCTGGCACATCGGTCCCGCATCCTTCAGTGCTGACCTTCCACAACCCTTACAGCGTTGCTCTCAAGACCTGTCCATGCCTTGTCTTGTGCTGCAGACATCCCGGTTGTCTTGAGCCCTTGCCTTTTTCTCAGGGTCGGTGGATGCTTGGTTTTATTCCATCTCCTGCCATCTGCAGCATCTCTCTGACCTCCCCCTCTCTGGACACGGAGAGACCGTAGACTTTCCCTGGAGCTGACCATCCGCTCTTTTGGCTTTGCTCGGTGCGTAACACAGGAGGACCAAACTCCTTTCAATAGAGGAGAGGTAGCATAAGGTCCTACGGCAGCGATCCTGGACTCAGAGAGAGGTTTCTCACCATCATTGTCCTCTGGCTGCCCTGTGCCTTGTCTGTTATGTACGATTCACACGTACGGATGGATGGACAAGGGTCATATAGTGATGTACAGCCCAGTGCCGGTGGCTGCGAGCCAGCTCCGGTTCTCCAAAGTCCCTGGATGGGCTATAGCTTTCTCTGGGAAGCTGTAGCTGATCTCTGGAAGTAGGACCCTTGTCCCAGACAGGCCATGGAGAGGAAGGGGTTTCTTCATGGCCAGGTATGGGATTTTTCACGGCGCTCAGGTCTGGCCTGCCTCTTGTCTCATGTAAATCAGCCGTGGCAATGCCATCTGTAAAGGCTGTCTACACGAGACGCCACTCCAGCGTTGGGGTTTTATTTTTCTTTTTTTTCCCCCGCAGTTGTCATCTAGAAGCATGCAATAAATTTTATGGACCAGGGTTTATCGAGCACAGAGGATGAGGGATTGAGCTGCCTGGCTCGCATCTGAAGCTGATGTTCTGGAGAGAACAAGCGCTTTCAGACGAGTGCTTCGATCACTCACTACCCACTTTCTGGAGGAAGGCGAAGGACCGTGTCCCATCCCGGCGTTTCCCAGGGTGGGGGCAGAGCGGAGAAGCCCTGGTGCCAGCCGCCCCCCGCCTTTGCCTTGTCTATCACGGGTGACATCTGTCTCTTTCCCAGCTTTTTTCTTTCAAAACGCATCCAGCCTGCTGCTGGGAGGACGTCTCGGCTTGGCACCGGCGGTGACAGTCCCTCTTGACGCAGTCTTCCTGGATGCGTTACACAAACTCCATGACTCCAGCTCTTCTTTTTTTTTCCCCCCTCCTCTCTCCATCCCACCCGGCGGGGAGGGAAGGAGCCCCCATCACATCTGCTGCGCAGCGTGAGCCTCTGCCAGTGCCATGCCTGCTAATTAATGTCAAACTCCTTCTTTGCAAATAATGCACATTATCTCGTCCTGCGGAAGGGGTTGGTGGCAGCACCCATCGCGGCGGCTCCAGAGCGTTGGGATTCGGGCACGGAGCAAGGCTGGGATGTGCCGGGGAGCAGGAATTGCTCGAAGGAGGCAATGGCGTGAACACTCTCCTGGGGTTTTATGCCTGGGACTCTTGCCCAAACATGTGGTCCTGGCCATACTTTAATACTCGTGAAACCAGTTTGTGTCCCATTGCTTGAGCAAGAGCAGACCCTGGAGATTTGAAGCCCCCTTGTTCACACTCCTTTGGTCTTTATCTGTAGCAAGAGGTTTATTTTTGGGCCCCTCGCTACAAAAAAAAAAGACGTTGAGGGGCTGGAGTGTGCCTGGAGTGCCAGCAGTGGAGCTGGTGAGGGGTCTGGAGCACAAGTCTCGTGAGGAGTGGCTGAGGGAGCTGGGGGTGTTCAGCCTGGAGAAAAGGAGACTGAGGGGAGACCTTCTCTCTCTCTACAACTCCCTGAAAGGAGGGTGTAGCCAGGGGGGGTCAGTCTCTTCTCCCAAGGAACAGGTGATGGGAGAAGAGGAGACGGCCTCAAGTTGTGCCAGGGGAGGTTTAGGATGGATATTAGGCAAAATTTTTACACTGAAAGGTTTATTAAGCCTTGGAAGAGGCTGCCCAGGAAAGTGGTGGAGTGGCCATCCCTGGAGGTATTTAAGATCCGGGGAGACGTGGTGCTGAGGAACATGGTTTAGTGATGGTTTTGTCAGTGTTAGGTTGGTGGTTGGACTAGATAGTCTAAAAGGTCCCTTCCAAACTATGATTCTGTGATTCTATTTGCTTTTCCCTTCAAGCATATGGTCCTCCTCGTACAGGGAACACAGAGGAAGAGGCAGAGCCCGCCCCAGTCCTCTCTTCCCTCTCCCAGTGCTTCAATATTCAGTAATCCATGCTGGCGGGCCATTTGCCGAAGCACAGCTAGTTGACCACTACCCTGATTCCCTGACTATGACGGAGCAGAGATGAGCTGGTGATTTATTGTTAAGGCCAGGAAAAAATAAAAAAAATAAAAAAAAATAAAAATCAGGCTCTGGCAAGGCTCGCAGGGTCGCTTCTGTAAGCTGAGACAGCTCACCTGTTTTAGCAGAGCTAATATTTCAAAGATTGCCACCGTTAGCTGGCTATTATCATCCCCATTTGTCATACGAGTCAATTGAGGCACGGGGAGAAAACAAGCACGAGGCCAAAAAAATAACCAGATGTCCTGGGCTTGTGCTGTTTTAAGTGCGATGCTCCTTGAAGCGGCAGCTTGAAGGGACCTCCTTTGTCCTTGTCCTTTGTCTAGGCGCTAATGACCATCCGTAGAGGGGGGTTTGTGCCTTTTGGCCGACCCTCGGTGTGGTTTTGTCCATAGGGTTTTAATGGAGTTACATCCACTAAACTTTCCAACGCCGCGTTATGCCTTTAATCGTGGACTCCTTTTACCTTATGGGGGCGCTGAGGGTTGAAGTGAGGGCAAGTGATTTAACTCCCGTTTAATGGCAGTTTCCATTATTGTGCCATTTTTGTAGAGACCGCCCTGAAGGCCATCTGGGAGGCCGGGTGACCGCTCAAGACAGACTGGTGAGCCTGGGATAGCCTGGAGGACACGCTCTCTCTTGTGCTCTAGCTGGAGGCACAGGAAGAGCCGCGGGGAAAGCTGAAGAAATTTGGGACTAGAGCTCGGAGGAATATTTCCTTCGGAGCGTCTTCTCCCCACCAGAAAAAGGCCGCCTTTGTCAAGAGAGACACTGACGTGTGAAACATCTGTTCTGTGCTAAAAAAAGGGGAAAAAAGGCGGATAGAAGCAAAAAAACCTCTAGAATGTGATTTCCCCCTCCCCCCTGCTTGTTAACCAGTGAAATGAAAAAAAAAAAAAAAAGAAAATAATTGTGAGCGTATGGGGCGAAAAATAATAAACAGACGAATAAAGTGAAATGATTTTCTGGCTGGGCAGCTGATTTTTTTGGCTTTTGTTTCATTTGCGGGTGTCAGAATTGGCGTGAGGGGGGTAGCGTCGCGTCTGGACCGGTGGACTGTCAGTAAAACGGGCAAAAATAGAGTAATTTAGACGGGATTAATTGCGGCGGGCGCAGTAGGCTGGAGATGGAAATAGCACCGCGTTGAAGGGGGGGGTCTGAGCATCGCCAAACCGAGCGGTTCCGACCTGCCGGGTTGAAGGTTGTCTGTGAAACCCCAAAACAAGCCTCTAATTAACCCTGGCTCACCATCCCCGTTACGCTCCCGTTGTCACGGAGTAGAGGGAGGGGGAGATGGGCAGGCAGGAGCATCCCGTGGCGAGGGGCTCGCGCAGGAGATGAGCACTAGATGTGGAGTGCTCTTAGCGGCTGCCGCGGCTGAACTTTCTGCCTCACTCGAAGCCAGCCGTGCTGTTTCTGCGCAGTCCTAGAGCTGTGATCTCTTCTTAAGTGATAGGGAAGGAAATTAAATGCCTCTCTGTCTTTTCCCTGCCTGACGCTCGAGCGGTGCCTGGGGAGCATCTCTGGCTTGGCTTGTCCCCGGGGTGATGCCACACTGTGGGTACCCGAGTCCAGGGCCGGCCGGGGATGGCGAGAGCGGCATCAGCGAGGGCCAGGTGTTGATTTAGTCTGATCCAGGGCTTGGTGGGAGCACTTCACGCTCGCCCGCCGTGCTAATGTACCTGTTTGTCACTGTCCCTGCTCCTCCTGACAAAGTGGCCTTATGTTTCAATCCAAGGGGGAATCTGTCTTCGTAGCTGTGAGAGAAGGGAGGGAAAGGGAAAAACAGCTCAAAGCCTGCAGGAGATGGGGATGACGTGAAGAGGCCTCCCTGCATTTCAGCGTGACAGTGGCAGCCTTTGCCGAGCGGTAGCTGAACCTGCATCACATCTATGTGTGGATGCTGGAAGCCATCCATCTTGTCGTGGTGCGTGCCCATGCCTGATGTTGGTCATTCCTCAGGTCTCCAGAAGGCACCAGGGGCATTAGGGCAGGTGGGGGCAGCCGGACCCTATTGCTGGTATGAATTATAGCATCCTGGCCGTGGTGCCCTGCACGCACCTGAGGGCGATGGGCACCACGGTGGCCCCAGGACTGTGTGTCCTGCGGGGTGTAGCTGCTCTTCAGAGCCCGTGAAGACCAGGCGTGGGGCATTGACCCAGGTCTCCCAAACCCTAGGAGCAGTATCACAGCTGCTTTTTGCGTCCTGCCATCCATCCAGGAGAGCTCTCCTCCTTGAAACCTCAAAGTCCCAGCTCCATTCCTGCTTCGGTGCAACATCTCCATGGGATCATGGAGTCGGGGTCCTCTCCCTCCCCCGGGGGCTGGAAGCTTGCCTCTGGCCACCTGGTGCCCTTGCCTTTGGAGGTGCAGCTTCTCCTGCTCGTTAGCTCATAAATAATATGGACCAGCAGCATTCGGCGCTAATTAATTTTGTGAACTGAACCGGGGTGAATGGGGTAATTGCCTGTGGCGTGCGCGGGCCGTCAGGTGAGCCCTCCCGCTCTCGCCCTCCTTGTTTACCAGCTCCTCTGTGTTTATTTTAAGAAGCATTTGGTCCCCGCGCCGCGTGAAGAAGAAAAGCCATGTGATCCAACCCAGAGAGAGCCCAGCAGGCGCTGAATATTAAATTAAAACACATCCTCGCTTATACACAAAAAAAGCCTAAGCTGGAAAGGTTAAGAGCTAACAGAGATCCTCAGAACAGTCTCTGTCTGTTTGGAATGAATTAATCAGACCATTAAACAAATCTTTTAATCTAAAGTATCCCTTTCATTTCAGTACTCTGTAAAACAAAGTGACTGGAGTGTTGAGGGAAGAGTTTGCCATCGCTTTGCCTTATTTGTATTGCAGAGTACGTGGCGGGGACTGGGATTTCTCCTCCCTGTCCTCCTCTTGTAGAAGGAAAATGGGAGTTAGATAGGGGGCAGGGGGGGCAGCCAGCATTACTGAGGTTTTGCAGCCCAGAAGGAGGAGGGATGTTGGTCCTGGGAAGGTTTAGGGGAGTTTTCTGCATCCAGAGCTGATCAGTTCAGGGCTGGGGAGGCACTGGTCCATGCTCGTTCAGTGTGTCATCTCGGAGACCTTGGTTGCAAACGGTATCGCAGAGTTTCCTCAGGCAGGAGATGTAGCATCCTTCTGTCTAAGGAAGGGCTTGGGAGGATGGACGGATGGGAAATGGCTCAGAAACTGTGCATGGGACCTCGCACAACTTGAGTGTTTCAAAACTGGTGCTTTCCCAACCCCCAAGACGCACCGGGGGCTCTTGAGGTGTGTTTTTAAAGGCGTGTGTGAAGTTGGTGGTGCTTTGAGCTTCCCGTAGGCTCAGATTGTAACCCCAACCTTAAGGTCGAGCTCTGGTCTTCGGGGTGGAAGCGAGTACATTGGAAGTATCCGTGGGGGGTGCGCTCATCTCCTGATCTTTACCCTTCAGATATTGCTTGATGGGACTTTTAAAGCTCTTTTTGGCTTTATTTCCCAGCCTGTGCAGGGTTGTCGGGAGGACCTAACCCAGCAAAGGACCCTGTGCTCTGGGCACAGCTGGTGTCCCACCACACAGCCCCATGCTTTGGTCCTGTCCTTGTTTGGGGAGGGAGACCTTGCCAAATGGGTTGCGTTTCACCCACCACCCCTCCCCAGTATCACTCCCATAACACCAGTTCAGCCAAAGGTACCACCAGATGCTTCTACGGCACTCGCATCTTCCGGGAAGAGGCAGAGAGAAAGGGAGGGCAAATCCGGGTAAAAGCAGGCAATCCTGTTTCAAAATCGAATGTATCCTCTTTTTTTTTTTTTTTGCCTTTTTTTATTTTTTTTTAATTTTTTCTCCCTTTTTAATACACTCTTCAAAGCTTGCTAAGATTAAGTGCGCGATTTATCTTCGCAGAGTTGGAATTTTAAAAGGAACAGCCAACTGTGTGATCGTATTATTAATATTTATACCTCGTCACAGAATGTTGACAGATTAATTATGCAATACGGTAGGAAAATCAGCAGGCAGCGTGGGAGGGCGGTGGCAAAGTTCATGTATTAATAACACAGCGGGGTGGCTGGCGCGCTCCCCGCGTGGCTCGGCGTTATCAGCACCGCGTCCTGCCTTTGTTGAAGGTGCCTTCATCCTGGACGGGGATGGTGACAGCAGGGAAGGGGACACAAGTGACAAAGGTTGCGACGTCCCAGCCCCCTTGCACCACCCCGGGAGCTTTCTTGGGGGCAGAGGAAGGAGCTTGGCCACCGTTCTTGACCTGGTTTTGGCCTGAAGAACATCACGAGGTGACTTTTTGGCCTGGAGAACGTCGAGAGGTGACTTTGTGCGGTGGAGAATCTGGGTCAGGAGTTGGGGGTTTGCTCCGAAGCTGCGGCTTTTGTCCCCGTCTCATCGTTTGCCCTTCTCTTGGCAAGCGGTGCCAGCCCTTGGCACCGAAATATCTTCCCTCCGTGTGTCCGTGGCAGAGGGTGCCGTGTCCTCTTTTGAGGTCTTGAGCAGCACCAGGCGCTTTGGAGAAAGCTTTAAATCTTCTTTAGAGGACAATTAGGAGCTGGCCGGCTGTAGAGGGAAAGGCTTTTTCTTCCCCAGGAAGCCAGCGTGGGTTGTCGGGCACGGCCTCTGATAGATTTATATAGGGCAAAACAGGAAATTATATTTCTGGGAGCCCCAAGGGTGGGAGCAAAGTCATCTAACAGCGCCCACATCTCATGTGCTGTCTGGCAAAGTTTAGAATTTGTAGATGTTTGGAGAAGGAGCGGGGAAATGTTGCCTTTTGGGACCTCTTAGGTTTCTCTTAGGGATCTTGCGCAGACATCGAGCCCGAGCCGGCCCCGGGGCCTCGGTATCTGTCGGCATCTGCTGCAGTGAGATGGACGGACGGATGTTAAATGAGGACCGGGTGCGTGGATGATTCATGCCAGCCAGCCTGGCTGGACAGCAGAGGTCTGGGGCTGGGAATAAATCCTTCCACCTGGAGAGGGTGACGTCTGTCATCGGCAGAGCTCAGGCTGTGCCCTCTGGTCACCCTCAGTGGGAAGAAAAACTCGCCCTCCCGAAGCCCTTGCAGGTTGCTGTTTCCATCACAGTCTCTCTGTGCCTAAGTGCTGCTCTTTTCTTTTTTTTTTTTTAATGAATCTTTTCTCTCCGTGCGTCTCAGGGGGATGTTTTATATGATCCTTCTCGAATAATTTGAAGCAGCGTCTGGGGTCAGGCCACAGGGAGGTACTTAGGCTGGTTAGGATTTCTTTCTTGGCGAAGCACTGGCTTTTCGAGATGTTGAGGATGCGTCGGGGGCGAGTACATCTCTCCTGTTGGGTCCCACTCCCGTTCTGCCCTGGCACAAGCTCTTTCCTTAAAAAAGCCCTCCCATGTGCGGCTGCACTATCGGGAGATAGGGAGATATGCAGAGGCATTTTGAGACAGATCTCCCGGCTCCGAGGAGGTGTTTAACCCCCGGGACAACAAAGAAAATCATTTAAGGTGGGCTTTTGAAAGCCTTTCCGAGGATTTGGCTTCTCAATTTCCATTCAAATGAACTTTCCCTCTTCCCCTGTGCGCAGCTTCCAATTGTCTCTTTTTACAGCCTCGGCCTTTCAGTCTTAATTAAAAAATGGAAAGAACAAAGGCACAACTGAGAAAAGTACTTGAGCAAACGGTTGAAGTAACAGATTTTCCCTGGGCTTTCAGAGCGGGCTTAGAGGCGCTTCGGGGCTTTGCTCCGTGAAATTGGGGTCCTAAGGCGAGTGGCGCAAATCCCTCCTGCTTTTTCTCCCCCCAGAAGCAAGACCACATTGATGGGGAAGGTTCTGACCCACCCAGAGCCGGTTCTCATCTCAGAAACTTGTGGCGCGATGATTTTTGTCCGTTTTTTGCGGGTGTCTCTCCTAATTGGGATGGAAGCATAGACAGAAGACTCAGAGTTGTTTGGAAAATGAGTTTTCTGCTAATGGCAAAGTGGTGGCTGGGCAAGATTTGTCAGCAGTATCTGTCAGACGCGTGGTGAGCCCTTAACTAGATGAGAATATGGAAATGCAGAGGGTTGGTTATTAGGGAGTGGAAATTGGGAGCGAGAGGTGAGGGGAAAGGCAAGGAAAAGTCCAAAACGCCAGCGGGCAGAGCCATCCCCTGCAGCTCCCCGATCGGAGCTGGATCTTCCTCCAAGCTCCCTCATGCCTTTCCGGATGAGAAACGCTGGATAATTGATTTATTCCGGCCTGGCTGTCTGCTGCCCCGCTTCCCCCGAGTGCCTTCAGTCGCTTTTTCTGGCCCTGCTCGACCGTTTTCCCACCACGCGAGGACACGGTGGCTTGGCAGGGAGCAGATGGACAACCCGTCCTGTAGACATCGAGCGCGGGAGGCTGAGTGCTGAGCTCTTCGGAGGTTGACGGCTCCCAAGACCCCGGCATGTTGCAGGGAGCATGGGAGAGAGGGCTGTTTGTCGACGGGAAGGCGGCTTTTGCTGGCTGAAGGTCCTTTTCCAAGTAGCCCTCAAGGTTAAAGTTGGATGCTCCTTCCAGATGGTCTCCATCTGATGCATCTCATTACGGGGTTGAGCCGCCTCGCGATCCCGGCCTCCCAGTGCCAAGAATAACAAGGAATGGAAGCCAGCAACAGCGATCGCTGCTGTTAGAAGGGCATAAGATGATTTAAGGGTCAAGACAAGACCATATGGCCCATCAAGGCCTCATCGTAACAACCCAGAGGAATATAAAACAACTTGCGTTAGCCGTCATCCTTCCCGCCTCCTCTCAAGGCTGTTTGCCGTAACCTTTGCAAGATCAGTTCCCCAGCTCCGATTCATGCCCTGAGCTGCTTTCCAGCACCCTATGGATCCCCTCGTGGGGTGTCCTCCCTGGAATGGGGAGCAGAGGTGTCCCGGGGTCTCCGTCCATGGTCTCGGACCTCTTATCACCATACCTGGCTTTAGGCTGAGCCAGTTGACCCTGCGCGTGTTGCTGAGAAGTTGGGTGTTGTGTGGGAGACTTGTTGGCACCCAAGGGTGTGCTGGAAGAGTTATGGTCTCTGCCAGGATTTCCCATTCTCAGATCAGTCTGAAGCGGCCTCTTGGCGTTAGTGATGGCTTCCTCCTCCTCTTCCTCCAGCCCCTCTGTCCTCAGCCAACCCATATGCTAAGCGGGATAAGCCAAATCTCGCTGGTCTTTCCTCAAGATTTATGTGCCCCTGGAGTGTGTTGTCTCCTCCAAATAATCTGGGGCTCTGCTTAGGCTAACCTGCAGGCTCCCAGCCTTCCCTAACCAAATTTTGATAATCAGCTGCCAAGCAACAACTCGTTTTCACGGAGGGTGCACTCTCAGGGCAGGGGGGACCCCAGCCCTCGGTCGGGAGAAGGGTCTGCATCCTGTGCTCTTCAGGACCAAGTGGAAGCGAAGCATCTCGGCACGAGTGATCTGAGTGCGGTAGCCAAACAGATAAATCTGTATTTCTGGGAGCGGTGGCAGTGATTTCCTATTCCCAAGGCTTTTTCCCAAAAGCCTGTATGTGTGGATGTCTGGGATGGTGTGGGGCTCCTTGGGGCTGCAGATCCTCACCCCAGCGTGGTGTCTCGCTCCCTCTTCAGTGATGGGAGAGCCCCCGTTCTCTGCTCGGCACGCGTCCCCCAGTCCATTTGCCCAAGGGAACACTTACAGCGCTGACCTTAAAGAGCAATTTCGGGCAAGCACCGAGCAGCTCAATTGTTCATAAACCTGACATTTATGTCTCGGAGATTCTTCCTCTGCAGGACGCGCTGCTCTTTCTGATTTTATCAAATAAAATGCCCCTTCGCCCCCGACCGACCTCCTTCTCCTTCCCTGATGTTTTGTAGGGCAATCAGTGCGAAGAGAGAGCTCAAAGGCATCTGCCCGTCCGTAATGTTGTGTTGCGGAGAGGGTTAGGGAAATTGTGTATGCATTAGGTAGCACGAAGGGGTAAGACTGTGCTCTGGTCCTCTAATATTGGTAATTACCAAGCAGGGATTAGGGGTTTGCACTTCACACACGTAGAGAAATGGAGTATTAAATGTAAACAGATCAAACTACCTGATGGACCCTGAAAGTGTGTTCCTGTGATTTTTCGCTGCCCCACCGAAATGCTTCCCCTGCTTTTCGGGCTGTTTCCCCGGTTTTCACGGGGATGTAGCCCTGGCCGCACGGCAGGTTTGGAAGGAGCGCAGTGTGCGTGGGAGCCAACATAATATCAGTGTTGTCCCAAAATAGCCACTAGCCAGGGGCAGGATAACTGGCTGGGATGCGGAGAGTGCATCTTCAGCTTCTTGCTTCCCTTCGTGTTTCCATCTTACGAAGCTGGAGCAGGAGCAGGAGCCCTGTCCAGAGGCACTGGTGTGAGATGCTGTGGTGTGGTCCTGGCCCAGTGGGGATGGTGACTTGAGGTGGGATGCTCGCCCTGCTGTCCTCCTCCTGGGCTGGTCCTGTCCCCCAGCCCACTTTTCCCAAGGACACCCCCTGGGTGAACAAACACTGCTTACTCTACTGTCCAGGACACCTTCTATTACGTCTATTAAAATCAGCTCCACACGGAGAGCTTGCTACCCTGGAAGTGTTAATTAGCTTTCTCCCTCCTCCCTCCCATTATTTTACCACCTCACTCTTTAGAAGATCTCTGAACCGGGAGATCAATGCCTCCTCCCTCTAATCGGCTCTTCAGCAGCTTAGAGAGGCACCACAGAATACTCCATTTAATTCTCCTCTAGCACCTTTGCTAACCATCCTTCCCAGCCCCAGAGCCCCAGCGGGACAGCGAGGGGAGAGGCGGGACGGGGAGGGCAGCAGAGGCTCATGGACACCCCGTTGGGAGATGTAGAAGTATCTGTGGTGGGAAAAGCAGGGCTGGGAAGGGGTGAAGCAGCAGGAGAGAAAGGCGGGGAAGATCCCTCAGGATGAGTAACGTGATGTGAGCATGCAAACCATGCGAGAAGGGCAAAAGTCCTGTCTCTTGATGCTCTTACTGCTTTCTGGGTTGAGTTGCCTCCCATTTTGTCCTCTCCTTCATTGGCTGGAGATACAAAGTGTGTTGTGGAACTGTGTGCTGGTTAGAACAGGCAGTAGATGCTCCTCTTGGCCACTCCATGGAGTGCAGGAGACCTTAAGGGCTTGTCAGTGTGGGTCGAACCCCCAAATCCTGGTGTCGGAACCAAGTTGTCTCTCCGAGTGGTCGGCAGGGAGACGCAGGAGGATCCAGGAGCATGCAGTCACCTCCCAGCTGCTGCCACGGTCCACCTGTCCTCAGGCTTTTTGGTTGACTTCAGCCATGGGTGTTGGGAACTCTTCCCATCCATCGCCTCCCTAGCCGCTCGGTTCCTAATGCCACGAGCATCCTCCCCTTCGTGGGAGTCACCTTCTCCAGGGTCACTTGGCTGGGCTTCATCCTGGCAGCCCAAGGGAATCTGAAACCCCAGGGCTGCATAAATAGCCCGGTGTCACTCTGGGGGTCAGACAGGGTCCCACATGGGTGACGGTTGCCATGCTTTGGCTCGTTGGGCGAGCTGTGGACAGGTTTCTCAGAGGCTGCATCTCCTCCGTGGAGAAGACGGTGGCCTGGATTTAGCTATGAGGCCCTTAATAAGCCTTTCCATCCCCGACTGCTGTGATCCAGCTAAATGGCTGCGAGCAAGAGCCCGCGTGGAAATGAGAACGCATGCTAATGAGCTGGGTTGCCAAAACCAGAAGGAACCAACTCTACAGGGAGTTTGTACTTTTTATTTATTTATTTATTTATTTTCCCCCCGCTACCCAAGTTCAATAGCAGCGAATTGCATATTTCTCTGAGGCTTCTCAACAAACAATTTACAGTGTAAATATATTTGTTGGCATGCAAATCACTCTGCATTATGAGTCTTGATTAATATTATAATGTGTTGATGAAAGCCTGTAAGTGGTTCTTGGAACGAAGGTTCCTGACAAAGATCGGCTGTTTGGGTGCCTGGTGTTTGTGGAACATTAGATTAGGGTGCTTTTTCCCGTTGTTTTGGGCTTTTTTTTTTTTTTTTTTCCCCAGTGAGTGTTGTTTAATGGATTGTTTCTTTCCCCCCTCCCTCTCTTGATGCCAAGCGGCAGCGGCGCGCTTCAAACCTCACAATTAATTAACGCGATAAAGGTATTCCCCGCACTACTACGACCCTTTTCTCCTCCTCAACCCCCACCTAAGAGGGATGCTGCTGCCCCCCGCCTTCGCTGTGGGGTGGTCCTCACTCCCCACTGCTGGTTTTGGTGGTCTGGTGGACCCCTTGAGGTCCTGTTTGCAGGTGATGAGGGTGGTCACACGTGCTACGATGCTGGGGAGGGACGCGCCGCGGAGCTAATAACAGGGTAATTAGTAATTCTTGTGCTCGCCGGTAGCGGGGCTGGTACTTGGAGCGGCAAATCGGGGTGTAAAACAAGCCACTCGGCGAGCAGCGGAGCTAATGAGGCTTGATTGCCTACGGAGCCATCCCCTGGGGCTGCGCTCCCCCGGGGCCTCGCCGGTGCGGAGGAAGGTTTGCGTTGAGTCCTGCAAATGTGGCACCATGAGGCTCCTTCCCCTCTAAGCAGAGTGGCTGGAGAGCAGCCCTGAGGGAGAGGACTTGGGGGTCTTGGTGGATGAGAAGCTTAACATGAGCTGGCAGCCCAGAAAGCCCCACTCATCCTGGGCTGCATCCCCAGCAGCATGGCCAGCAGGACAAGGGGGGGGGATTCTGCCCCTCTCCTTCACTCTGGGGAGACCCCCCCAGTGCTGCCTCCAGCTCTGGGGCCACCGACATCAGAACGGCATGGACCTGTTGGAGCGGGGCCAGAGGAGGCCACGGAGATGCTGGGAGGGCTGGAGCCCCTCTGCTGTGAGGACAAGCTGAGAGAGTTGGGGGGGTTCAGCCTGGAGAAGAGAAGGCTCCGGGGAGACCTTAGAGCCCCTTCCAGTCCCTCAAGGGGCTCCAGGAAAGCTGGGGAGGGACTCGTGATGAGGGAGGGGAGCCATAGGAGGAGGGGGAAGGGTTTGACACTGAAAGAGGGGAGATTGAGATGAGATCTGGGGAAGAAGTTCTTTGCTGTGAGGGTGGTGAGACCCTGGCCCAGGTTGCCCCGAGAAGCTGTGGCTGCCCCATCCCTGGAGGGGTTCAAGGCCAGGTTGGAGGGGGCTTGGAGCAACCTGGTGTGGTGGGAGGTGTCCCTGCCCAGGGTAGGGGGTTGGAACAAGGTCCCTTCCAACCCAAACCATTCTATGATTCTACCCTCACCCGAAGTGGGCTGCTCCGGCTGCTGGGTTTCCCCTGGGGAAGAGGATGTGTGTCCAGCCCCTCTCTGGCATTTGCTTGAGGAGACAGGAGAGCGTGGTGGTGACAGGCTTTGCGACCCATCTCCCCCTGTCCGGTTCTCGTGACGGCTGCTCTCATTGCCATTTTCCTTCTCCCCTTTGGAGCTGAGCTCCCGAAGGTGTCAGGACAAATGCCACTGTCATCGGTGCCGATGTGCTGGGAGATGCTGCCCAGGCAGGCGGGAGCAGGGAGAAAAGGCAAGTGGGGTGTGTGTGTGTGTGAAAATAACCCTCTTTAGCAGGCGGCGGCAGTGGGTTTAAGTGACAGCCTCAAGTTTTGACCTTTGTTAACTGCTGTTTTGCTCAGAGAGTGACAGGGAGCGCCGCAAAATACCGAGTTTTGTGCTTGTACCGCTCCGGAGAGCTGTGCAGGGCTCTGCCGCGACGTGCCATCAAAGAAGGGCTCAAACGTCGTAGAAACGGGCAATTTTGGGGGGCAACATCTCCCCTTTCAGCAGCATCCTGGGGTTTGCTCCTCTCCCTCTCTCTTTAGTCCCGAGTGGTTTTATGCGAGGGGTCACGGCACATCCAGCCATCCCCGGTGCAAGCAGGGTGGCACGGCCATCGTCCCCTCCCTGCTCGTTGCCCTCCAAGCCCGGTGGCTCGTGCTGAGCGCTCGGAGTCGGAGCCGGGCAGGGAAAACACAGGCACCTACAGGAGAGACCGAGAGAAGGCGGGGGGTGGGGGGGGGGAAGAGCGAGCGAGCACATGCGTGCCTTAAAAGAACATATTGCCTTCCCCCCCCCTCCGCCTTCCTTTTCTTTTTTTCTGAAAGCCTTTTTCCAGCACTTTTAAATGGTTGCCAGGGAAACAGAGCAAGGGAGAGTGGAAAGGTTAGATGGATATTGGACGAGGCTAATGCACTTGTTTCAACCAAGAATTGACAGGTGCTTAGGACACCGAAGGTCCTGATAACTTCTCATTTGCACGGCTCCTTTGCCGAGCCTCGAGTACCTCCCCACCGCCGTTAATTGGGTTTTAATCATCGGCAAATTATAATCCATCTCCATCAGGGGATCTCTAATGGTGGGTTTATGGAGCGCGTCCGCATGTTCCTTAGCCCTTCCGGGACACTGGGGATGAAATATTGGGTACCTTGGGCCCCGCTGGAACGGGTGGTCTGACTTGATGGGAGCCAGAGGCCGGCAGAGATCCTGATGGAAAACGTGGGAATTGCAGCTGGGTGGCCCAAATGAGGCCGGAAGGAGCTGTCTCTGCACGTTGCCGGCCGCTTCTCCCAGCAAGGAGACTGGTGTGGGAGAGGTGGTGATGAGCAAGTCCAGTTAGTGCATCCCCTCATCTGCTGGGATGCATCCCCATCCCCAGTGGCAGAGCCCCCAGTGGCTCCCTGCCCACCAGGGCTGGTGGGACCCACGGTCCCTGGGAGGTTACAGCCCCCACTTGGCTTTTTCACCTTCCTCGGGGTTAAAAACCAAAGAGAAATGCCCGGCGATGGATTTTTGTCACCGTCGCAGCGCTCGGAGGGCTTTCCCCCCCTCCTTCCGCTTTAGGTTTTGTTGTTGTATCGCGTCTGTCTTGTCTAAAATAGCAGCTCCGTCTACGGAATAACCAAGGGGCTTGAAACCAGGCTGTTCAGGATGAGCGTCACATCTGGTATTTGCAAAACACAGCCAGCGATAAATAGCTACAGTGTCATAAAGCTCAGGCTCTGGGGAGGCAAGGGTGGCTGGTGAGGATTTTAGTGCTTTTTGGGGGTTTTTTTGTGTGTGTGTGTTTTCCTGGGGAGGTCAGAAGGTTATTGATGAAAAAAAAAAAAACCACAAGCCAAACCCCACTTGTGTTTGCGGGTGTGATGGTGGAGAGGAGCGATGGTGTGATGCTGAGGGCTCTGCCCCTGGTACCCAGAGCCACAAGCACATCCATCACCATCGAGCACTGACGGATGATGGGGCTCCCTCCAGCCCCGGGGCTTTCTGGGGTGACTTCGGGGGACTCTGCCCTCATCCTGCCACCAAAATACCAGCTGTGCGTGCCAGGCAACCCACCTTTTTCCGAGGTGTATTGAGGCGGGGAGGGAACAGGCTTAGTCTTTGCCCAGAGCCACAAATAGAGCTGCTCGCTGATCCTACTTGTCAGCGGCTTCCCGAGGCTGCCGCCCATCCATCACGCCTGAGTGATGGGTACCGGGCCAGCGAGAAGATGCGTGGCGCTCATATCCCTATTATGACATCGTCAGTGTCACAGCTGAGTGTGAGGGACTCGTGAAATGTCACTTCAGGTATTAGAAAATGACTGTGCCTCTGCTGCGCTCTGCTTTGTGATCCAAAGGGCTCTTCCTACCCCCGTCAGTCCTGACTGGAGGGGACTCTGCTTTCGAATGTGGTAGCTCCGCTTTGGAGTTTTTAGAGAAAAGTGTGTTTTTAGTGGTGGTGCAAGGAGCCAGGGTGACAACCCTGGGCCACGCAGCCCCTCTAGCTACGGCACAAATGCTGAATGAGCTCGTGCGGGGCTTTCTGCTCCCCAGCCCACCCTCCTCCTGCATCTACCCTGGACCACCACTGGCATGTTCTGCCCTGCCTGGTCCTTTGCAAGCATCTCCCCCTGCTTTGGAGGGAGCCCATGGTAGCGAGAAGCAGGGACCTCGGTCCTCGTCACTAGCTCCATCAGGAGTGAGGTTTGAGCATCCGGCACCTGGATGCAACCACATCTCCCATCCCTTCCAAGTTGTGCGTGGAATTGCTTTCTCCAGTGAAAGTCTGTCGAGCGAGGGCAGCCAGTTGTGTTCCAGATGACCCTGCAGCTGGAAAAAATAGGTTGTTTCATGCCTGATGTGAGCCCGGCTCTTCCCGAAGCCATTGGTGAACCCATTGAGGAGGTTTGGGGTGGTGAGATGGAGCAATGCCTGGCTCCAATGCCGAGAGAGGGCTGCCATAGGGCTGTGGTAGGGCTGTCTTGCACCCAGATGGGCTCAGAAACTGGTCACTGGGAGGTAGCGACCTCATTAGAAGCCCAAGTGGCTCCTTTTTGGTGCCATTCCTCTCTCCCAGTCGTGTGGTCTCATCCCCTCAGCAGCAGGTCTGGCTCCGGTGGCGTTTCTGGGCAGTGCCTGCCCGAAATGTGCTTTGTGGTGGGCAACGGGTTCCCTGTGGAGCTGGCGTTGTCCTGCTTGAAAGAGAGATCAAGAACAGGAAAGGGGCTGGGGGAAGAGCAATTATTTATGAGGCATCGGTTGGCCAAGCAGGGCATTCTCAGCATAT
Organism: Numenius arquata; assembly: GCF_964106895.1. NCBI lineage: Eukaryota > Metazoa > Chordata > Aves > Charadriiformes > Scolopacidae > Numenius > Numenius arquata. The sequence continues at coordinate 5,267,574 of NC_133597.1, forward strand.
TCCAAAATAATTTAGCATCATCTCTTCTGCCTGCAGTGGGAGCTTGGTGCGGAAAAAGAAAGAAAGAACAAAACCCATCCACATAAAGAACCCAGAACCCCCCTGGATGGGATGGTTAGAGCTTGAAGTTTCTTTTTTTCCTGAGGGCGACTGTCTCCTCTCCCCGGTTCTCTCTGTAAATCAAACCGCCGGTGTCGGATTGGCGGCTCTGTCTTTCCCGCGGCCGCTTCCCCGCGGCCTCCCCGTGCGCCGAGGGGACGTAATCACCACCGAGAACGGCTTGAAGGACACAAGCGCGGGAGCCGAGAGGACGATTTGTGGTGAATAATTTAGTGGCTGAATTTAAAGCTTTTGTTCTCGTCACAAATTACCTGCGAACTGCATGGGAAGGCTTTGATCGTACAAATTCATTTCACATCGTCTCTCTCTGCCAACAGACCCACCTACCCGCTTAGCTGTGGTTTTTTCCGTGTATTTTTCCATGTATTTTTCCCTGCCCATCGGTGTGTTTTGGGGGTGGGCCGGACTCTGCCCATGGCTGTAATTAGCCTGTCATTTTGGTGGGTGCAGTTTTAATTACTGCCACAGGATGCGGGTCGCAGCCGAGTTTGGAGGGCGATGGTTGTAAATGGGAATAATTTGGTGACGTGAAGTTTTTGGTACCCACAGTCCCCTGCGTGTCACAGGGTGTCTGCGCAGCCCTCAGAGCATCTTGCTTTTAGGTGGAATAGGAGGAGATGGGCAGGGATGCAGGCAGGGATGCCCGGACAGAGATGCAGGCAGGGATGTAGACAGGGATGCCCAGGCAGGGAGGTAGACAGGGATGCCCAGGCAGGGATGCGGGCTGGGATGTCCGGGCAGTGATGCAGGCAGGGATGTCTGGGCAGGGATGCAGACAGGGATGCCCGGACAGAGATGCAGGCAGGGATGTCCAGGCAGGGATGCGGGCTGGGATGTCTGGGCAGGGAAGCAGATGGGGATGTGGGCAGGGAAGCAGGCAGGGATGCCCAGGCAGGGATGCAGACAAGGGTGCAGGCAGGGGTGCAGGATGCTTGAACAGTGTGTAGTTGAGGTTGCCTTCCCCCTCCTCGTCCCTGCAGCTCTCCTGTCCCACCATCCAGGGGCTTTTCTCCACATCCTTAGCCTTTTTGTGCCTGGTATGGACAGGCAGATCCAAAGCTCTCTGCCTCCCCCCCTGTTTGAAGCTGCGGTGGCTGTTTGGGGCTGGGGAATTCAGCAAAGTGCATGTGAAGGAGGCTGCAGTTCGCCCAAAGAGAGCCACGTGAAATGAAGTTGTATCGCGCTCCGAGATCAAATTATCCTTCTCGGCTTTCGGGGAGAGGCCTCGCCGCAGCCCCACACGAGAGCTTGCAGCCTCCTCCTCCTCCTCCTCCTCCTCGTCTGGGTTTATATCCCCGCTCCCCTGGCAGGCACTGCAAACGCTCGCTCATCAGGGCTTGCTCTCTGTGCTAATGGCCCTCTATAAATAAGCCCCGGGAACAGTGATAGAGAACAATCATAAAAGGCAGGCGCATAAATTAAAGCCGATGTTATAATAAACTAGGCAAGCCCTTCATCGAGGGTTTTATGTTTTCTCCTTGAGTCGGCAGCTTTGCCAGGAGGAAACGACTTCTGCTTTCCCGAGCCTGGTCCTCCGTCTCCCCGCTCCGTAGGTACCCGTGGGCGTGTGGCATCGCCACCCCCACCCCCTCGCCCCTTTTTTTTTTTTTTTTTTTCGGCATTACGGGATACAAAAGCCACAGGAATTTCCCAGAACAGCTCTCAGCTTCCCTGACTCAGGTCCTGCGGCTGTCGGCAGGCCCGCGGATTAAGTGTCTGGGATGGCTTTGTAGCTTTTAGGTAGCTATAAATGAAATCTAGTGCCCGTGGGCGGCTGAGATTGCCGAGAGCCCAGCTCTGCGCCTCTAAAGAAAGGTGGAAATCATTGTATTCGCCCCCGTGAGCTGCGGTCAGACCTCATGGAGCTGAAGAGAGATGCCCCTGTATGAAATAGCAGTGTATTGGCGTGGATGGAGACGCAGATGCGTCTATCTCTGAAAGGCTGCTTCTTCCCCTTCTCCCCGAAGCATCTTGCTGGCCGGGAGAGCACGCACCGGTGGCTTGGGCACGCAGGCTTTCTGCCATGCCTGGGGAGTGCTATAGACACTGCTCCCAAACTCTCTGCCTCTCCTGGCGAGGTCGTAGCTGTCTCTCCACATCACCTCCCGCATGGCTGAAACTTGGCAGGGCCGGCGGGAGCCGCAGACGGAGCCGCCCGCTCCCAAAGTCCAACTTTGGCGTGGTGAAGTGGTCCAGAAGATGCAGCAAGTCGTGCCGTGGGGTCGTTCAGGGCTCGGGTTTGCGCCCCAGTGAGAGCAGGAGTCGCTTTCCTGGTCCTAGGACTGTGGCATGATGCCGTGGGGGAAGGTCTGGCAGCAGAGCTCGGGTCTTGGTGGGGTTCCACCAGCTCAACCCGTTCCCAAACCCCGTTTGGACACTTTGGAGCTGAGCTAACAGCCCTGAGAGCCGGCAGCAAGGATGGAAAATCCCGCTGTGGGCTCTGAGCTCGCTTTTGAACCTGTCTCCCAGTCCTTGTGGTGAAATCCAGATAACGTTCCTAAGGTGGCAGGTCAGGGATGGGGAAGCAGCAGCAGGTTCCGGGGGATCCAGGAGGCTCTTGTGCCCCAAACGTGCTGCGTTTTGGCTCCACAGAGGCTGTGCTCATCTCTGTGTCTTAACTCCTTTGCTGGCCGGGAGGGGCTGGGAGATGTCGCCCCGTGCCTCTTGCACAAGGCTGTGGGGACAACCAGGAGGAGAATTCTAGGCATCCGGCTCATGGTTAGAGGTTCAGAGCAATTTGCCAACCCTGGGATTGAATCCCTGCCCGGCCACACGCGCAGCTCCATGGGAGCGAGGGGGGAAGGTGCTGTGGGGTGTTATGTGGGTCTGGGGGCAGCTGGACCGCGTCCTCCTGGTGCCGGAGCATCTTCTCCCTCCGCATGGTCGTATGGGAATGCCTGTGGTGACCCGTTGGATGATGTGCAGGAGGGGGAGGAAGGGGACAAGGAAGGAGAGGAGGGAGACAGATGGAGGTGGAAAGGGAGGGATGGGGCAAAGAGACAGGGGGGAGGTGGGCTCCACTTTCTGCTCCCCGGCAGACTCTGGCCCGAGCTCCCCCTCGTGTTCAGCCACACATATTTCTCCAGCCTTCTCCCGATGGTCCCCTCCGAGCGAAGGCAGGGATGTACACTCTCTCCTGCCACGTGTGCGCCGGAGGGGCTGGACCCCCGTCGGGCAGCAGGCTCCCTTTTTCCCATGACCACGGCATCCCCCCTTCTCCCTGGAGAAATCACAGCATCAGAGACACCTCCGGCCTTTCCGAACAGTCAGACTAGAACCGGATGCTCAAACGAGCTCTGGCAAGAGGCAGAAATCCGTAGTTTTGATGGTTTGAGGAGAATTGTGTGGCGCAGACGTGTCCCGGTGTGTCCGCCCCGATGCTGCCATGTCGGTGTGGGTTCCCTCTGGAGGATGCTCCCCGCCACCGCTCTCCAGGTCTCGCACAGGGTCGTTTTCTGCTCCATTGCCTCCCCCAGCCTTTGGTTATTCCCTTTCTTCCCCTAGGCAGAAAGCTCTCGGCTTTCTTCCTAGTCATCCCAGCTGGTTTAAAATATGACTGGAACCACGCAGTGCCGAGCCGGCAGCTCCCCTCGGGGACTTTTTGCCCACATCACCTGTCAGATCGGGAGCCCGCGTGTCCTTGGAAAAAATAAAATAAAATATGTATTTCAGGCCGGCGGGGTGCTAATTTGCAAGGCCCATTACTCAAACGCAACATTAAAATGGCCGTGCATAAAGCAGGGCCTTTCTCCACGCCTCCCCCTCGGTCTGAATTCCCCGTGCCAGCTATAGGCTTCCTGTCAAGCCGAAGAGCCAAAAGCAGAGATTTATCGATAGGTACCTCGGCTCCGGCTTGCATTTTAATTACCTCGCCGTCAGCCTGTGCCGAGAATAAACTCGGTGGCCGTTGTGTTATCCTCACTTCATCTCTCTGGATGAATGCACCGGGAGAGATAGGGTTTGTGTGTGTGTGTGTGTAGTCCCCAGGAGGGACCCTCTGGCTTTTCCCATGTGTTTTCCTCTTGGGTCATCTGCAGGGCTGCTTGTATCCCTGCCCTGACATCCCTGCCTGGGTATCCCTGCCCGAGCATCCCTGCCTGGGCATCCCTACCTGCATCCCTGCCTGCTTCCCTGCCCAGGCATCCCCGCCCACATCGCTGCCCACATCCCCGCCTGGGCATCACTGCCTGCTTCCCTGCCCACGTCCCGCGAGACCGGGATGGAAGGATACGGGGAGCGAGTCCCGAGCATCCTCTGGGTGCCTTAGTTTCCCTGAGCTCCGTCTTGGCTTCTCCCAACCCACTGAGTGTGCAGGGAGGGCTAGCACTTGCCCTGCCGTGGCCACCCCTGCTTTCCCAGGGCAGAGGTGCCCAAGCTGAAATGGCTCAATTTCCCTCTGGGAGCGAAGCCGTGGCGCCGGGAGGAATTGAGAAGCCACGCTTGTCAGGGAGGAGAACTTTGGCGTTGGCTTGTTTATTCGCCATAGATATTTGGGTGCGGGGGCGTGTATAAATATTCCTCGCCTGCGCCAGACGCCGCCGGCGTCTTGCTTCACACGGGTGCAGAGTTTGACCCGGCGCTTTCCGGCGGAAGCCGTGCATATTTATTTGAGCATCCCTCGCTCGCGCGTGGCAGACGCTCTCTCAGCAAAACGGGGGGCTATTAATAAAATAACAGCGAAAGCAGCTCGGCCGTGACCGCATCGCTCTGACTTGGGTACGGAGCCACCTTTTCCCAGGGCAGGAGGGAAGCAGCCGCAGGGGAGACGCTCAGGGGATGCTCCTGGCCACGCTCTTCCACCTCCTGCCCCTACCCCCTACCAGAGCTCATCCCCTGCCTCAGTTTCCCCATCAGTAGCAGTGACATATTGAAGTGACGTAAGTCTTAGCCCGGTGGGGAGCGCGAAAGGCTCCTTTCATTAATAAGCACAAAGTGCTGTGATATTTTTAGATGGAAGTGCCACGTATTGATATAATATTACTGTACCTCATTTGACTTCTTTTTCGATCGCAAGCCCCCTCTTGATCCCGTTACCTGCGGTAACAGTTATCTGGCTATATTTTATCATCTGAATATTTCAATTAAATTACTTTATGGAGGAAAAAAAAAAAAAAAAAGGCTACGGCGAAGTTGGAAATGATCACTGTATCACTCCAACTTCCCTCCATTCCCAGAAGGTTAATTGAAAGGCAGCCATCTTGGTGACGTTTAGACAAATGAGGATAATTATGTGTTCTCCAGCTCTTTGAGAGGTTAATTGCTTAGATGTACGAAGACTTGAAGAACAAAGAAGGAATAAATCAGAAGCAGGACGATGATCTGATAATGTAATTTGGTATATTCACGTACAACTCAAACAAATAAACTCCCTAATTGCACGGAGTCGTTTGGCCCTGTAGGGTCGCTGGGATCAGGGACCCGGCCCGTGGAGACGCTCGGAGAAGGGGTACCTGGGGGAAAAAGAGAGATCTTTGGCTGGCTCTTGCTTAGGGATGGTGGCTGTTGTCATCTCACGCCAGCGATGACTTCTTCATCCACGGTGCCATCATCTAGCTCCTGGGTGCCCATGACCCGGAGCATCCAACACTCAACCCGGCCGGGAGACGGCGGGTGGAAAGCCTGGGGGTCGGCAGGAGCGGCGAGCAGAGGATTTCCTCTCGTGGGTTATGTTATTTTGCCTAATTGATGGTGAAATTTCTGCGAATCGGCAATTAGGTTCTCGGGCTGAGGGCTGAACCCAGGTCACTTGCAGATGGTGGGTTGGGCAGGAGCGCTTCTCGGCGGCCGCCGTGAAATACGGCTTCACCCTCCATCGGCAGAATTTCCCTCTTTTTAGAGCGTATTAATTCTTTCCATGCGGATTTCACACTTGCGGCGGCATCATCTTGAAAGAAGCTGTGGGGTTTTTTTTTCCTTTTAATTCCCCCCGCTGGTGCTTGGGGTGAGGGCGCTGGTGGTGTCTGGGAGTCGGTTTGTCTGTCCATCAGCCCCTCCATCCCGCTGGGACAGGATGCGGGAGGCCCTGGAAGTGATGTTCAGGCACTAGGGATGCGGACGGAGGGGGTGGATTTTCCCCTGCAGGGAACTGCGTTTCAGAGTTGGAGTGTGAGGAAAGTTTGGGATTTTATGGAAGGCTCGGGGCTGCGCGAAACATCCAGCTCTCCAGCTGGGATCAAATACCGCGTCATGGTTCAGCCGTGGGGGTGAGGAAAACGGTGCTTTGCTTTTTCTGCCGCGAGCTCGGGGGTGAAACATCTTCATCCGGCCTCTCCTTTTCCCCCTCCGCTGGGTCTCCGGGGAAGTTTGAATTGATTTCAAATGAGAAAAAGCCTCCCCACCCCTGACGTGCGGAGGAGCCTCGAGCCTCGGCCTCCCAAACGCCGGGCGAGCGCTTTTCCCGACTATCTATCAGGCCTGTCTGAAATCGCGGTTTAATTCTCCGTATTTGCTCTTGTATTGTGCATTAAGATACAGCGAGTTTATCCAGCAGTCCAGCTGTTTTGAAGATAATTACTACAGAACTCAACCTGATGTAAAATAATCCTCCCGGGCAAGCAGCCAAGAGCCCGAGACTTATCCTCCCAAGACTGAAACCTCTCCATTACCCTTAAGAGCCGCAGAGATAGGAGCGGGCGTCTCGTGAGAGATATATTTTTTGCTGGTAATTAACGGGGGGTCGGGAGATGAGGTTCTCCTCCCTCCCCTGGCTTCTATCGGGGAGAGACGGACCAATAGTGCGAGGACCACGGGCCACGGAGACCTGGATGGGTTTCCATCCAAAGCCCAACCCTACCTGCCGTTATTTCACCCAGGAAAACCACACAGGGGTTGTCACCTACATGCCCTTCTGCCACCTCTCTCATCGCGTTGCCACACTGTCCTGCGCCAGGGGGGCTTCAGAGCAATTTTCCCTCCCTGAAGCCAGGGACAGATGAACGATGGCTTCGCTTGGGCTCTGCAGAAGCTCCTTCTGTCGCCAGCACACCCTGGCCCATGTTTTAATTGAGCTGCCAACATCTTTTCTTCTTGTGTGTCTGCGGGATATGGCAGTGGCTGCTCCCCCCGGGGTCGAAAATGGCCCCCTCGCCCGGTTGAGACGGAGACGGTCGCCAGTCCCATCAGGACAGCTGGATCGGAGCGGTGGGAGCCTCGTATCGCCGCGCGTTAATTACCGGTGCTTAACTACATGGCTAACTGTGACAGTGAAACAGTTATTTCTGGCTCTCCCCGCCTGGGAAGGCAGATCAAGAAAACAGAAAAAAATAGGAAAAAGCCATAGCAAGGGGAAAAACCCAGCCCCAAAAGCCCACCACAGGCGTAGGGGGCTGCAGGTTGTTGCCCGTTGGGGTCCGCTAGCCCCGCTGGCAAGAAACTCTGCGTTTCTGCTCCTCCTTTTGATTGAAGAACACTAGAAATCAGCCAGGGCACAGGTGCTGCATTGTGTGAGATGAGCACTGATTGAATCGGTACACGGGCGCTGATTGAGGTGCGGGGCTCCGCCGAGTTGGGGGGGGGTGGGGGGGGTGGATCATGCCCCTCTGTCGGCACTGTGATGGTGTGGGGTCTTTTCTTCCCTGCCGGGGCGTGGGGCAGAGCCCTGGCATGGGGTAGGGGGGAATTTGGCTTCCCTGGTGGGAAGATAGCTCTCTGCCGATGTTTCCTAGGAGGGGTAGCCATGCCTTGCTGGTAAATGCTGGTGGATGTCTGTGGCCTCTTTGGAGAGGAGCTCGGAGGATGTTCCAGCCTTCTTCAACCCACAGGATGGCCCGGTGGCCACCAGAAGGTTGATGTTTCCTAGGAGAGGTAGCAATGTCTTGCTGGTAAATGCTGGTGGACACTGGTCATCTCTTTGGAGATTGAGCTGGGAGGACGTCCCAGTTTTCTTTAACCCGCAGGATGGCCTGATGGCCACCAGAGGTTTGATGGTTCCTAGGAGAGGTAGCAATGCCTTGCTGGTAAATGCTCGTGGACATCAGTTGTGTCTTTGGAAAGGAGCTGGGAGGATGTCCCAGCCTTCTTCAACCTGCAGGATGGTCCAGTGACCACCAGAGGGTCGATGTTTCCTAGGAGAGGTAGCTATGCCTTGCTGGTAAATGCTGGTGGACGTTGGTCACCTCTTTGGAGAGGAGCTGGGAGGACGTCCCAGTCTTCTTTAGCCTGCAGTATGGCCACCATAGGGTTAAAGTTTCCTAGGACAGGTGGTGATGCCTTGCTGGTAAATGCTGGTGGATTTTGGTCCTCTCTTTTGGAGAGGAGCTGGGAGGATGTCCCAGCCTTCTTCAACCCACAGGATGGCCCAGTGGCCATGAGCAAGTTGGGAATCTGTGCCCGGCTGCATCAGGGACCTGGCTTTGGTGAGAGAGCACAGTCACTTAGGTTTTGGGCGGGGAAAGGTGCCTCACTGCTCTTCTTCCAAAGTTCAGGGTGTCTCTGGACTGCTTCCCCCCACCCCCCAATGCCATTTTCCATCTCTGTTCGTGAGATGAGGTGTGGACACCAGCATCAACTGACTCTGCTGTTAGCATTTAAGTGCCACCTGCTCTATAAACATCCCCATTGATTTTCTTTGTTCAAAGGCCTCCAGCTTTATTTTTTCTGCTGCCGCCTCATATTTCCTTATGAAGATTTCTCCTAAGCTAATAAGAGCCGTGAGCCATCGGGGCCGAGGCAGATGCCTGCCGGCCTTCCCCTCTGCATCCCGGGGGAGCATCCCGACGCGTGGATGCAGCTGGATGGCAGCCACGTGGGGAATGGGGAACTGCCAGGCTGTAGCCAGAGGCAGTTTGCAAACCCGGTGTGGTCCCGAGGGCAGAGAGCGTTGCAGTGATTTTCTGAGTGGCGATGCATTTCAGAGCAGGTTTCAGTGGCTCTGACTTGTCTGGGACGGGGAGAGCAACCGGGAGCTTTGCACAGGGGAGGGATGCAGTGGCTCCATGAGGAAAAGGGCCTCCGATCTGGAGCACAGTGAAGGCAGTGCTGACCTTCCCAGGGGCTGTAGAGCCTCAGTCATTGGGATACAGATGCGTGGTCATGTCAGAAACAAGGGACTCACGGTGGGAAAATTGGGTGGGAGCCAGGAGCAGAGTGTGCCCGAGCGCCGGTCCCCGTCAGCCCACCCGTCCCCGTCAGCCCACCCGTCCCCTTGCCCCTGATGTTGTCAGGGCAGCATGCGTCCCCACCAGCTGGAAGTCAAAGCAGTGAGGAGTCAAAGGAGAGCTGTAGGAGCAAAAGGGGAAAACCGAGCTGGCTTTAACAGAGCCGATTGCGGTCTCTGGAATTGCTGGATGTGGAGCATTAATTCAGAAAATCCCGAGAAGGGCTTTGGGGAGAAGATGCGGTCAGGTAATGGTGGCGGTGGCACCGCGTGGCTGGTCATCTCGCCTCTCATCCCTTCCCTGGGATCCCCTAGATCCCAGAAACTATCATCTGTTTCTAACCCATCGGCAGCGCAGATGAGCCTTAGCATTGCAGTGGTACCCGGGTCCCTGGTTCCCAGACTGGGATGCAGGGAAAGGGCAAGCCCCTTGAAAGCCAAAGGTGGGCGCAGACCCCCTCCCTGAGTCTACCTCAGATGGAGCTTGGCACCGACCTGACTCAAGCTTTGCACCCCCTGGGGCATCACCGAGGCCACCCAAAGCCCTGCGGATGCTGGGTGGCCCTCGGGGACTGCAGGGCCAGCATTAAGTCTGGAGCAGCGACGCCTGGCGCAGACGGCTCCCGCCCTCCTCATCATCTTGTTATCAGTCTAATGTCTGGCAGCGGCAGTCACGGACCAAAACACCATTAAACTATCTGAAAACGGAGCAACTCGACAGCCCCTGCCCTCGCCGGCTTATTATCTTTGCAGATGGATATTTTATATTTAGCAACCTCTAATGTATCAATCTGGGGCTTGTTTTTTTCACGGGGAGCAGCTCCTATTCTGATGTTCGTTAGCGGGCGGGCAAACCGCATCCCTTTGGGGAGGGCAGGAGGGCTCCGGGAAGGGGGCGATCAGCTGGGAAGGGTTTGCCCGTGGTCCAGAGCTTGTTTGAACAGCACTGGGAGGGCCTGGGGACTCGGAGCAGCGCGATAGAGGTGGGGCCAGGCAATTAATTAAGCTTGTAGAGAACGAGAGCCAGCGGCACACGGCTTTGCGGGAGGTAATGGGTGGAGTGGTTGATGGTGTAGAGGGAGGTTATGGGGACAAGGGGCCCAGTTGAGGCTGGCTGACCTCCCTGCTCATCCCACATGTTTCCCCATGGGGGCATGGTGACGGCTGGGGACGTGTCGAGTAGGTGGCAAGGGCTGGACAGGAGGTGGGCGATGCCAAAGGGCACATCAGGGGTCCCCTCCATCCTCAAGGTGCCAGGGCTGTGCATCCAGGTGGCAGGATGGATGGGAAAGATGGGAGGAGACATACCCTAGATGGCTGAGCCAGCGGAAGGGATCGGGAAGGAAGATGAAGTGCCTTTAAAGAATAAATATCAGGGCTGACAGTGACGGAAACCCGGGCAGCGCATTCCTGCCCTCAGGGAGCTGGTTGCGCGAGACCCGTCGTCACACGCCGCAGATGCCATTGTCCCCGCGGCTAATGTGGCGGTTTACATTGTTGGGAGAGGATTAGAGGAGCCGCCGGGTTTTGATGGCCCGCGTCTAATTTGCATCTTTAACGAAGTGGGAGCCCGGCCAGGTTCTGTTCTTTTTGTGTTGACTTCTGAGGAAGTGTGTTTATTTCCGATGATTACAAATAAATCTCTGCTGCCTTTGCTCCAGCCGCCCGGAATAAAAGGCATCGGGAGCCTGTTCACTCCGAGCACCGGAAGGGAAGGAGAAATCCCATTAGGAGTCCCCTGCAAACGTAATTAGCAATTTCTTCTCAAAGAGGAGAGTGCCGGGGTGTTCGCGCTGCCCCTGTGACAGGTACCATGGGTTGGAAACTTTACCCTGGTGCCATTGAGGGGTTCCTCTCCCGATCCGTGCGAGCTATTTCAGCTGCCCAAAACTGGGTCAGGCAGCCAGTTCGGGACCAGTTTCGGCATCTCCATTTGTCATTTTGACGAGGCGCGTTGCCTACAGGAGAGAAGTTGAAGGTTTGGGGTTGAAGGGATGTCGAAGTATTTAGAAGTAGAGGGATGTGGGTTTGCACAGGGAAGCAGGAGGGTTTGAGGTCAATCCAGAGAGCGTTTTCCCAGAGCCTGGGTGGGAACCGGTCTCCCAGACTGTTGGGGATGTGATCCACGTTTCAGGATCCCAAGCATCTCATCTTTTGGGATACTTTGCACCCACAGAGGGGGGTTTGCCCGACTTATTTTTATGCCTCTAACTCCTTGCATGTCATTTATCTTGCAAAACTATTGCCAGAAAATTGGTGCCAACCCCGGGCATGATATTTCCATCGAGGCACGGCAGGCATCAAGGGCATCCCCAGCCTCAGGGCTCAGCCCTCATGCACGGCCAAGTCCAGGTCAGGAGCACAAAAAAGGACTGGAAAAGGTGCGGAAGGAAGGCAGCGGGTGTAACATCACGTCCCACGCGTAGGAGAAGTGCTGTCAGTGTCATTGATGGGGCCGGGCAGGAGCCGGCGGCGGGAGCAACGTGGGGGTCTCTCCTAATAGCTGCGGGAGGAGGGAGACGGTCACTTTGTGCCACCAACCCCAAGGAGCGCCTCAGCGGAGTTATCTGTATTGTTGACACTAAGTGAAATAGCTCCTCGGCAAACCTCAGAATTAGCATTTAAGGATGAGGAATAGGGGCAATTAGAGGGGAAGCAGCGCAGCGGTGCTGCCCCCGGCTCCCCATCTCATGCATCTCGCGGCGCTGCCGTGCTCAGGTTCATCGCCCCAGAGGCCACGTGTGTCGGGGGGAGAATCGGTGGGGGCCAGAGCTGGGGCGAAGCCCAGCATCCAAGCGATTGTCCCTGGCGAATGGTCTGGCAGAGAACGGTCACGGTGGGAGGCAGCTGAAGGGCTGCAGGTGGTGAAAAGTCTGTGCTTGAAGAGAGAGAGAGGACCAAAGTGGGATGTAGACGTGGAGGAGAGGATGGGACAGGTCACGCTGCACAAAGAAGGGACAAGGGTACCGGGGTCTTGAGTTTGGGCTGACAGTATCATTCCCCAAAAATGCCCCCATGCCTCCCCGATGGGTTTTCTCCCAGTGAGATCCAGGATGGGTTTATTTTCCTCCCGTCTGACAGGCACTTTATTGTCTTTCGTCCCTCCCAGACGCGTAAGGCAGGGTTTCTTCTGGAGATGGATACGGTGCCTTCAGGAGCCTGTTAATGGGGGTTTGTCTTTGTAATTAGATCCCTTCAAGGGAAAAGCTCCCAGCCCGCTTTATTATCCAGCTTGGTCAGAGCTTGTCTGCTTTATTGAAACGCTTTGCAGAGTCTCTTTACCTGTTTGCTAACTGGAGATATTATCATAATCCCAGTCAATTGGAAATAGGTAGCAAAGACGGCTCGGAGGACGAGGGGGAGCCGACAGCTTAGACGCTAACGGAGATGGCTTTCCGAGCCAGGTAAAGAAGCCAGTGGGTTGTTTTATGCATCCAGGTGCTAGTCAGTATTGGCCTTTGAAACATCGATTCCCAGGGTGCAGGAAAACTCACCGGTGGGAAGGTGAGGTCGGCAAGAAGGTGCTTGTGGAAACGCCATGGTGTCCACGGCAGGTGATGGATGGTGGCTTTTTTGCTGGTGGTTGCTCTGACACATTGCCAGGAGATCCAGGAGGTGTGGTTTTTCGAAGGAGGGTGGTTTGTCTGGTCCCTCCCCCCACATAGGGGACAGCCCAGACTCCAGTGGAGATGGGCACCATGCTAAGCAAGTAGAGTTGATGGGACGTGGTTCAAAATTAGCTGTTGAGTGGCACCAACTGATGAGTGAGCTCACAGGATGGGGAGAAGGAGCCGTTGCCTCCTCGCTCCTGGCACGAGAGTGTTGGAAGGAGGAGTCTTCAGGTTGCTCCTGAAAATTTGCTCCGAGTGTTTTTGAGGGTGATACCAGTTCCCAGGCGCTAGGGGCAAGGGAGGGCGATGCTGTCCTTGCTCTGTGTTGTATGAGCGTGTCTGCTTGTTATGGGCATCGCATCTGCAGGTGCATCTCTGAGCTATAAATGTGCGTTGTAAACATAGATTGAGCCACCCCATTTCTCGGGGGTGCCAGACTGGCCCCAGATCTCCCCAGGAAGCCCACCTGGCCCAAGCCAGGCAGTGGAGGCGGAACGTACACGGTGACGGCACCAGCTCCTTGTCCCTGTCACTTCCAACCCGAGTCCTTGTGCTTCACCCCTAATGAGGGGACCAGCGAGTACCTCGCGGGGCTGTAGTCTGGATATTTATATGAGCGCAGACACGCAAGTTGTCTGTTTTACATATTGCTGCCCTGATTTTTCAGCGCACGCAATGAATAATTTACAGAAGCCGCGTGTAAGTATCTCTTTATTATTCATTATAATGAAGTGAGACAGCAGTAATAGTCCACTAGACTGGAATCCCCCAGGGCCGAACTTAACTCGGCCGAGCTTAGCTCTCCCCCCGTTAATTGGGACGAAGGGAGAGCTCAGCTTCCTGACAAGGACGGCGCCGTTGGCCGGCACGAGGCCGGCCGGGCTCCTAGCCATGCCGAGCATGGAGGACCATCCGTCTTTCCTGGCATCCCTACTTGTGGTGGCTGGCGGAGACATACAGCTCCCTGCAACGGGAAAAGTACTCGTTTGCGGGAGGATATATGGCTCGTTCCTGGGAGCCGAGCGCCCGGGGGGACCCTCAAAAACGCTGAGCATCGCCCCCTTCCCTCCGCCCAATTAATAATCTCGATCGAGGTGAGGCTTCGCCATCCTGGCAAGGGAGGCATATAACACCCCCAAAGTTTCTGCAGCGGGGAAGGGGACGGGCACAGCCCGACGGCCCCTCTCCGAATTTATGGGCGTGCGGGGAGGGACTCTCACGGGTTTCTCAACCAAATGTCAGTGCCTTTTCCCTCCCTGCAGGGAGCCGCGGCAGCGCCTCCGGCAAAAGCTCGGACCAAGCTCAGCTTTCTCAGTTTGATCGGATACCGAGGAGAAGGTGCCTCGGTCCCCGAGCGGGCAAGGAGAAGCTCCCGAGAAACGCCAGGCTCTTAATTTAGTCAAATGCTCGGCGGTTTTGCTGCGGGCGCCGTGGCGGAGGCAGAGAAAGGGCAGAAATAAATATAACGAGAAAAATCTATCAAAGGGAATGAAAGAGCCACGTTCTCTGGGAACATTGTAATTCCCTTTTTCCCTCCTCTGTCGGTTCCTCGCCAGGCGTAAGTCAGTGCCGGGAACCGGAGCCACCAAGCCCCTATGCGTCTCTGGGCAGGGGGTTGCCAGGCGGGAAATAAATAACAGCAACGACCGTGTTGTGTTTTGGAGGCCCATGTAGGATTTACAGCTGCTTATCCAAATGTTCCCTTCTCGTCTCCATGCTCTGGCTTTGCCCTCTCTGGCCGTTTCCCTTCCTCCCCTCTCCCCGTACGTGCATCACGGTCCCTCTCCCCGGCAGTGAGTGCGTATATCACCCCAGGGATGGCTCCAGGGCTGTGCCGACCAGGCGAACCATCAGGGAATTTGACAGCTTTATTTGAAATTCTCTGTGTGAAGGGAGGGTGAGGTGGGGGGACAGGGAAAGTCTGCATGGCTCGCAAAGGTCCAATGTAATGGGATTTTTGTCCATGACTCCCCAGCTCCGTATAAAAGGGAAAGGCAGGGCTTTTTTTCTGGCGAACCTGCCGTTGGTGTGAAATCTCAGGGGATGGGGGACATGGCAGTGAGGTACCTGGGACGTGGCACACGCCATCTCCGTACTGGCAGTCCGTCAGAGCGCGACGGAGAGCCTGCCTCACGGCTCCCACCCTACTCACATCTCCTTTTGGGATCTAGGATCCTGGCTATCGGTTCTGACCCAAGAGGGTTGACCCTCTGTGTCTTCCTTTGCAGGTGTACCGTGGATGACAGGGTGACGCGGGTAGCGTGGTTGAACCGCAGCACCATCCTGTACGCCGGCAACGACAAGTGGTCTATAGACAACCGGGTGGTCATCCTCTCCAACACCAAGACCCAGTACAGCATCAAGATCCACAACGTGGACGTCTACGATGAGGGGCCCTACACTTGCTCTGTGCAGACAGACAATCACCCCAAGACTTCGCGTGTCCACCTCATCGTGCAAGGTAGGTCTTAACATCCTATTGCCAAACTTTGTGATATGGAAGGACGCGTGGGCTTGGGAAGAGCTTGGAGGCCCTCCGGGCAACAGAGATATAGGGATTGGACAGATATGTGTTGCATCAGGGGGTTGAGGCTCTCGGGTCCAGGGGGGTCGCCAAGGGGGAGCAGATGGACTGGCATCGTCTGAGCTTCGCCGTGTCGTATCGTCATCTGGGGGCTACAGGACACCAGGGAAGAGGAATCGGGGTCAACGTTCTCCTCCTTCTACCCCCTCGCCCGTCCCTTCTGTGAATTTGACACGTCCCCACCATGCATTCGACCCGTCCCTGCCGCTCAGGGCCCACGTTGCTCTATTTGCCATTTAGGGGAGCTGTTTGGCCGTCGGGTGCGTCTCCAAAGATGCTACAGCAGAGCCGAAAGCCAAGCACTGCCAGACTTGGTGGAGGAGCAGAGTCCAACGGCACGAGGCTCCTTGGTTTCGGGAGAGATGGCTGAGCCCACGACCCTGTCAAAGCCACCCGTGAGGGGCTCAGGGCTTTGAAGGCGACCGTGTTGATGTAGCAGATGCTGTTGGGTCACAAAGCAGCATTCCAGAGGCTGTCATGACAGAGCCTCTCTGGGTGCCGGCAGATTTGAGGGGTCCGTAGTGCCCTGGTGGACGCTGCCTCCGGATCCCAGTGGCTTTGCACTGGCTACCGGCTTTTGTCCAGTCTCTAGATTAATTTTTCAGAGTTAGTGTTAGTTCAGGTTAGATAAAGATAATGAAAGTTTCTTAATCCTCTTAAAGAAGATTTATCTGGCCGACTAGAAAGCTCTTGGAATACAATAAAGCGTGTATAAAACCAGGGCCTAATCTTTCCTTTAATTTCAAACAGCTGATGGGTATTGATTTTGCAATGAGCAAATCTGAGAAATTTCTCGGCCTCGACAGGTCCCCGAGAAGCTCTTTGGCACCGATACACATGTATTTATGCGTCCTTCTCACTGGGAGGAGGCAGGGTTCGATCGGGGCCACCCCTCTGAGCGTTTTTCCGGGCCGGTCCCGGCGGGCCCAATGGCTCAGGAAGAGGGGAGCAGCGTTCCATCGGGAGCATCCCCTCCATCCCCTATTGCAGGGTCTATTCCTGCACCCCTTTTGGAGTTGCGTGCGAGCCATCCGTGTGTGCAGTTTAATCTGTTTATCCTGTCTTCTCTCTAATCGTGGTAATCCATCCAGTCAACACCGGTGAAGTACCCGAGTGCTTTGCACCTCATGAATTCGGGAGATTCGGCAGTGGCAGTCCGCGCCTGCTCCCCTCGCCCTGTTTTCGGAGCGCTTGCCAGGCTTGAGAAGGCCAAGGCGATGGATAGTTTGCATCCGGAGCGAGGGTCCAGTGGCGAGGTCTTCCTCATTGTGCTGGGAAGAGTTTTGATTCAACATGAGCAAGCCTAGTCGAATTGCTCCCGCCCCAGAGATCGTTGGCCAGGTTGCACCTGTGTAGCCACAGGGAAGGTCAGGATGTGACCTGCCTGAGGCTCAGCTGAGGTAGACCATGCCTTGGTGGTTTTGCATTTGGTTGTTCATGTGTTGAGCTCAAGCCACGAGGTTTGCCCATGTTGTTAGGCTGAGGAAGTCCATGTATAGATGGACATGGTGTGTCATGGATGGTGGCGGCCAGTAGAGCAAACCCTTTCTTGCTCTGGTGTCACTTCACCTCCAGCGCAGTTGTTCAGCGACTAAAATGTGATTTCCAGAGGCTTGGACCGAGCGGTGTCATCCACAGGCAAGGCTAAGGGCCGCTATCCTCCAGGCTCGCAAGCTGGGGAAGAGCCAGTTTTCTACCAGGATGAATAAGAGTTCGCCTTTTGGTCTGTGCTGGGAGTAAGGGAGCGGTGTTCCAAGGATGCACTGGCATCCGCGGAAGCCGAGCATGCTCTTTGCATGGAAGAAGCGAAGCCCTGTTTCTGTTGTAGCTCTGTCGACCTGAAATAATGGCCTAAAAATGAGGTTTTGGGACCTCCTTCATCAAGGAGGCAGCCAGGGCAGGAGGATCACAGGGGTGGCCAGGCAGGGCCCAGCATCAGGCCCCCCCGCCCCAGTGCCGTCCAGGCAGCCAGCGGGCAGCGGTGACCAGTTAGCGACCGCCTTCAGGTCCATTAATTTATATTTGTCTTTTGCCAAACTAAAAGTTGTCTGGATAGAGTATTGATTCTTTGTCCCCGTATTCAATGAGGTTTTAATAGTGCGACCGCGGGGTCCGGCCTTCCCTCCCCACCCCCCGGTGATAAATCTGCCGGGGAGACGCCGTCAACAGTGAAAGTGTCTCTTAGTGGCGTTATTAATACATTGCTTGCATGGGTTCATCGCCACAGCCGTTAACGAGGGTCTGGGAGAGCGTAGATGGCAGTGAGCCGGAGGGGGTTTATTTGTTTGCTGTTCCTCTGGGTTTTGGGGGTGGCCTCGCGATGACGGGATGGAGACGCTTTCAGGGACACGTGGGTGAGTTTGGAATGCAGAGAGAATTGGCATTTAATCTGGTATGAGCAGAAGATGAGCCACCTCATCTTCTTCCTGGCCTCGACAGGGTGAGCGGAGGACACCGTGTGGCTCAACCAGGGAGGTAGGACCCCAGGGAAACCCCCCTCAGGGGGCTCTAGGTGGGATGCTCAAGCCGGGAGACCTTACCACATCACACCGCAAAATGTTTTTGGTGCAACGAGCAGGGTAGAGCGTAGCCAGGGCTCAGCCGTCCCTCCCTGGTGTGGGTCATTCCAGGATGTGGGGCATATTTCAGCAGATCTGAGGGTTAATGTTTTGGTGTAGACGGTGGCTTTTTTGAGGGCAGCACCCTGGCTTCCTTCTCACAACAGCAGCTGTAGAGAGGAAGGAGGATGTGCCGTAGTGGTGTAGGGGGACGCAGCGTCATTTCGGGATCCAGGCATCGCGTGACGCCCTGTCTGGCACAGATGTCGGTGTTGAATGTGGAGACATTGGTACCGAGTAGTCTTTACTATTCCTCAGATGTCCTCTGTTTCTGATTTATTTAGAGACCCCTCCCCTGTACTGCCTTAATCCTGCTCGCCATAGATTTTTCATTAAAACCTCTCCTGGCTGTCGGCATCGTTACTGTGGGTTGCTGGTCGGTGCAATCCATTTTCCCATCTTGGCGTAGCGCCGCATTCCTCATCCTGGGAGCCAGGAGGGGTCAGGAAGGACCGTGGTCCTCACCCACAGTAGGGATGTGCCAGCCATGCAGTCGGTCCTCCCAGTCGGAGGAAGGATGCGTTCCTGATTCCGGTTCTGTGTCCCTCAGCTCATGTGCCGCCTCTCAGAGCGGCACCGATGCAGCTGTAGCTATTCTGCCAGCATCTTGAAAGCCAGTGTAGTGTATTTGGTCTTTTTTAGTGACTCCTTGAGTCTCCAAAAGGCCACCCCCCCACCCCGTGCCGGCCCCATTGCAGCGTTCTTCCCCGACGCGAACTGTGCTCGGGGCTCCCTCTGGCACCACAGCTTTCACGACGGCTGCAGTTAAGCTGCCTTTTATCATGCCAGCTTTGATATCCAGACAGAAGCCGAGGCAGGGATACCTATTAAAACCTTACCAGGGGGCTGTAGGGCACCGGGAGGTGAGAGGAGCCGCTCAGCCTTTTGTAGTTGTTGTGGAAAAGACCCGAGTGTGGGTTTTAAACATGTAAAGTGCTGATATATTAAGTGCTTAGTATGTAGGTGCTGGAGATTTTGGCACAAGGGGTTGCCCGTACGGAAGCATCCCAGAGAAGGGAAAGGGGGATAAAAAGCAGTTCCCAGCAGGAGGCGATCTCCGGAGCAGGCTCGGGTCCTCCTCAGGAGCTTCATCTGCACTGGGGATACTGACCCAAGAGCCAGAGGGTCAGCTGTGGTTGGTTTTTTGCCTTTCTAAGAAAAAAGAGAACAGGAGAAGCAACTGCAGGGGGAAGGAAAATAAAACCAAAGGGATGAGAAGAAACGCTCAGAGACGTTTCTTCTCATCATCTTCTCATGTGTTGTCGTAGAACATTGTAGAACAAGGGGACAAGAGAAGGAGAGGCGCGCATCCAGAAAAGCACCAAGTGTCAAAGGAAGGGGAAGCAGCAAAGGGGAAAAATGGAAGAGTAAGGATGGAGTGCGGAGAAAAAGGTCTGAAAGAGGGAGAGGACGACAGGCAGGAGGGAAACAGGACCCACCGCCCTGGTGGGAAGGGATACTGTCCCAAAAGGGGCCGTGACAATGTGGTAATAATTCTCCAT
The DNA here is from genome assembly GCF_964106895.1 of Numenius arquata. Lineage (NCBI taxonomy): Eukaryota > Metazoa > Chordata > Aves > Charadriiformes > Scolopacidae > Numenius > Numenius arquata. The sequence continues at coordinate 5,287,103 of NC_133597.1, forward strand.
CTCCAAATGGGATGGGATTATAGAGGAGGGACAGGATGGGCAGCCCCGCAGAGCATCCTCGGGACCTTCTCAAGGCGTCTGGATGTTGTTGAAAAGGCAGTGGTGTTGGGACATGCTGCAGGGACAGGGAGCCAGCGGAACAGAAGCCCGGCACGGCATCTGAGTAATTACAGCAAAAAGGGAAAAGGAGGGCGATGGGGGAGCACCAGAGAAGTTGTTTCCCCATTATATTTCCGAGCAGAAAGAACGTTTTAACACGTGCACAAATAGCTCCCTGGGAAGCACTCTCACTTCCTAATTGTTCATAAATTTACTGACAGGTGGTTACACAGTAGGTATAGCACTCGGAGTTTTGGTTTTATTGCTTTCCCCGTCTGAAGGCAAAAACCCGGAGAAAAAGGGCGAGGGGCAAACAGTGGGGAGAGTCTGCCCGGCAAAGGGGGCTCGACACCCGCATTTAGTTATGTGAAGGCTTGTGAGCTTTCAGTCCTCGGCGTGGACGGATTTTGCCACGGACGGAGGGGTCCTCACTGGCTCACGGCCTTCTTCCTTCTTTTGGGGATATTTTGGCCTTTTGTGGGGGTTTTAACCCCAATGCATCTCACGGCGTCAGGGTCCAGCCCCACCGGAGGGCTCCCAATTTCTGTGGAGATGGGAGACACAGAGTGCAACAGTCCCGGGCTCCGAAGGCATCATTTAGGAGTGTGTAAGACCCAGAGAAGGGACAGGGAAGATCTTTGGTGAGACAAAGGGACTGCAGAACATGTGTGGCATCGGGCTGGCACACCGCTCTCCGGGTCGGGAAATGAGACAGTACTCTATCTGTGGACTCAAACGTATTTGGTGGAAGCAGTTAATCTATTATCTGAATAAAATGAAGTCTGAGGAGGTTCTCATACCATACTTAAGAGATTGGCTTTGCTCTGAGACAATAATCCATGCTGGCGAGAAGCAACATTTTGGTAGAGCTCTGGGCATCGACTCCCTTGCCCCCAGACACTTGACCGCAGGTGAGACAGGACGCAGAGATGCGTTTGGGCAGGGTCACCTCCATGGCTGTGCCCTGCACTCCGCAAGAGTTGGTGACAGCAGAAGTAGGGTGACTGCAGACACCCACATTGCTATGGGACATGAGGTTGTCTGCAGCTATGAGCTCTCCTGTGGGTGCCGCATCTCTTTTTGAAGGGCATCGGTCCCAAATGAGAGCTGTTTGGGTGAAGGTCGGTGCCACCTTCAGCAGGGGGTGCCACCAGTCGGTGCCACCTTCACCACGTAGGTTCAGGCCTGTGGTGCCATCCCATCGCACTTCTCATCCGTGAAGGAGATGGAAAGTGCAGGCAAAATGTGAGCTTTCAGCATATTTTCTTTCTTTGTGCTGACTTTCCATATACTAATGAGCCCTTGCAGAGCGACACCTCCAACAGCTCCATAACCGACCGCTGCGGGGAGGCTCCCGCAGAGCCACAGGCAGCAGCGGTACCAGGGAGGGAGGCATCCGACCCTTGCTCGGGCGGCCATCCCACTCCCCTTGCCCAGTCTGAGGGCAAGGGACCCTCCCACAGCCGTCAGCATCACGTGTAGTCAACGATCATGCTGTTGTCAACCAACGCTCTGTCTTTTTCCTTCACGGTGGAGCGGGGAAGAGGTGTCCCCACCACCACGGATTGGACCCGTGTCGTGGGAGAGGCAGCGGACATCCCTCCCGACACTGAGGGACCTGGTGGCGTCTCACAAGGTCCCAGCTCTCCGGTCACACATGGCCAAGGGCAGCAGGGGCCAAGCCGGCACCATTGACCAAAGGAGGCACCGGGACTCCCTGCGTTCGGGAAAGTTCCAGGGATCTCCTGGCCGTGCTGGGGAGGGATATCCCGAGAAGGGCAGGTAGCATCCCAGGACACGGCAGCGTCACCGAGGGGTGACAGGGTGGGCATTTCCCTAGGGCTATTTCTCAGTCCTGGAGCAAGGGGAGGGATGGCATCTCTCAGCAACCATCAGGGCGGGCGGAGAAGCGCACGTCGGCGCGTCGGGCGGTTGGGGTCTGGAGCAGTAAAGGAAGGAGATAAATCACAGGCTTATTGTTATTGAATGTAGCGGCTTCGCTTTCACATTCAATTTCTGTCGCCGGCTTCGCGAACAAACAAGAAATTACAGAGCCGAATGTATTTTGTGGTCTACCAAACATTATGCATTAGCTGTGCCGTGATTAATATTACGCCGGGTCGACAAAATCCATGGCAAGCCGTGCCGGCGGGACCGTGCTGCTCCTCCTTTCCTTGGGATTTATTCTGTGGGCAGTATGCTTGTAGGTGTCATGTTTTTCCAGGAAGGGAGGACAAGGAATGAGGAGCATGTGTCCCCGTAGTGTCCTTTTGCCCGAGCTCTAGACAGCGAGCATCTTGCCCCTATCCTGGGAGCCGTTTTGGGGCCAGGGAGGACCTCTGAAGGGGGCCAAGGCCACGTTCTTCCATGGCGAGGTCCGTCAACGCCCGGGAATCCTTGCGGTATCCCAGTGGCAGGTCAGGACCGTGTATTGCGGGCGGGCATCCTGCACGCGGGGGCTTCTGCCTGTCACGGTGTAGTCGCTCGTGAGCAATGGAAGAGGATTTGAGCCCTTTTTCTCAACTCTTGTATGATGAGGCACGTTGTGAGGGGGGTGCAGAGAATGGGAGCCACTCAGTAGAGCAAGGTGGTACACAGTCCATGTACATGTGGACCTGTTTGTTGGGTGAGCAGCAGAGCAGGCAATGGGTCCGCATCTTGCCAGCTGAGTGATGGCCCCGCCATAGCCACTCTTCTGGCTGGTAGTATGTTCCCTTGGTGGTTATGGAGTCACAGAATTATGGAACGGATGGTGTCAGAAGGGATTTTAGAGATCAACTCGGTCCAACCCCCTGTCCATCATCTCACCAGACCAGGTTGCTCCAAGACCCCTCCAACCTGGCCTTGAACCCCTCCAGGGATGGGGCAGCCACAGCTTCTCTGGGCAACCTGGGCCAGGCTCTCACCACCCTCACAGCAAAGAAGTTCTTCCCCAGATCACATCTCAATCTCCCCTCTTTCAGGGTCAAACCCTTCCCCCTCGTCCTGTGGCTCCCCTCCCTGATCCCCCCATCTCTCCTGGAGCCCCTTGAGGGACTGGAAGGGTCTCGAAGGTCTCCCCGGAGCCTTCTCTTCTCCAGGCTGAACCCCCCCAACTCTCTCAGCCTGTCCTCCCAGCAGAGGGGCTCCAGCCCTCCCAGCATCTCCGTGGCCCCCTCCGGCCCCAAGTCCAACAGGTCCATGCCCTTGTGCTGTTGGTGGCCCCAGAGCTAGAGGCAGCACTGCAGGGGGGTCTCCCCAGAGTGGAGAACTCCCCCCCTGGCCCCGCTGGCCACGCTGCCATGGAGGCAGCCCAGGATGCAGGGGGCTTTTTGGACTGCATGTAGAAATTTCCGTGTCAGGGTTAGCTTGTGATCCACCAACACCCCCAAGTCCTTCTCCCCAGGGCTGCTCTCAATGTGATGTACGCCCAGGCTGTATTTGGGTGTCTGATCTATGTGTGGATGAGGAGAGGCTGGATATTCAGGGTGTCGGGGCTGTAGCGCAGGAGGAGGAAATCGTAATGAATCAGAGGCGATGCAGGGATGATGGTGTTGACGGGTCAACATGGTCTATTTTGATGGAGGCATGCAGTGAGGCAGGGTAGCACAACGGGACCCCAGCCCTTTGGGGAGACGGAGAGCTCTGTACGGAACAGCTGCCAGCAAGGATCCTCAGCTGTCCCTAACTTGAGAGACGACAGGCTCTCAAGTTAGGATGTGCCCGTCAGGCAGCGTGCGCGTGCCGTGGCTGTACCCACCTCCTGGTACGTAGAGGGAATGGCTGCAGGTTGGTTTTATCCAGTCGGTTGTATTTGGCCTTGCATTTGTCCCGCCTGACAGCACTTGGGTCCCATCCAGTGCCAGCCAGGTACCAGCACGGACCCAGCTCCCATCCGCCCATCCCACACCAAAGGGAAGTCATCACGCCCTTGAGACACCGTCCTCATCAGTCTGGCTGGTGGGATCTATAGAAATGTAATCAAGGTTCTGAGATGTCCTTCTCCAAGTCCTAGTAATGTTGTAGGAAACGATTGCTGTCACGGTGTGGTATCGAGCCATATGATGGGGTCCTGAGCTTTCCATGGGCATGCCTCTGCCAAATGTCCCACCAGCTTTAGGAGACAGTTCTGGTCGGAGCAGGGCAGCCAGCACGGCAGCATGGGGGCACTTCTCCGGCCCTAGCGGCTTCTGGAATGTGGCCAGGGGGTTCGGGACGTCACATTCTTCTGTGGCATGTGCCACTACATCAGCATCCTTGGCTCAGGGAAGGGCCGTTGGGCCAACACGTGTGGCGTGGCTTGCTGGGCGAGGACTGGGAGCACTGGGGCCGTCCTGGTAGTGGTAATTTTTGGGCAGGAGGGAAAGTATTTGCATGGCTGGGAGGGGGACAGGATCCCAACGTGTCCAGAGCAGCAGTTTTTGTAAGGTCCTTCGTAGGTAAGGTTTTGGACTTGAGGTTGGGAAAGGGATGCCAACCACGAGCCGGGAGAGGGCCAGGAGGAGGACACCGGGTGTGCTGTGACCTACCCCCTGCACACATCCCCCCTTTGTCGGGTCAGGAGAGGGTGGCCCTGTCCTAGGGGCACCTCGCCTGATGCCAGTGGGATAGCAATCGTTTTGGGGGACACGCCGTATGGAGTCAGGGCCGGAAGCCGTGTAGGTATCCTTAGGATGGTGTGCTGCCATCTGGTCCGTCTGTCCGTCTGCAATCCGTCTGGGTGCCTCTGTTCAAGGTCAGCGTGGAGGAGGGCTGCAAGGAAGATGCGGGACAGGAAGGTGGCGCAGATGAGATATTTTTGGTGGTGGATTCCTGTTGATTTTTGTGGACATACAGTGCTTTATATTTATTGTAGGGTGAGTTTTGCGTTGCTGTCCGCAGCGTGGGAGCCAGTTTGAGAGGTCCGGTGGTGCCCGCTTTCCCCTGGCAGCGCGCTCAGTGGCCAGCAGCGTGGCTGTGGGAAGCCAATAATGTCTGTGCAAGGTTCCTTTGTTGTCTGCAATCCGTGGTTGTTTAACCCCTCAGGTAGTGTGATGTGTCAAGCAGGGGGTCATTCTGGGGAAGCGCCGGCAGGGGCACGAAGGGAGAGCGTCGGCAGGCGTCTCAGGATGGCGGTGATGTCGACGGTGCCCCACACGGTGCGCCATCGGTGTCGCCCAGCTCCACACCTTCTGCGCATCGCGTGGTGGTAGGCTGCAGTCCGGCGCAGGGGTTGCCTTTCTAGGGTTTCAACCTCCGTTAAATAGTGTCGGTGTCATCTCGGAGCAAAAATCAATCTCTTGGCAGGATAGCTCGCAGGGTCATGAGCAGGCAGCATCTTGTTGTTGCAGGAAGGCATGTTTGGATGTCGTTATTTTTTGATGTTCCTGGTACATGTTTGAGGTGTGGGGAGGGGACGGGAGAGGCACAAGGGTGCCAGTCATCGGGGGAGAAGGTCATACCTTGGAAGGAGGCAGGGCGGTAGTGGGCTGTCACGCGGCAGAGCTCATCGGGGCGGGTCAGCTCCATTCTGACGATTAACTACGATTTTTGTCATTTGCCAGCGGCCACTTCATTTTTGTCTCGCCCTTTTCCCCTGAAGGACTCAGACAATGTCCCTCTGCTGTAGGAGACTGTACCTCAAATTAATCTGTCAGGTTGCTGGGAAATGTACCGCCTCGTGATACCCGTAGTGCCATGCGTTCTCCGGGTCTCCAGTCGTGCTGCCTCTTGCATCCCAAGGAAGGAGATGGTGGGGAGAGCCAGCGCGGGAAAGCCTGTCGTCTCCCCACACCTGGGAGTCTGCCGGAGAGGGCAGGGATCGCTCTGGGTGGGTTTTTGGTTGTACATCATTGAGGAGCAGAGCCTGGTGGTTTTAGGCAGTTTTGAGCACAGGGCTGAGGGGACGGTCCCCTCGGGCACCCTGCCGGGGGTGCCTGTTTTCTTACCCAGTTTGGCCAGTTCCTAGAGTGACGTGGCAGCCCCAGCAGCGCAGGGATGGTCTCCAGGGGCATGAGGCCATCGGGTTCCATCGCAGGCGGCATCGGTGTGGGCCCCAGCAATTTTTAGAGGAGTCTCCTGGCATTCTAGCCATGGGGAAGAGCTCCCAGCACGAGGGTCGGGAGGGCAACACCAGGCATGCCGGGGCTCGCTGCCTGCGGAGTCTTCGGCGAGGCGGCACAGGTCATCATTTCTGGCATTGTAGGGCTGATTGGATGTCAAGGATGGCCAGTTTTGCAGGATGCATTTGCTGTCGGGGCTACAGGGCCTTTTTTGGGCCATGTCTACGAGCCCTGTGGCTCAGGGTGCCGGGACACGGCGTCAGCGCGCAGGCTTTAATCGCTTTTTGCCAGGGCCGGGTATATTTATGGGAGCGGAGATTGCCAAGTTATTTATTAGATGGAGTATGTGGGGATAGAGTCATATAAATCAGCGTGGCTGGTATTGAACAGAGCAGACGCTCAGTAATTGGAACGGCTTTAATAAATATGCTAAAAGATGAGCCTTGTTGGGGTGTGTAGCGAGAGCAGGTTATGGGGACTTGGCCCACAGGGCAGGGGGGTCAGCACGTCCGCACCCCCCCCGTCCGGCACAGGGGACAGGCGATCGGACCCCGGGGCCACACCAGGCTCCGGTGGGAGATGCCAGGTGGGAGGAAGGGGGTTGGTGATAGAACAGGGTGATGGGGAGGACGCCGATGAACATTGTTGGGGCACATCTGGCATTCGGGGCATTCCGGAGGCACGCCGGCGGGTTAGTGCCCGCAGGTGTGTTGATGGTGGCTTGTCTGTTTTTTGTCTTTGGCAGTTCCCCCCCAGATCGTGAACATTTCCTCTGACATCACCGTCAATGAGGGCAGCAGCGTAACCCTCATGTGCCTGGCCTTTGGCCGACCGGAGCCCACCGTCACGTGGCGGCATCTCTCCGGGAAAGGTGAGCGTGCGCTCGGGGGACGAGATGGCCGGCATGCAGGGGACGGAGGGAGGTCCCCGTAGAGGCGCCCAGGGAGGCAGGAAGGGGGTCCATGGTTTATGGGCAGCCTTCCACGGCTCCTGGGTGCAGGCTGACGGTGCTATGCACGTGGGGCCATCTCCCAGGGCAGGGCTTCGTGAGCGAGGACGAGTACCTGGAGATCACGGGCATCACGCGGGAGCAGTCCGGGGAGTACGAGTGCAGCGCCGTCAACGACGTGGCCGTCCCGGACGTGCGGAAAGTCAAAGTCACCGTCAACTGTGAGCGCAGGGGCCGGGGGCAGGGGGGCGGGGAGGGGGCGCGGGGCCGCAGGCGACACGACCCGGCCTCTCCGCAGACCCGCCGTACATCTCCAACGCCAAGAACACGGGCGCCTCGGTGGGCCAGAAGGGCATCCTGCAGTGCGAGGCCTCGGCCGTCCCCGTGGCGGAGTTCCAGTGGTTCAAGGAGGACACCAGGCGAGGAGCGGCGGCGGGGAGACGGGGGCGGCCAGGGGCGGGAGGGGGACGAGGAGAGGAGGGAGAGGGGGATGGGGGAGAGGGGGACCCTTAGCCAAGGGTCCCATCAGGAGGACCGTGGGGATCACGGCAATGTCATGCCGATGGTGTTGGGGGCTCGCCCGAAGGCTGGGAGGGTTCAAGGGGTGGTGCAGGGCTTTTCCCGGGGACATGGGCTGCGGGCGGCGGGACAGAGAGGCGAGGGCTCCTTCGAGCACCTCAGTGGGGCGAAGGGTGGCTTGTGAGGCGACACGGGAAAGAAGGCAGGGAAGGGACGGGAGGACCAGGGAGTTCCCAAGCTATGTCGCGAGAGCCCCCCGTTTTCCGACAGGTTAGCGAACGGGCTGGAGGGGGTGCGGATCGAGAGCAAGGGCCGCCTGTCGACGCTGACCTTCTTCAACGTCTCGGAGAAGGACTACGGCAACTACACGTGCGTGGCCACGAACAAGCTGGGCAACACCAACGCCAGCATCATCCTGTACGGTAGGTGCGCCTTTTTTTATTTTGCAGCAAGGTTGTGCACGACAGAGGAGGGCGTGAAAGGAGGAGGAGGAGGAAGAGGAGGAGCCGGCGAGGCAGGCCAGAGGGGAGACCGACGGAGGGGCAGAGCGGAGATGCCCGCAATAAACGCGGTGGGCTTTGTGAGGAGCAGAAGGGCAGGAGACGGGAGCGGCGATGTCCATCGTAGAGGATGCGTGCGATGTAGAGAAACGGATTGCCCGGAGCGGGCACACAAAGCTTGGTGGCGGGCATGGCGTTCACGGGTGTTTGGGGGCCAGAGGGCAACTGGTCACCTCCAAGGAAGGCGAGGCTCCTCCAAGGAAGAAGAGGCTCCCGGCAGGGCCTCGCGCGTCGCTGGAGTCCAGGGCCCGAGGAGGTGGCCCGGCCAGGTGAGCACGCGCTCCGGGCGCAGGGTCGTGCCGGGTATCGTACCGGCAGTTGCGGCAGGCCGTGTGTTGTCAACGTGGAGGGCAGTAGAGGTAGGTTTTGTGTGTGGCGCCGGTGGCTGTCAGGCGGCACGGGCAGGAAGGCATCATAGGGGTGGCGGAGCGGACTGTTGTCGGCGAGGAAGGTGACGTGTAGGTGAGGCACGTGCGTGTGGCACGTTCCCTCGGCAAGGTGGCCAGGCAAGGTGGCAGTCACAGGCCCGTCCCCCGGCAGGGTTCCGGGGTGAGGAGGCCTGGAGCAGGAGCAGAGGGTCAGCGTGAACCTCAGCAGCAGAAGGGGGGACAGCAGGGACCGAGGTCGGCACCGAGGCAGGGTCGGGCTTCTGGCACGAGAGGGATTCGAAGGTTGTCCCCTGGCCACCCAAGAGAGTAGCATAGGCACTGGGGATGGGGAGACGGACCTAGGTCATAGGGTGCAGCATCGATACAGTAATTGGAATGAAAGCTGGCAAAAAAAAGGTCGTATACTAAACACAGCAGGGTTTTGACAGGATTTGCAGGCAAGGTCGAATCGATCGGGTAGCACCTAGAGGTCGGGGTCGGACAGAGCAGTCAGGGACACCACCCCGTCGCATCAGGAGGTGCAGAGAGGAGGCCCTCAGTTTCCAAACTCCGTGTCTGTCTGGAGTTCGGACACGGCCACATGCGGTCATTGGGTCAGGCTAGGTCAGCGATTGATGTCTACAGGAGTATATATGTGCAACAACTCTCTGTGGGAGGTGGTTAACATTTTGACGGTTAGCATGGCAGTAGGCAGGTATGGAGGATCCATCAGGGCACCGCACGGGGGAATCAAGAGGTAGCCTTGAGAGGGGTCCCTACCGGAGGGGAGATTCGGGTCCCGTGGCCGCTGCCACACTGGAGAGCTCTGAGAACTCTCAGGCCCTCTTGGGACATCCACTATGGATGGGGTGAGGTGAATGAGTAACGGTCACATGAGGTCACGATGAGGGCACATTGCTCCCAGTCGCCCTCGGCCATCACGTCATTTCTGGGGGCCCTGAAGCCACGATGAGGGAGAGGTGGCCACCAGGAGCCAACCAGGGGAGGTTATTGATCGGGCAGGGTAACAGTAGATGAAAGTCGTCTGGGCACTCGGGGGGTGGTCACCATCACACTAGTGCAGGGGCAGGCACCCAGCATGTCGCCAGAGTGCAGAGCGTAGGCGAGACATCCTCATATTCTTTGGCAAAGCCATAGCCCTGTGGGCTGTCTCAGACACCACAGAGCACGCAGAGACAAGGGGCATCCTGACGTCCGGTGTTTCACAGGGGTTCAGCGGTGTGCCGAGCACCAGAAGCGTATCACCGTATCATGGGTGGGTTTTCTAGGCTCGGAGAGGGAGTCTAGGGTCTCATGGCACCGGTATGGTTTGGGGCTCAGTATAGGCACTGAGGAGAGGGGCTAGGCAGGCAGGGAGGGGACGGCGGACCAGTGGAAGAAACGTGCCATCGCGTGTCCTAGGATGGGGTTTTTTTTGTTGGCTTGGACAGCATGTGTGGGCGGCCAGCGTTGTTTCTCAGGGCGAAGGAGGAGGATAGGCATGCATCTGGCACAGTGTCCTGGAGATGGCTGGGAAGGAGACACGGGTCCAGTCCAGTCGGGAAGGGAAGGGACGGGATGCGGTGGGATGGCGCGAAAGCAGTGGCAGTGGGGTCGGGTCATCACCCAGCGGCAAGGGTTGGGGGGGGGGGGGGTGGCAATGGGGCCGGCGGCACGGGCGGGAATGGGAGCAGGGATTGGCATGTGCCAATCTGGTCTGCCAGGTCATTCGGGTCCCCTGAGCGCGTGTGGAGGGGCATGAGGCATCATCATGGATCAGCGGAGGGCGGCATGGGAGACGGTGAGGAAGGGCGCAGGGCATCGTGGGGAGTGTGAGGGCTGTACGCGTGGGAGGGGAAGGGTCAGAGAGGAGCCTCCCATCTGGTGATGGCTTGTCCGTGGCGAGCACGCTGGGGACGGGTACGGGTTTTGGGGCGTGTAGCCATGTCCTTGTGTCATGCAGAGCCTCGGGGGGGTGAAGGTCTCTGTCACCATCTGGGCTCTAGCTCCTGTCTCGCGTCTCGTGTCCTTGTGGGGGGGACAGGGGAGAGTACGGGGAGGGTGAACAGTTTGGGTTAGAGACGGGAAAGGGTGCAGAAGGGAGGAACAGAGCGTTCACAGGTAGGGTAGGGCGTCTCAGCACATGGTGAGGTCTGCAGTACTGGGGAGGTTATAGTCATGTTTAGGACTTATTGGGGCGGTTGGCCGTTTCGATCAAGGCAATGGGGACAGTTGGACCACGCAGGGGTGGCGGGAGGATGGGTGCCAGCGGAGCGGGTAGCCCGGATATCCAGCGAGGGCAGAGTACGCGAGTCGGGGAGGGAGGAGGCAGCAGCCTCCATCAACAGTCTTTTGGGGTCCTCGAGGGCTGTTGAGGGTCAGCTGGATGCCAATAATGGCATTGTGATGGCGCTGGAGCGGGACAATCTGTCCACCTGTGCAAAAAAGGATACGGCCTCAAGTGCGGGGTCCGGAGGGGCCGTCTGCAGGGTCAGAGGGAAAGGGTGCAGGGCCTAAGAGGACAAGAGGATCGGAGAGGGCGAGGTGCGCATCGACCATGGCCAGTAGACCCTCAGAGAGAGAGAAAATTAGGGGGAGGCAAGGTACAGTCGGTGCTCTCAGGGTTTATTCCTGGTGCATGTGCAGCCATCAGCCAGTCATGAGGGGCATCCGTTTCCAGAACGCACTTTGCTGGCAGGTGTAGGAATACGTCAACCCTCAATGGATTCGAGCCTGAAGCCGGAATGCTGGGTGCATTCCACAAGGGGTACGGGGCAGGCGCATAAGCAGGGAATGGGAGGTGGCGAAGGGCATCCCGGTCATTTAGGGGAGGGGCCCAGGAAATCGGGGCGACGCAGCATGGGGAAGAGGAGGAAGCTTCGGAAAGAGCTTGTCATTCTGGGACAAGGAGCCTCTTGGTCTCTCTATGTTGTAGTGTTGTAGTTGTGGGTTGTAGTGTGGTGGTGGGGTTTGGTTTAATAATTGGAGGCAGGGCAAGTTGGGCTGAGAAGGGGGATGTCGCGGTATCCCCACGGGAGGTGGGAGATCAGTCAGGGAGCAGGGGAAGGGGTTCCCTGTTCCTTGGTGTCTCTCAAGCATTCATAGAACTGTCCCCCCGGGCACACCGGACAGCACCAGGGTGACAGTGGGACCGGAGGGTGGCATCCCGGAGCACAGGAGGAGATGGTGGGCGTGAGGCCGGGTGCCCTGCGGGCACTCCACAGAAGGTTTGTGTAGCACAGGGAGGTGTCAGAAGGTGGTCTGGCTACGGATGAGAAAGGCACATGTGGGGAGAGTAGACATTGTTGAGGCCGTGCCATGTGCGAGGGGGTCTCCCAGAGGAGATGCTGGAGGGCGTCGGGGAAGAGCACGCACGCAAGAAGGGAGGGTCCCACCTAGGCGAGTTGTACAGGGTGGCCAGTCGCCCAGGGGACAGAGGCGGCATAGCAATTTGGCAAGGGAGGACAGCTTTGGCGGCCACAGGAGGCAGGGGAGGGGAGCGGCGCCTTTCTCAAGAGGGCCGGTGGGACAGGCGGCCACGGCATCGTCGTATCGGCGTGTCTGGAAGGGTTCTGGTGGTTGGACACGGCAGGGGGCATAGATTTGTTCCGAGGAGCTGTCTATTGGGGTTGGGGCGGCCTCTGCCTGAAACATCAGTAGGGTTGGTAAGTCTTAAAGTCAGGAAAGAACACAGTGGGCAACGTTGGAGACATGGATGGCCAAATTAGGGAATACCGGCAGGCTCCAAGACGGGCGCCCCGAAACTCCACGACGTGAGGTTGAACTGCAAGGCTCGGCGAGTAGAGTGGACTTGTTGGCTGCGTCCGGTCCAACCAGTGCCGGTGGATCCCGGAATGCGAGTGGCCTGTGGGAAACGCCGTCTGCAATACACACAAAAAAATCCATACTTAGCACCTCTGCCTCCTAGCAACACGCACCCTGCTCCAAAGGTAGATGCCCTGCTTGCGTGCCCGCCGGCTGAGGGGCTCTGTTGCTCCCCGATCCTCACTAACAGACAAACAGAGACACCTGGAAAACCTGTGAGACAATACTCAGCTGAAAGCCAGCTATTGCTGCAAACTTTCTACGCTGCGCTACAGACGCTCCTCTGTAGTCTGACTCCGACCCGGCCTCGGACAAGAGATGGACAGTGCAAAAGGTGTCCCGAGGGCGACACGTCTGCAAATGACGATGCGCTGAGCCCCGATTGACCGGACGATGGTGAGCTCTACATAACTAGCCAGACGCAACCTTGCCGAAACACTCACCCGGTGACAGAGAGATGTGTGCCCGAGCGCTTCCGAAGGGCTGGACGGGGAATTGTGGATATGTACACTGTGGCTGCTAAGCACCCATGCCAAAAGACCTAAATAGTCCCACACCTGACCAGCGATGCGCCTACCCGGACCGATGCAAACCGTAACTAAAGCTGCCTTAAAAAACAGAGTACAACGCTGAGAACCTAGACTGAGAGGGTCTGCAGGAGACAAGCGCAGGCAAACGTACGGTAAGATGTACAAGGAGGATGGAAAGGAAGTGATCTCCTGCGCCGCTGGAAAGAGCAGCGAACACTAAAAGGGGCTTGGTGAGGGTTTGAGGGAAGCACCCTGCTACGTAACTAGAGGCATGTGTAACCAGACCTCGCACATGACCCTAACGCAACACGGTAAATGACATGTGGCCCGCAGTGACGTGCCGAACTCGGACCAGCGGCCGCGACGATACGAGCGGACCTGCGGTGCGGGAGGCAGCTGCGGTGACCCTGAGCCGGCCGGGGTGCTGTACATGTGCCGGTGCCCCCGAGCTGGACACTGAGCCCGGAAACTTCGTGGATGGGCGCGATGAGACCGCAGACCTGGTGCGTGGGGGAAGACGCCCAGAACACAAAAGAGACTTAACGACAAAGGAACTATGGCATGTGCTGCCCATCACCGCTACCTAGGAAGGGTACGCTTCCAGATCGGCCAATGCTAGACAACCAACGAAGCCTTCGGAGGACAAGAGATGTCTAAGGGTGCCTGATCGAAGCCCATCTTCACCCACATCGGGAAATCGCAACCTATGCAGAGGCAGACCCGCAAACAAGACGCTCGTGGCCACCGAGAACCATGTCCTGGAAGGAAACTCATGCCAGTACGACGCTTGGCCCTGACCCGACGAGGAGGCGAGGACCCCCTGTCATACAAAGACTAACACCGAATGGAGCCAAAAACCAGCACTACGGCAGCTCCACAGACCCAAGGACTCGGACCTGCCTCCGCGACTCCCTAAGGTCACGCGCCCAAAGACCACCCTGACAGAACATGGCTCGCCTGAGCCCAAAGTTACCCTAAAGGCCATCGGGTATCGCGGCGCAAAGAGACCCTGCTGAATGCCTGTGGGCCAACCGATCCCGCCGAGACTGATGCGTGGACGGATGCCCACCAACGGACTGACCGACAGCCTCCCAAACAGACACTGCCGGAGAGCAATGGCCCGCTGCGCAAAGGCAGATTGCCTTATCCCAACAGAAGGGCAAGCCCAGACCCAGACCCACAACTCTTTCCCAACCGAGGCTGGCGTTCCTGAGGTGCTGTGCGAGATGGATGGATGCCCCAAGACAAACGTACCGGCGGAGACGAAAGCATGCGATGCCTCTGAAACGGGGAAGCCTATGAAGCGGCGAATGTGGACTTGACCTAAGACGCCCGGAGGATGACAAAACTCTACGGAAGGGACATGCGGGCTCTCCCTATAGGGCACGGACATCGCCTCAGGGATGCCTCAAGAGGCCCTCCAGCGGAGGGAAACCCCTTTGCGTGCAAAACACAGACACTTCCGCAGGAAACGCAGGTTACGATAACTCATAGCTACAGCACGACACCAGGACGGGACCACCTCAAATATGGTGCAAAACAGACCCGAACGGTGACCGTCGCAATGCTACCTTCCTCAGACAGAGAACTTGGGTCTCTGGGAGGGACTGACGGATGCTGAGCAGAAAAAGCCTGAGACCCACCCTGATGGAATAAACCCGATAGTAGGGGGAATGCATCGAACAACCCCGACCGATGCTGCGCTGCCTGAGGGGGCCTACGGATGTGGAGGGACTCTAGATCGGGGAGGGAACGGTTTTACACTGACAGAGGGGAGACTTGGATTACATGTCAGGAGGTAATTCTTGGATGTGACGGTGGACAGACCCTGGCCCGCATTGCGTGGAGAAGCTGCGACTTCCCCGTCCCTGGAGGGCTTTGTGGCCTGGATGGACGGTGCTTGGGGTGACCTGGTCTGGTAGGAGTTGTCCCTGCTCGGTGTGAGAGGGGGTGCTACGTGATAATCTTTATGCTCCCTTCCAACTCAAACTGCTCTCGCGCGGAACAGAGATTCTGGGACGCTGTGATTCCCTTACAACTGAACAGACACCGTTGCACGTACGGATGAGGGCCGAGATGACACACACTGACGGCAAGACGGCAGAGAGGGACTCGAGGACAAACTCGGACTACGGGACGCTGGGAGCAGACGGCGACCGCAGAGAAAACCGCCACGCAAATACGTAACTAGCGGTCACCCAAAGTTGCTGAGATGCTGGGACGTGTGGGAAAGCTGAAGCAGAGATGGAAAGCGATGGAGGGAGGCCCTGAAGGACGGAGGCCGAGGGTGATGGTGGGAAAAAGCCGAGATGCCCTGAGGTTGCGGAGGCGTAGATTAAGAGTGGGCGGAAAAGCCCGTGCGCCTGGTGCGGGGGGTAGGGAAGGGCTGAGACAGACACACCGAAAACCACAGAGACTCCAGATGCTGCTGCCAGAACGATGCACCTGCTCCTATGCGGAAGACCGGGACCAGAATGGCTGAGCCGGCGATAAACCCTAATGAGCAACCATGGTGCCACGGTGCCACAACACCGAGATGGAGAGAGACCCGTGAGAGACGGTGGGGTGGCTGGACGACATGACTGCCACGCTGAGGCTGAAGGAGGACTTTCACCTTGGGTGCTGCGGCCGGACATGATGAACGATGGAAAACCAAGACCGAAACTGGGATGCTGAACCCGGGGAGAGAGGGACGCGCACCGATAATTCCCATGTGTGGTGAGCAACCGAGATGTACGCCCCAGGGGACTGGCATGACTAGCTCTATAAACTCGGTGATGGACAGATGCTGGGAAGCAGATGAACAGAAAATAGACCAGTAGACAGATGTAGGCCAGGATGCTGACAAACAGAAAGGCATCCCTTGACCTGCTGGTCACACTCTTCCTGATCCGCCCCAGGATGCCATTGGCCTTCTTGGCTGCAAGGGCACGTTGCTGGCTCATGGGCTGGTCCATAGTTGTCCACCAGGACTCCCGGGTCTTTTTCCTCAGAGCTGCTCTCCCCTGGATCAGCCCCCAACCTGTCCTGGTGCACGGTCCATATGTTTCCCCCCGCCTGCCCTTTCAATAAATGATGGAGAGTCTCCTGAGTCCTCCTTCTAGTCCTAAACGTTTCTCATTGTCCTTAACCAAACCAGTGACATTAAGATCTCCTTGGGGTTTGGCCGTTCTACTTCTCTTCCTCATTAGCCTCACAACTTCTATCTACTCTTCCTGAGTGGTCTGCCCTTTCTTCCGAAGGCCATCGACTCCCCTTTTTTCCCTGTTGAGTTGTGACTGGAACTCTCCGCTCACCTGGACCGCTCTGTTTACCCCTGTGGCTCTCTTTTCTATGCATGGAGACCACCTGCTCATGGGCCTCTCGTGCTACTTTTCGGAAGAACTCCCGTCTTCCATGCCTACTTTGCCCTCCTGAGGAACTCTGCCAGGATGCTCCGTATACCAATGTCTGCCCTCTGCGAGTCCAAGGTGGCTCTCCTGCTGACGCGCCGCCTTCTTTCTCCAAGAATCAAATACTCTATCCTTTCGTGATCGCTGTTCCCCAGAAGGCTTCCGACCCTCATGTCCCTCATGATTCCTTCTCTGTTAGCGAACGACACGTCTGGCGGGATGACTTTCCTGGTTCCCTCCCTCCCTGGATGCGTCGGGAAATTGCTCTCGACGTGCTACAGGTGTTATTACAGAATAACTCATCCGAATGTACGTCACAACCGTGCAATCGGCAGGAAACCCCCCCCAATGACATCTCCTTTCACAGAATCACAGAATATTTTTGGTTGGATGGGACCTTTGAGCTCATCGAGTCCAACCAACGAAAAACAAACAAACAAAAAACCACACACACACAAAAAAAAAAACCGAAACAAAAAAAAACACCAAAAAAATCCCAGAACACCAAACACCAAAACCAAACCAAAACAAACAGCCACAACCAGACACAAACCAACAATCTCGGGCACTAGAGCATGCCCTCAAGTGCCATGTCTACACGCTTTTTAAATGCCTCCAGGGATGGCGACTCCACCACCTCCCTGGGCAGACTGTTCCAGTGCCTGACCACTCTCTCAGTAAAGTAATTCTTCCTAATATCTAATCTAAACCTCCCCTGCCCCAACTTCAGACCATTTCCTCTGGTCCTGTCATGATTCCCTTGGGAGAAGAGGCCAACACCCACCTCTCTACACCCTCCTTTCAGGTAGCTGTAGAGGGCAATGAGGTCCCCCCTCAGCCTCCTCTTCTCCAAACTAAACATGCCCAAACTAAACTATTGCCACAGAGACCAGCTTCAGGGCAGGTAAGACTGCGCTGGGGAGGGATCTGCAGCAAAAAAAAGCCGACGAGAAACTCTTTTTGGGGCTTTTTGAAACCGGGACATGCCCTCTGCTTGTGCTGGGGCTGGCAGCTGGTGGGAGGTGCTGCTGAGGGAGCCTGGGCAGAGCCACCACCAACCCCGGTAACTTTAAACGACCCCTTTTTTTTTTTCCTAGCTCTCACTCGCAGCACTTCCCCATCCCTCCTACCCAGTGGTCCTCGCCACCTCACTCTACAACTTGCTGTACCTTTCCACGTGGACCCGTTTACTGATACACCTGGCCACAAATCCACGCTCTTGGTGCCTCTCTCTAGGCATCCGTCCACCGACCTTCCTCAACGTGTGTCTCTATCCCTTCTTCCTTCATTATCTCCTCCTGCCCCTTCGTGGGCGTAGAGGATGCGTAGAGGGCGTAGAGCACACACTCGTGTGTGCTGACCCTGAACCGGCCGTTCTCCTCTGACCCTGCCCAGTGCCGCATTTACCCGTGGCTTATGTCTTTCCAAAACAACAGCCTTTGTCCTGACAGACGCGACAAAGCTCCGCTCCAGACACGTACACTGACAGTCGCACGCCCCCCCCTCCTCCTCCACCGACGCCTTTCCTGACCCGCCGGCCTTAAACCGCCTGCTCCACGCCGCGACACCCACCTGAGACTCCATGTGTCCCCCGATGCCATGTCCTGCATTGGAGAGCCGTTCTTCCTGCACGTCCGTCCCGCCACTCCCCGTCACCCGGGTCTCGGGTCCCAACCGTCCATGGCAGCTCTCTGGTGGCTGTTGGGATCTTTCCAATCCTTGAGTTGTGTTTGTGCACCTGTGTCCCCGCACCGTGACCCGCCACCTCCATGCACACCCCCTCTCCCGGTGCCGTGTCTCTGTTGCTCATTGATATTTCTCTGTAGCTCAGTAGAATATCTCCGACGCATCTCTC
This sequence comes from Numenius arquata, assembly GCF_964106895.1. Taxonomy (NCBI): domain Eukaryota; kingdom Metazoa; phylum Chordata; class Aves; order Charadriiformes; family Scolopacidae; genus Numenius; species Numenius arquata. The sequence goes on from NC_133597.1 coordinate 5,305,220, forward strand.
CGTTGCGTCTCTCCACTGCCCTAGAAATGCTGGCGAAAAACATATGGCCTTCTCACTGCGATGGCAGTCTCCTGTGTTCCGGGCATCCTCGCTGCCTCCCTCGCCGCTCCGCTTCCCTGACGCTCCTCTGGGTGACCTAAATGCCTGTCAGACACAAATAAGCACACGTCAGCCTCCTGTGTCCACACCAGCTGCACGTCGTCCTCCCGGCGTCCCAAATCCTGAGAACCCTTCCACATGTCCCCATTACCTCTCCCTGGCACATCCAATCTCCTGGCCGCCCATGCCCTGCTCTTCGTGCTCAGCTTGTCCTCCCTGCTCCCCCTGACCCTTCACTTATGGACACGGTGGTGGCACCTTCTCACCCCTCGCTGGGCCGGTGGTGGCCCTTGGCAAGACTCTCCTCCGGGGCTGGACCTTCTCATCCCATGGGCCGACCTGCAAAAAAAAGGCATGGAAGGTCACCGCATTGGCAACTGACTCCCACTGTCCGGGCCCGAAAAACCTCGAGGCGCAGGGCAATGTGTCCCTCCCCGTAGGCACAATCCTGGCACACTTGCCATTGCCCAACACGCTTGCCCGTCTTCCTGGTCCTCCTTGGCTGTCGCTACCCGCCCTTCAACTCCTTAACATCAGAAGGGCCATATCAACTAAAAAAAAGATGCTCGGCTCCCAACCCCCTGCCTCTGCGCTCCCGGGGAGTCCTGGCATCCACTTCCTTGCCTGCCCTTGTCGCCTTCCCTGCCGCCACCTGCCTCCCTGCTTGATGACACTCTGCTCCAGTGTAAATGATGTCCCCTCTCTTCGCCCTGCTCCGCTGCTGCCATCTCGGGTACCGTTCCATCCTGGCAGCGATGCGGCACGACTGCTTCTTCCCGTTGGGGCCTGAGTACAGCCCTGGCATGACCTGCCCGGCTGGATCCGCCTGGGATCTGAGCCTGGCGAGGCTGGACATCCTCCTCCTCCTCTTCCTCCAACAAGAAGCGTGTCACCAATAAACAACCTCCTCCCTACCGCACCGCAATGGCAACGCTCTCCAAATGATGCCTGAACCCACCGCTCCCCTGGAAGGGGAAGGGGACTCCCCAACGTCTCTCCCCGGCGATGTCCGACGTGGGGAGCGCGATGGGGAAGGGGTTGGGGGGATTCCTTTCCCAGAGCCGCACTTAACGCTGTCCTCTCTTTTCCTCTTCTCTCCCCTCTGCAGGGCCTGGAGCGGTGCACGACGGTGGCAACGCAGCCTCCCGGGCGGCCGCCGGCCTCTGCCTCTGGGCCGCCCTTCTGGCTGGCCTCCTCCTCCACTTTTGATAAGGGAGCGGAGGGTCCCGGGAGGCCCCGCCGCCCCTCTCTCCCCCCCGCCGCGGGCTCGTCCCGCCGCGCCGCCCGGGGACTTCTCTCCATCGGACGGGCCCTGCGCCGGAGGACGGGCGGCGGCGCTCGGCGTCCCAGGATGGCCCCCCCCTCTCCTGCGTGCCAGCATCGTTCTCGCCGCCGGTTACGCTGTACAGACCCCGCCATGTGCCGCCGGACTGTCACCCCGCCGCCGTCGCCCCTGGGGACGCCGACAGGTGCAGACGGGGCTCCCCGCGGCCGCCCGTCCCGGCCGCCTCGTCTGCTGTGCACTGGGAGCGGAGCCGACACCGGGGATGTCCGTCTCATCGTCTCGCTAAAGCCGCCTATGCCCAAAAAAAGGCCACCGGGCTGAATTCCCCCCGGCTCAGCCTTCAGCCCTCTCGGTCCTGAATGTCAGTTCTTGCCGCCAAAGCTCATCCCGAAGCAACACCCCCCCCCCCGTGTCGGCCCGTCCCCGCGGGGTGGCCCCGCTGCAATGCTCGCTGGCCCTTTCCGAGGGGATTGATTGCCCGACACAACTCATCCTTCAAGGGCCGCGCGCCTCCTGCCTCCCCGTCTCCCAGCTACCATCCTACCCCACCTCCCCAAAACCCCTTCGCCTTCCTGAGGGTGCAAGGAGGCTCTCCCGGGAACGTGAGCCTTGGAGACCGCTGGCGGCCCTGTGGGGGATGACGGCTCTCCTGGCCGTCGCTCGTCCTCACTCTGCTGCTGCCCCCCTGAATGCCAGGACCTGCTCCGTGGCTCCGGCCCTGATGCGCTCCCTGCGCCCCTCCGGGAGGTTCCTCCTGGCTTCTTTCTCAAGTGCTTTCCCACCAGCACATCAAAAGCACAGCACAACCGGCACCGGGCAGAGACACTACACCACATAGCAAAGCACCAAGTCAAATCACAAGCCCCCTTTCCTACCGCTCCTACGCTCCCTCCCATCCGCACGTGTCCGGAGGGAATGGGATGGCGCGCTTCCCGCCTCCAGGGCTCTTCCTCGGCCGCCGCGTACCTCCCCGCTCCCTCTCTCAGCGTGGCCTCCCTGTCTCATTGAGCCACTCATCTCAGCTTCCCCGGGGACGGCAGAAGTGCAAGAGCCGACCCTGAGCCGCGACGTCCACGCTTTGCCTTTTCTCCCACCCGCCGTCTGCCCCTGCTCGAGGAGACTCCGATGCCTCGGACCCTGCGGAGGAGGCTCGGGCTCCGTCAGCGCAGCGGGGCTGAGGGTGGCTCCTGTCCCCGACCTCGCTGCTGGTCCATCCTCCCTGCCAAAACCTTCAACACCACAATGGATGCGCCCAAGACTCATCCCTCTCCTTCCTCAAGCCACGCTGGAAGACCACCCCTCCCCAGCCCTCTTCCCAGCCTCCCTCGCCGGGTAAGTGGCAGTGGCCCCGAGCCCTCCCGCTGCCCCGTAGCCCCTTCGGGGGTCTCGGTCCGGGGATGGACCCTCCCGTCCTGCTCCTGAAAAGTCACCTGTGAGGCCAGACCCTCTACTTGCAACAAGGACACAACTCCACAGCCACGCGCTGAGCAAGCACACCAAGCGTCCCCCTACCCTGACCTGGCGCGTCCCCGTGCCCTGCCCCTTCCTTCCCCCTCCAGAATCAAAACGGTTTAAGATCCATGGCCGCGCACACGCTGTTTTTTGGTTTTGTTTTTTTTTTTTTCCCCTGCAAACTCCACCGCTGCCCAAACCTCCTGGCCCCCGCTGTCCTGCTTTCCCTGGCTGCGATGAACCTGGGCCCGTGATCCTCCTCGCACAAGATGATAGATATAAAACGAATCCCAACCCCAAGGCGGCAACATGCTGCCGCCGCCTCGTCCTCTATTCCACCGTGTCCCCTCCTTGTCCCCGCTCTCGGTGGGTCGCCCGGGACCCGCGCTGATCGGTGCGTGGGGCGAGGCTATCGCCCCAAAAAAGACAACAACAGCAAGGAAATCTCCATGGACTCCCTGGATGTTCAACATGTACCGCAACTGACTGGCCAAAACCCACGTGGCCTGAGCCGGGGGGGGGGGGTGTTGGGGGTGTCTCTCCGGTGCCAGCCCGACATGCTGGCTTACCTGATGGGCTAGCCCTGGCGCTGAACACGTCCCGTGGTCCCTGTGGTGCTGCTCCTTTTCTCCGCTGGCATCCCGGAAAGCTGGCGCCGGCGGCGATCCTGGTCCGACCCCGTGGCCATGGGCACCTTCGCAGAGTGGGGATGCCACCATCTTCAGCCGGGACGGCACCACGTGTGTCCTTCCCCGTGTGCCCGCTCCAAAAGGACGCTGAAGATGCCTCGCCGCGACGCCTCTGGCCATTTGCACCGTCCCCCACTGCCTCCCCAAATCCTCCCTGTCCCCTTTCCCAGGACGGCCCCGGATTTCTCTATCCCCGCAGCAGAAACGCTGAACCGGCCCCGGACGCTGCGTGGCATCGCAGAGAGCGGAGGTGACTACCAGAGGCTGAGGTGCGCCCCGAGACCGGCACCGGGATGCCCCCTCCCCGTCCTTCTCCTCCCCGGGTCAGGTGGGCTCCCCTGTCCTCCGCCGCCGGGACGGCGTCCGACTTTCTCGTGCCATGTAACGTGCCATTGTGAGGAACGTGTTGGCTGTCTGAGGCCGGCCCGGCCGGGAGACGGACCCCCATCGTGGCCACGTTTGGTGGCCCAGGGGGTGGGGTGGGTGGCCAGGGTGGGGGGAACACGGCTCCCGGGGGTGGGGGGTGTGTGTGTGTCTCTCCTGCCGATGGCCGGTCTTGAGTTTCCGTCGATCATTGTATTCCAAGGGTGGCTATACTACCTGAGATTTGTGCATGTTACATTGTAGTTGTAACCTTTTCTAATTCGGCAAGAATAAGAGATGGTTGTGATTGTGCAGTGTATCAATAAAGTTTGACGAACTTTGTACCTTCGGGGCTTTGCTTCGCAGACCCTGCGTGCCCCCGGGGCGGGGATGGGGGGGGGGGTGCTCCATCCCTTAAATTGGAGCCTCTTTTGATTAACCCCCGTGATGGCAACGCTTTGAGCTCCCCAGACCAGTTCGACCCGTTGCTCGCACCGTCCCCTGTGTCCCCCCCCACCCCGGGAACCGGCGTCGCGTCTCCTCCGAAGGGTCCCGGGTCCCTCCCGCCTCCGTTCCCCCCCCCAGCCGCCGATGATCACGTACCTGCTGACGGAGCCCCTGCGGGGTAAGGACCGCTTTGCTCTCACCGCTCACCTGTGTTTGGCAGGAGCGACGGGATCGGGAGCCTCCTTTCAAGTGATTGAGACGTCCCCGGCATCTTCTCCATCCCCTCCTAACAACGCTCGCTACGACAACTAGACCTACGCCCCCCCGCGCAAGAAAGAAACACCTCTGCGGACCCTATCAACCTATTTGCTCCTATCGCGACCCGACAGCATGGAACACAAAATATCTCCGTCAACACTCAAAGACGGCCAAGAGCGGGAGGAGAAGGAGCCGTGACACTCGGCGTCTCCCTGGCGCAGCTACAAACTCACCCTTCAAAAATTGGACCCCCTGCTTACCAGGAGATGCCACGCTTTTCTACCCCGGCAGGACACAAAGCTCAACGAGCTCCGCTGCTGTGGGGCTGGCTGCCGGGACGTTTAGTGACCCACACCTTGCTCCGGTGTGACCCAGGAGGTGGCCGTTGCCTGATGGCCTCTGGGTGCCCGGTCCCCTCGTTTCTATGCGATGCTGACAGAGATTGTGTGGTTACAAAGTCCCCGTTTCCCTAGAGAAATCCAAAGACTGATGTCCCTGGGCTGTATCTCCCAGCATGGGAAGGCAGCTGGGGACACCTGGGGCGAGCAGGGGGGACCGGGGGCTGCTGGACTATGCTGGACTCATCAAAAGGTTGCTTGCTTTCAGTCATTCGCTTGGTGGGACCAGACCTCCCTTTGCGTTCCTCAACGAGTAAATGAAACGCCTGGTCCAAAGATTGTATCCCCAAATCCAAAAACTAAATACCCTGGGCCACTGACCCTGGGCAAATGGCCCCGTTCGGGCCCTTGTAAGACCTACTACAACCTCACACGTCGGGGACCCCTCTGCTGTCCCCATGGAGTGACCCCCCCGTGCAAAGGTAAGTCCTTCCCAAAGCCTGACACTGTCCCCAGTAAAGGGGACCGGGAGAGGCGAGCCCTCCTGCCTGCCCGGTGGTGTCCCAGCCGCTCTCTGGGCTGAGCCTGGAAGAAACCCTCCCGACCTCAGGTGCTGGGAGACCTCCATCCCCACCTCCACGCTCCCTTTCCCATCTTGGGACATCTTCCCGGCTTGGGACAAGACACTTATCCTCCCTGGTACAAGGGGGTGAATCGAGCGGCACGTCTGAGCGCCAACGAGAAACCCTCTCTGCTTTGAGCCTCTTCCAAAAAACGCCTCTTCGATTTTTACCCGGCCGGTTCTGCTGGGTATCCCGCAATAGACCCTTCTCCAAATGCCTGCAGACCCCCCGACGCCCCGGCTGACGGAACATCCCGACTCTTTGCCTCCATCCTCCTCTTTGACACCGTCGCCGAGCGCCGGGAAGGCGACACGGCCCCGTTCCGCCTCCAGCCCAGCCTGAGGACCACGACCGGGACCAGAGGGACGGCGGGGGCACGTTTCGAGCCCCCTTCCCTCCCCCAGCAACCAGAGACACCGGTACATATGTAAATAATAAATAAATGTACCGTCCAAGCAGCCTGTTGCTCTTTAACTTACTCTTTGTCCCGCAACCTCCAGGATCGGACGCTTGTTGATCTCTCGCCTACAGCACCAGAATATTTACAATTACAGAGAGGACGTGAGGGTGACAGCCCCGTCACCTCCATCCCATCCTGACGTGCCGGTGGGGGGATCGCGGGATCCCTTCCCGTGCCCTGCGTCTCCAACAGGAGTCCCGAGACCTGCACAAAGACCTCCACCGGCTTTTCCCCTGGAAGAGGTCAAGATGCATCTTCTGCCAAAGACAAAACCGGCCACGACGCCTTCTCCTACAAACCATGGGCAGTGAGAGGGCTGGCCCCGGCCCCTGCGCCTCCTTCTGGGATGCGCGGGGCTGTCCGTGCCCAGCTGTCCTGTCCCCGCATCCTCCCTACCCTGTCCCTTACTCAGGATGTACCGGGAACCTTGGAACGCGGCTCTTCCCTTGCCCCGTGCCAGTACCGCTCCGTCTCTACGTGTCACGCCGCGAGGCTACGCCTGAACGCCCCTTTGGCTCTCTGCCTGCTCTCCGTCCTCATCTCTTGGGTCACGCCAACTCCTAGTAGGGTTGAGAAATAAAACCGACACAAAAAAAAAACAGTCCCACCACCACTAACAATCCGCATCTGATCCTACAGAGACATTCCAAGTGGCTTGAAGACGACGGCACCTGGGAGGCTCCAGTGGAGGCTGAGGACTTAATGCACCGAGAAACCTTCTGGACATCGGCAAAAAAACCCAAGATGCCGTCCAAGAACCATCGATGGGGACCGAGAGTTGCGCCCCGTTTCCTACACCTGCCTCCTGAGGCTGCGTCTCTGCTTCCCGCGGGACTCCCTTGGGCCCCTCTGTGAGCATCCCCTGCAACGTTGTGCCGACGAGGACGAGGGTGTGATGAAAAGTTTTGGGGGTTCCCGGCGGCCAGTTGGACTGCTGAGTGGGAGAAATAGGGGAGAGCTGCCCCCCCGCACCCTCCCCATCTACTCACCGAAGCCTTACCTGCGATGGCATCCCCTCTGGGCTCGCCGGTGACATCCAGGTGACATCTCTCCGACCTCCTCCTGTCCCATCACCGTGATTCCGGTCTCCCGCCCCGCATCCCTCTCCCCCCCCAGCCTCCCTCCCCATCCCCGCCGGTGCCGGGGGGGGGGGAACCCCGTCCCCCGCGGCAATGAGCACCACAACCAGACGGAGCGGCCACATGGAACAATCGTTTTAATGGATAGGCAGAGAGAGCCCCCCTCACCGCCCCCCCCCCACCCCGGCCCGTGCCCGGTTCCCCCCCTCCCCGGCCTGCCCCCCGCCGCGGGGAAGGAAAGGAACCCGAAGGAGGAAAACCCACCGGGGGCCGAGACCGTGTTTCGGCCCCTCCCTTCGCCTTCTTTCCCTTATTACTGTGGGGTTGTTTTTTTTTTTTTTATATATATATATATATACACACACACACACGCGCACGCCCACACACATATACATACATATATATATATATAAAAAAATATAAAACTGAGCTATATAGATCTCCCTCTGTCCCTCGGTTCGCTTGATCCCGCCCGCGAAGGTGAAAGGCGACGGGAAAGGGGGTCCCGCTCTCCCGCGGCCCCCCCCTCGTCCCCGGCGACCCGAGGGCGGGAAGGCGAGGGGATGCGGGGACGGAGACGCTCGTCTCGTTGGGGACCGAAACACACCTAACTCCATATACAGCATGCAGTAATGGCAGCGGAAGGACCCTGCTGGGAACCGTGGCTAGAACGCTAACGAAAAAAAAAAAATTATATATATATATATGTATATTTATATATACTGTATATATATATCCCATAAAAAGATTCAGTGTCGCCCTCCGCCTCGACGCGTGGCGAGGGTCGCCCGTGCCTTGGGCGGGAACTGTTCGGACGACCGCTTTTTTGGGCCGGTTTCGGGGGGAATTCGGTGTGGGAATCCTCTTCCTCCTCCTCCTCGCCGACCTCCTCGGCCGGTCGCCTCCTGGGCTGCGCGGCGCTCAGCGAACCGATGTCTTCTCTCGCTCCCCCTCTCCTTTCTGGATTTCATTTCTTCCTCTTTTTATTTCTTTCTTTTTTTTTTTTTTTTTTTTTTTTTTTAACTCCCCTCTTTTTTTTTTGCATTTCTGTTTTTTAGGAACTAAGAGTTCTAGGCTCGTATCAGAAAATATAATTAATAAAATTAACTGTGACTCAGAATCCTTTATCATTCACGATGTCCGCGGGTGATATGATGAATGCGTGGCTCGACGCCGGTCTCCTTCCTCCCTTTCCCTTCCTGGTGGCGTGGAAACTGTTGAAGATCTATATATCTATACATATATATATATATGTATACGTGGAGAAATATATATATATATGTCCTGGAACACAAATGGCGGCACGGTCCATGAGAAGACGGGGAAATCTCGGCAAAGAAGAAAACTGGTGCGTCCGGAGGGAGGGTTCCCCGGGGGAGGGAGCGGGTGGGCGAGGGCGGTGGAGGGGACCCGGGGTGGGGGGGACACGGTGCCGTGCCCCCCATGGCCCTACCCGTCCTCCGCGATGCCCGCGGCGGCGAACGGCGAAAACGGGGGGTGAAAAAGGGGGTGGGAGACAAAAATAAAATAGGGGAGGGGGAAAGAAAAAGACTCAGTCGCGTTGCATCTTCTGCAGGAAGCCTTGGATTATTATTTTTTTTTTCCTCTTTTCTCTCTTTTCCAAATTCCCGATGTGTTTTTGTTTGGTTTTTTGTTTTGTTTTTTGCGTGATTTTTCCACTCTCCCCCTCCCCCAGGTGGCCTGGCCGGATACTCTCTCAATTCTTATGATTATTTTCGGAAACGGTGAACACTTCTTCTTCTTCTTCTTCTTCTTCCTCCTCCTCCTCCTCCTCCTCTCCTTTCTGCTTGCCCTCGCTGGCCGTGGTCGTTGCCGCCGCTACTCCGCGGGCCGGCTCTGGGGTCAAAACTGGCGGGCCAGCTGGGCGAGCGGGAGGGCCAGCAGCCAGGCGCAGCCACCTCGTCGCCAGGCGCCGTTGTTCCCGTCGTGCACCGCTCCGGGACCTGCGGGAAGGGGGACAAACGCCCGCCGGGTTAGCCACAAAGCCACCAAAAACCATACAACACACATGGGAAGAACCCAACCCAACCGCACCGCTTGGGCACCCCAGTGCTACGGCACGCGGTGGCGTTAGCCCATCTGAGACAACCCCGGGCACCCCCATCCGCCCCTGCTGGCCACCCCCCCCTCCCCACTGACCCCAGTCTTTGAGACATGACCTCCCGTGGTCCCGCTACGGCCCCAAATCCCCATCCCGAGCCCCTTCCAGCCAACCTCCTCCAACACCCTTTTTTTCCATCCTTCAAATTTTCCCCAAATTTCCAACCACGCTTTTAGGGGAGATGGTCGCTTTGGCCCCACACTGCCAGCACTCTGCCAGCCCTGTGGGTCACCATTTGTCTCCCTTGGGGGACACACTGTAACCGCCTGCCCACCCAAAAGAGACACTGCCAGCAGCCCCACACTCGGGACTCCATGTTCTGCAGAGCCTGTGTGGGGCTCTCCAATGATCACAAAGACCTAGAACATCTCTAGAAGAATGAGGTGGGTCAAGAACAGCCAAGCCCATCCACGCTGTTGGGGAGCACAGGGCACCCTCACCGAGAGAAAGGGTGTGGAGGGTGCCTGGCCCGGTCGCTTCCACCAAAACACCTCAAAAAGTTGGCCCAGGGGAACACTAGGCTGGGAAAAGATCTCAGGAGGGCATCCAGGCTGGTGCCCTGCCGTGGTGGGGCTGCCCATGAGGTCTGATCGACCCCGGGATGTGTCCCCTCACTTCAAAGCCTGACTGAGATGCTCAGAACCATTCTCCATTTGGTCTCCCACCACTTACTCTCTTCCAACACGCTCACAGACACCTCACAATGCTTCCCGCTTAGCCCCATATCCCAGCAGGGCCTGGAAGCCATGCACAAGGACAGAGATGGAGACGCGCTACCGCCGTAGCCCTCACGACATCCACAAATCATCCCCAGGACTCAATACATCACAAACGAAGCTATGGAGCCCCAAAATCAAGATGACACCGAGCCAACTGGCCAGTCAATAACGATGGTGTGGCAGAGTGTGGTCCATCTTGGCCACCAGTAACGGCGGAAGAGGACCTTCCGCCTCTCCACCCCTACCACGTCCCAGAAAAAAGGCACGAGGAGCATCCCAGAGGAGAAAGGACCCTCGAGACCATTTACACGGCAACACAGACCCCAAAGACATCCCTCTTTGCGCCCCGGCAACAGGGAGGAGAGCGCGGTGACAATGGGGAGGGAGTGCAGGGGGACGGGGCATGCAGACCACCACCAGACGGGCACGGGAGGAGGCAGGATGGGAGGGCAGCCAGAAAACACCAAAAAAAGCCCTAAAATCATCGCTACACCAGCAGGAGTGGTGGGTTGTGGGGCGGGAGGCAGCTGGTGCCGGGGCTCCCGGTGGGAAGAATCCAAAGGGGCCCGTGGGGAAAAGGAGCAGGGGGGGGTGCTGGCATTGGGGGGGGATCCCCGAATTACTGACCTTTCCAGGGTGTCAGAGCGGTAGTTGTCTCTTCTAAAAAAATTAAAAAAACAAGCAAAAGTTAAGGCAAAAGGGCAATGCAAAACGCAGGCTCGAGGTGCTTGGCTCGGCCCTCGAGGGACCGGGGAAAACGAGCGGATGGGGGAGAAAATGGGATGCTGCCGTCCGAATCACACCCTGCGCCCCGAGCAAAAAAGTGAAGCCCAGGGGCTCTGATTTGGGGGATTTTGGGGGTTTGGCTCTCCCTTGCGCTCCTCCTGGTCCTTCCCTGGTGCCGGTTCATTGCTCCTCCCTCTCGCTACATCCCAATGGGTTTATCCCCTGCGACACCCCACGTGGGTTTATTTCCCAGCCTCTGGGAAGCGACATGAACCACACAACGGGGCCCAAACGAAGGGCTTTTCTTTTTCCCCAGCTCCACGACACGCTGTGGTTCCACCGAGCGCTCCGTCGCGTTACCGACAACGCCAAACGAGCTGCCAAACATGGTGGCAGATGCCTGTAATAACGACTGCTAGCCGTTAAATAAAGCGCCGGTTGACCTCCCTGAAAAAAAAAAAAAAAGATTTTAAAAAAAAAAAAAAAAGGGATTAAAAGCTGTACGCTACATTAGCCTCTGTCACACGGCCCCGGAATGGCTCACATCACGGTACCCGCAGGGATTAAACCTCCATTTGGGAGGTGGGAGTGGGGAGAAACTCCAAAACACACGCTCAACTTCAGGGAAAAGGGGATAGAGACAAAATTGTCCCCCAAAACCTCACCCGGGAGACCTTTCTCGTGACGCAGGCAGCGCAGCCGTCGCACGCAACTTCCCTCTTATCTTTCATTATGATAAATAAAGACACGTTAATTGCCAGACTGGAGGTACCGGTTGCTTAGGGACCGGCGAGCTCGGCCCAATGATGCTCGGTAGCGGCAAGCGGGGCCACCTCTCTTACTGCTAATTATGGGGGGGCTGCTCCCGGTGGTGCCGAGGAGCCCCGTGCTGGGAGATGAGGGACCCCCTCGGGTCCGCAGTGGGTGAGGGGGGCCTGGGGAACCTCGCGCCTGGTGGGAACTCACTTAATAAAGACTGAAAGAATCATTAAATCAATGTGGCTTTATGGAAATTATGGGCGGTCAAAGGACTCTGATTTCAATCCCTGATGGGATTCACAGAGGGACCGACAAAGCTAACGGGGAACACAGAATCATAGAATGGTTTGGGTTGGAAGGGAGCATAAAATTAATCCAGTCCCACCCCCCTGCCCTGGGCAGGGACACCTCGCACCAGACCAGGTTGCTCCAAGCCCCCTCCAACCTGGCCTTGAACCCCTCCAGGGATGGGGCAGCCACAGCTTCTCAGGGCAACCTGGGCCAGGCTCTCACCACCCTCACAGCAAAGAACTTCTTCCCCAGATCTCATCTCAATCTCCCCTCTTCCAATTTGAAGCCGTTACCCCTCACCCTATCACTACATGCCCTTGTAAGAAGTCCCTCTCCAGCTCTTGGAGGCTTCACTGCGTCCCACCTGACGCTGCCATCATGCCACAAACCACAAAAAAACATCTCACGGGTGAGAAACCAAATACCTGACAGCTCTTGCAAAGCCATCAGCAGAGAGAAGTCATCATTACGTTTTGGGGGCTGTTCATCCATCCTGCATCTGTGGATGCCAGCCCGAGGTCCCACTCTACTTAAGATTTAAAGCCCATAAACCCCTAGGGACCTACAACACCTAAGGATGTAGACGTAGCCCTGGCCATGCCAGGTACTTGGCACAGGCAGCTTGGCACAGCCACCATAAGGATGGACCCAGGGTGGCTCCCCCGTGCTGGAGACCTCCCTCTCCCTGAAAAATGGGGTTATTGGTGACACCGATGACTAGGAAGAGAGCTGAGATAGTTCCTTGGCAACTTTACCTGTATCCTGGGCAAAGGTACCTGTTTATCACTTACAGCACGGAGCTTTGGGGGGAATACATGGTTATTAGGCTCATTAACATCCAAGGTTAGCTCTACATCGTGGCTGTGAGCACAGAGCCGGGCATCCGAGATGGGACCAACTCCTCATCTTCCGCTGTCCCCATAGAAACTGCTTCCTTGAGTCACATCCAACCCTTTCCCGAGGATGAGGAGAAGGGAACATCCCTTCCCGGGGGTCTCAACACACCTTGCTCACTGTCCTGCAACGACTCCCTAAAGAACCTGACACACATTTCAGGGCTGCCCACTATCTCACTGAGCTTTGCACGCTGAAGAGCCCTGCCTGCTGACCCCAAGCCACCCCAACCAGGGGCTTGGGGGCGAGGAACGCTCGTCCCCCCCCTCTGCTGCCCTCCAGATATACAGTAACAAGATGTAAGGACAACACAGGGCAGAACAGCCAGGGACATGATGCAGAGCCTCGCGCATTGCCCCGCTCCTGCTGCTTGAGCTTGTGCGCTCAGGGAGAACACAACGGAAGACAAAATTACATGACAATGGATTATTTACAGCTTTTCTAAGACACCGGCATGGGAGATGACCAGGATGATGGCAGCTCATTGCCCATACATCGTCCCCCTGCCAGGGAGAACCAAACTATCTAGGAGGAAAAAACGGGTGGGCTGCTTTAGAGGAGAGGGAGTGACACGACACATGGCATGGCCATCACTAAAGGGTGACAAACATCACAGAATTATTAAGCCACAGACTGTTTTGGGCTGGAAAGGACCTTAAAGATGATCCAGTTCCAACCCCCTGCCCTGGGCAGGGACACCTCCCACCAGACCAGGTTGCTCCAAGCCCCCTCCAACCTGGCCTTGAACCCCTCCAGGGATGGGGCAGCCACAGCTTCTCGGGGCAACCTGGGCCAGGCTCTCACCACCCTCACAGCAAAGAATTTCTTCCTGAGATCTCATCTCAATCTCCCCTCTTTCAGTGTCAAACCCTTCCCCCTCATCCTATGGCTCCCCTCCCTCATCAAGAGTCCCTCCCCAGCTTTCCTGGAGCCCCTTGAGGGACTGAAAGGGGCTCAAAGGTCTCCCCGGAGCCTTCTCTTCTCCAGGCTGAACAAGCCCAACTCTCCCAGCCTGACAAGCCACTGCCACACCGGGCACCGCTCCTGCTGAACCAGCAAAGCTTCTCATACACAGACGCAACAAAGGAAGGGAGCTGCGAGGCATTGCCGTTGGCCAAAATACACAGGAGGACAGCAGCAAAGGGAGACCAGATTTCCAGAGACACCCTTCCTCCTACCCTGCCATGCTTCCTACTTTGTAACCAGATTTTCCTTCCATTTCTGGCAAACACTGCACATCTACAAGCCAGCCCGGTCCCCAAGTTTGGATCCTCCATGACCCTTCTCCGCTCCACCCCATGTCTTCTAGGGAAAACGGGGTGTCCTACAAAGTCTTTGCGGGTTTAATTAAATCCACTCTATGCACTAGGAAAGGGTCTGCGACACCATGAGGATTCAAAGCCCTAGGAAACCGGAGCTTTCCGTCAAAAACTCTTAGCACTGATTAATGCCAACCTCCCGCCCCGCTCCACGGTTTGCTTACCACCGGCTGGTATTAATGTCACCTACTGTCATTGCTCGCTGCCGGGTGTGACGGCCGGGGGAGGATGGGTCGCAAGGAGGAAGACCACATCAGAAGGAGACGGAGGTCCCCAAGCCCTGCTCCTCCCATAGGGCTCAGCCATGAGGACCGCCCGCCCCGAATCCCAGCCAGGGAAATATCCCCACGGCGGTGGCCAGGGATGAGGTTTGACAAATCCATCGAGCTATTACAGCCCTTTCGAGCCTTAAGCCGTGTCAGACGGATGCATCGCTCTCATCCAGCTCCGGCACGCAAAGGAAAGAGCCCCTTGAACAACAGTACGAAGCTTCTCCCCCCTCTCTGCCCTCTGGCCTGCCCATTTCCCACTGGAATCATCACTAAGAATATATCTGCTTGGAAGGAGAGGAAAATGCAACCTGGACGATGGCGGAGCCACCAGGGACATTTATTTTTGGACAGGCACGGGGTGCCCTGTGCCACAGCCCAGGTTTGCCGTGACGACCCTCAGCACCACCTCTTCTACCACCGATCAACACAAGAGACTGCCTTCAAGCACATTCTCTCCTAGAAACTCGTCAGAGCGAGCAGATGGACAACGCACAGCCAAGCCCTAACAACTTTGCAGTGACCACAAACCCCGAACACAGTGCCAAACACCTCTGAACAGTGGCAGACGTGGGGCCTGAGTTGGGAGGTGGGTTTGGAGGCTTTCACCCTTTCCCTGGTCTTGCCACCACCTCCGATCCATGTGCCAGGGCAAAAAGCATCAGTAGCAAACACACCCTTCCCCAAAAGACAAAAAAAGACCCATCTCGTGTCTCGCACATGGTTGATCTTGCCATTAAGCCGTGTCCCAACCCCGGCTGGTTCCCTCGGCCCCACTCACCATAGAGGATCATGCTGGCGTTGGTGTTCCCTAGCTGGTTGGAGGCGACGCAGGTGTAGTTGCCGTAGTCCTGCTCGGAGACGTTGAAGAAAGTCAGCCTGGAGAAGAAGGCTTTGTTCTCCACTTTCAGTCCTTTCTGTCCTTCAGCCAGCCTGGGAGAGAGGAAGAAGGAGAGAAGGTCATGGAGGTGGCATTGGGAGGAGAGGACTCCACTATTTTTCATGATCCTCTATTTCCTGGTCCTGCCCCAGAGCGGGGACATCAATTTTGGGGGAAAGATCAGGCGTGAAGATGGAGAAGGGAAGGTATTGGGATACACATGGGAAATGGACGCGGCTCTGCTCGGTCTCCTCCCTTAGCTGCCAGCCCTCACTGTCCCCATGATGTCTAGAGGTCATGGGGGTCCTCACGGATGCGGAGTCACTGCTGAAGGCTTTGGGGCTTGCTAAAAGGGAGAAGGAGGGATCCAGGGAGGGTATCTGGGAAAGGTCCCTTCCCACCCAGCAGAAGAGCTGATTTCCCTCTCGGGTCAGCCTCGAAGGCTCCTTGGTCCCCCTGGCTCCACGGGACGCCTTCTCGCACCTTCCTTCCCCTGCCCTGAACCCAGGGTGCCCCTGGACCTCGCAGAGAGGAGGAGATGGGGCTGGCAGCATCCACAAGCAGCAGATGCTGCAGCAAACCCCTTTGGTGGACCCTAATGCTGGCATTAACCGAGAGCATTGACTTCCCTGAACTGGTGTCCCCGTTCTGCTCCTCTCCTGCAGCTCCATCGCTTCCTAATTCCTCCCGGGAGGTGCTGGATCCCCATTATCACCCCTGTGGGGCTCCGACTGCCAACCCAGCCTGGTTGAGCCCCCTCTTGCCACCGCTTCGTGGGCCCCCATGATCTGAGCTGCTCCCGAGCAAGGCCTTTGATCCACCACACAAACCTCTGCCTGCTCCTCTCCTCCCAAAAGAGCCTGGGCGAGTGCCCTCAGCCTCTTCCGTACCTCCTGTAGCATCTTCTCCACACAAAACATGCCTCCTAATTAGTGACCTGCGTGGCTCGTCCCGTGTTGGGACGCACCACGGCCCCTCTGGGCTTCCCAAGGAGAAGCCACCCAAGATTGAGTTAAAAAACCCTTTGTCTGGGGTCAGAGAGAGACATTTCCACAGGGGTGGGACCCTACCCTGGCTGCGCTGCTCCCCTCCTCGGTCCCTGGCTGCTACGCTGGGGGGGACACGGTAGCTGCCGGTTGACCTAAAAGGGTGACTTTCACCCCAAAGGTGGGCAGGTCACCTCTGCAGCACATCAAACCCTGTCCCTCGACCGATACCGCATCTCTTCTGCTTTTCCAAGAGCGAGAGGCTGATGCTGCCTTCTGGCCACCGTGTTTAAAGAGATGACAGGGGTTTCATCCCCTCCTACGGGCTTAACTTGGCACTGCCAATGTATTTTCTTACCACTTTTTTACCATAAGACTGTAAGATAGAGGTGAAGGCGGCAGCGCTTCTGCCCACGTTACCTACCCAAAACCTGTCTGACAGAGGCTCCTGCAAAATTCCACACCCCCCCTCAAATGCCCCTCATCTATTTTCCATCACGCAGACAGCCCCAAGTTAAATATAAAGCCCTGACCTGCTTTCAACAGACACTGAGCAGCGTCTACTCCTTCTGAGATGCCCAAATTAGCCCCCGACAAGCTCAACCTGCTGCTGTTGGTGGGGGTGAAACCTGCCTCCCCATCCAAACCCCAGCTGAGCCAAATTTTATCATGGATTTGCCCATCTACCTCAGCCCCATCGCTGAGACGGGACCGGTGGGCAAATCCCGAAGCTGCTGGCCCTGGGTTGGTATGTGTCCCCCCACTTTTGCCCCCTCCCAGGGCTCTTACCGCTTGTCGTCTTTGTACCACTGGAAGTCGGCGGAGGGGACGGCAGAGGCTTCGCAGAGCAGGATGCCCTTCTGCCCCACCGGCACCCCGGTGCTCTTGGCGTCCGAGATGTACGGTGGGTCTGGGTGGAAAACGGGAGACCTGGATTCAGCTCCCGACAGTCTCCGGGCATCCCTCCCCCTTCCCCTTCCTCCTCTAGTTCCCTTTTCTTAAGGAGCCCAAACCATCTCTGAGCCTGTGCCTTGCTTCAGCCGCTCTGGCACTGCACCCAAGCGATTTGGGGCATATGGGAGACCCCACACCCCAGCCCAGGGAGGGCTTCTCCGAAGACCGGGGCCCCACAGCTCTCGGGAACCACGTGTGACCCTCTGCGGACCCCAGATGGCACAAGGGGTGGCCGTGGAGGAGTTTTGGGGCATCTTCAGCTCTGTCCCTGAGCACAAATGGTGCTGCTTTCTTGCTTGCTCTCTTTCCTTCTCTCTTGCTTTTTTTTTTTTTCTAACAGAAAAAAATTTCCTATTTACTGCTCACTTCTTTCCTCTCCCTGGAGGTTATCGGCACAGCATCTCACCATGGGCGGAAAACCCAGGTTGATGGAGACAGCTGAGGAGGAGGTGGTGGAAAAAAATGGAGCTCGACTTGAAAAGAAGGGGGAAAAAGGCCAAAACACCACCTGCTCACAAAACTGTCGCCGCCTGTTTCGGCTCCGGGGGCGAAGGCTGGGTTCGCCCCACTTCCCACCCCCATCCCTGTCCCACCCCTGGTCCCCCCGCAGTCCCGTCCCGCCCCCCCCCAGGCTACTCACAGTTGACGGTGACTTTGACTCGCTGGACGACGGGGGCCGCCACGTCGTTAGAAGCGCTGCACTCGTACTCGCCCGACTGCTCCCGCGTGATGCCCGTGATCTCCAGGTACTCGTCCTCGCTGATGAAGCCCACGGCTGCAGGGGCGGAGGGAGAAGGCTGTGAGCCATGGGGAGGCGCGGGAAACCTGTGGCACCCTGCCCTAGGACACCCACCTTGCCCCAGCACCCCAAGAGGACCCCTGCCAACAAGGTGCCTTGCTGACACCGGACCTCTGTGGTGGCCCCGGTCCCCCATTCCGAGAGCATCACTTGCTGGAGAAGCGCAGGATGGGCAAAGTGGTCCTCTCCAAACCCGTATCCTGCTGGAGTCACCTGAAATCACCTCTCCTTGGCATCTCCGCATCCCACCCTCCTTGTGGGGGGCACCACTGGGCTCCCCCAGCTCTACATAGACACCCCTCTCTTATTTTTCACCATCAGTTAATTCGCAGCCAGTTTATCCCCCTTAATTGTGGTGCCAACATCTCCCCCCACCTGCATCTCTTCATCCCCGGGCCTCTCCAAGCTCATTTCTGCGGTACCCATGGGGGGCTGCATTCACCCCCCTCTCCCACGCTCGGGCTGCCCCACAGCTCCTGGTTTTTCTCAAAGCTGGGGAGAAGCCATCGGTGGCTTTTTTCTTTTGTCTGGCATTTTATGCCTCCCCCCCCTCTTCCTTCCCTGAGCCCGCTTTGCTTTGAAGCCCTCCTGGAAACCCACGGTGAGACCTGATAGTCTCCAGGTTGCCAGAGATCGTGGTGTGACAACAAACCGCAGAGTTAAAATACAGAAACATCTGTCAAACGTCCCCGAGATGAACAGCACAAGTGGGTTTTCGCCCCCGAACCGGGACGACTCGGCCCTTCCTTCTGTTTCCATCTCCCCATCGGATCTCCTGCCGCCCAGACGCCGTAATTACTGTGCCAGGCATCTCCCAGCCCAGTGTCACACTTAATATTCCTATAAATTTTAAACGGTAGTCCTTGGTACATATGTGTGGCAATTGGTGTCATATTTTAATTAGGCTTGCCCTACACCATCTGAAATTAATAATAGCTCGAATTACCAGTGTAATTTATAAATTAACATTGCTGGAGCATTAGGAAATAAATTAGCTCTGGACAGCTGTTTCTGGCAGGCAGTGCCAATGGCAGAGAGGCCGGGCACGGGTCCCCGGTCCCCAGGGGATGCTCGCTCGGCGGAGCCCTCGCTTCCCACCATCCCTGCGCTACCGTGACCAGCTCGCCGCGCTCGACCGGTCACCCGTCTGCATCTCGCTCGGACAAATGACAGCAAAATATACACACGGGAGGCTCCCGGCACGGCACACGCCGTCTGCATTCCACCGGCTGATGCTTTTATAACATCCCTTCCCACGGTACATAAACAGGAGCGTGGCCACACGCCACCGCCCACCTGGAAACCACGTGTGTGCGGGGTTTGCCCTGATCCAGCACCGATGCTGTTTCTCTGTCACCCCCGCACGGCTCGACACGGCCAGCACCCGCTGGCATCCTGCTGCTGCCATCCCAGGTGCAGCTTTTGGCAGCTCAAACGGGTACAAATGGGCTCAGAATTAACGAAATCACGCCTTGGCTCTCCCCTGTGCCAGACCTCACATTGGCCACGGGAGTTTGCAGGTCTGCTGCCCCCTCGCGCTCCCCCACAGCCGAACCCAGGACCCCCTGCATTCCACTATCATAGAATCATAGAATGGTTAGAGTTGGAAGGGACCTTAAAGATCATGGAATTCCAACCCCCCTGCCATGGGCAGGGACACCTCCACTAGAGCAGGTTGCTCAAAGCCCCATCCAGCCTGGCCTTGAACACCTCCAGGGATGGGGCATCCACAACTTCCCTGGGCAACCTGTTCCAGTGCTTCACCACCCTCACAGTGAAGAATTTCCTCCTAATATCTAATCTCAATCTCCCCTCTTCCAATTTAAAACCATTACCCCTTGTTCTGTCACTACACTTCCTGACCAAGAGTCCCTCTCCGGCTCTCCTGGAGGCTCCCTTCAGATATTGGAAGGCTGCTCTGAGGTCTCCCTGGAGCCTTCTCTTCTCCAGGCTGAACAACCCCAGCTCTCTCAGCCTGGCTTCACAGGGGAGGTGCTCCAGCCCTCTGATCATCTTCGTGGCCCTCCGCTGGACCCGTTCCAACAGGTCCACGTCCTTCCTGTGTTGAGGACTCCAAAGCTGGACACAGTATTCCAGGTGGGGTCTCACAAGGGCAGAGCAGAGGGGTAGAATCACCTCCCGCGACCTGCTGGCCACACTTCTCTTGATGCAGCCCAGGATGGGGTTATCTCTCTGGGCTGCCAGCGCACGTTGCCGGCTCATGTTGAGCTTCTCATCCACCAACACCCCCAAGTCCTTCTCCTCAGGGGTGCTCTCCAGCCATTCTCCGCCCAACCTGTATTTGTGCCTGGGATTGCCACGTCCCAGGTGCAGGACCCTGCACTTGGCCTAGTTGAACTTCATGAGGTTTGCATGGGTCCACCTCTCCAGCCTGTCCAGGTCCCTCTAGATTACATCCCTTCCCTCCAGCATGTCAACCACGCCACTGAGCTTAGTGTCGTCGGCAAACTTGCTGAGGGTGCACTCTATCCCACTGTCCATGTCTCTGACATGGCTGACCTAACTGGGAAGGCTGATCTAACTGGGAAAGGCACCCCGTGATCTTCAGAAAGGGGTGAAGTGAGTTTTCCCCTGATGAATTGCCGATGTCCACCCGCGCCCTCGGCCCCGCGCCGTAATTCCCACCTGAGTGGACAAAACCGCTGAGCTCATTACTACTTTGCACGACCAAAGGGTAAGAGATAGAGGCGTTACCCCAAAATCAATACCCTCTGGAGACACACGAATTGCAGCCTTACGTCCATGTGCGCTGCAAAATAAAAATAAATAAATAAATAAATAAATAAATAAAGGAGATAGGGGAAAAAAAAAATGATCCCTTTTATGGCTGACCTAGAATCGGCTTCTCTGTAGCACAGCGCTGCCTGCTGATAAAATAACGACACAGCCGGTGGCCTCGGGATGCTCCGCACGCAAATCAGGCTCCGGTTTGTGCAAAGGCTCAGATAAGACTCTGCTTTCCAACTAACCAAAGGCCCTTCCCGGAGCCGGCTCGTGCCCGGCAAGAATTAGCTCTCGCTGCAGCCGAGACGTGGCGTGCGTCCCCTGGTTTGATCCGGGAGCAAAGCAGCTCGAGTGCATTTCATTACCCAGCAAAAGACTTCATTAAAGCAACTGCGAGGGTCAGCTTTCCACCTGCAGAAGCTGGGGAAATTGAGAGATGAAGGCGTCCTTGGTGCCTGCCTAGTGCTGAAGTCTGAGATACAGGCAGGGTAATCGGCTGACGGAGAGGCAGAGCGTGAGGAGTTCAGGGTTTGAGGATGCTTTGTATCAGCATCCATGAGATTTCGGATACAGCACATCAACCCCGACAGGCAGAGCCTGCCCTGGACCGAAACGGGATGCTATGAAAAGCTGACAACTGCTTTTGCCCTCATCACAATCTGGTATTACTTATGCTCAGACAACGATGATGACAGCATTAGGAAGACCATCCTCGTTAGTGCCAGCTACTGTGCCTCAAGGAAGAAGGTGACACGAGGCATCCCCACCCCAGGGGTACCAGGGATGCCAGGCGACAGGGACACCCCACTGCATCCCCCATTCCAAGGGTTCTGCAGGAAAACCGGGTCCTTAAAGCCCCTTAAAGCCAGATCACGCCAGCGCCTGTGTCAGCCACGGGGCGAAGGCAGGGATGGAGAGTAATTGCTCGAGCGCCCGGCTCCCCAGCCTCTGCATTTTTGCCTATTTATAATGGGAACTCTTGTTGATTGCTGGACAAATCTCATTCATTAGTGACTGCCAGGAATGGAAAAAAAAAACCCAAAACCAAATAGACGGGACCCGGGGAGCAGGGCCGGGGTTAAACAAACACAATCTGTAAGTGCAGACCTTGCTTTACAGAAAGCAACAGGGTGCCCGTGTCACCGGGGCTGCCGCGGTCCCTCGGGGCTGGCGGGGCGCAGGGGGGACATTTATCTGCTGGCCGGGTTGCACGGGGACACAAATGATGCCGTGGGTGAAACTCGGCATCCCTGGGCTTAGGAACGAGGCAAGCACCAGCCCAGGGTTTGGATGGGGGGGCTATTTCTCCACCCACTCTCACATATATATGGGCTTTTTGGGATCGATCCCACCGCTGACCCAAGGCTGCATCTAGAACAACACGATGGGCACACAGTCACCGTGTTCCCTGCCTCCAGGGACCCTCCAGGGACCCTCCGTGGCCCGCCCCCCCCGGAGCTCCCCCGGCACCAGCACCAGTCCCTGCTCCCCCTGAATTGATGCTGGGAACATCTCAAGGCTGTCTCTGCTTGAGCACAATTAGGAGCTGAAATATTGCGGGAATTAATGGGAGAGCTCTCTCATCTCCTCGGGAGCTGGAAAACCATCACAGCCAGCACCCATCATTATTATTATTATTATTAATACCAATAATATAATACAGGCCAGAAATGGAAGAACCACGGACTCGGCAAAAGCCTAATCCTTGTTCATCAGCCGAGGATGATGAACTAACGCGCTGAGAGATGGGGAGATGGAAAAATGGAGCTTGAATCCTCCTGCTCAGCGAGCGGGAGCCAATGCATGGACCTCTATGTCCCATTTAGGTTTTTCTCTGCCAGTTCTGCAACTATGAAGTTCTCCATTAACAAAAACCAAAACCAAAACAAACCTCAAGAAAGGGGAAGCTGAAGTACCAAGAAGCAAGGGGGAAAACTCAGTCCCACACACAGTGCAGGTGCCTCCTGCATCCATTGTCCTCTCTCCTCGCCTTGTTCCTTCCCTTCTTTCTCCTCCTTTTCCCAGCCCGGCTCGTCTCCCTCCTCGCCTCCTCCTACCCGTTTGCTTCCACTGAACCTCTGACAAGATAATAACTCACCAGAAAGCCAACACATGTTCCCAAATTAATTGCTTGCCGCTGTCCCCCAGGCTCACCATCTCAGGGGCTGTAGGACACACCGCGTACGGCTCTTCCCGGCTGAACACTGCCCACACTACCATTAAAAAACCTAAACTGGGAGTGAGGAACTGCTCCCTGTCACCGTGTCCTGCCCTGCCAGCACCCCGTGGTCGGTGACACCGCCATTGCCACCCTCATTGTCAGCTCCTGAGGACCACGGCCCTACCAAGCAACACCGTGCCTTGGCCAGGCACCGATCCTCCCAGCTGGGATTGGCCGGAAAAAGAGAATATTTTATGGAGATAATTTTATTAAAATGTTTACAACAATGCAGATATCGACATCTCGCTGCAATCAATAGCACAATTTATTGTCCTTCAAGGTGAACATTAAGCCAAGCTGCCCATTAGTCAATATTTACCTCCAAGGTCTATAAATCTTTATACGGGCTTCAGCGGATGTTGACAGCGGCTGATTCCCGATAAGTAACAGTAAGAGCGTGAAACATTGCTCCTTTTGGAGGTGAAATAGTAACTAGTTAATTACAGTCCCTACAGCGATTCTCAACTATCAATTTATGGCTACTTCTGGCAATAAAAATTAACATCACGCAGGCTCCTGGCTCCCAGCGACGCACTGCAGCCCAGAGCCCTATATTTCAACCGTCACTCCTGCACGGCAGTGATGACCGTCCTATCACATAGTTTATAGTAAATAAATAAAACACATAAAGGTAATAAGAGCGAAGTGCCGGCTCCCGGGACCCGCTTCACCTCTCCTGCACCATGGCCGCCGGTGGAATTGCTCAAATCAGGCACGACGGGAAGAAAAAAAAGAGCTAAGGCTGCACATGGCCCGGCCGAAGACGGGGAAGCACCTACTTCACCCTCTTATTAATCAGTATCACCCGCTCCCGACGACTCATTTACAGAATCACAGAATTTTCTTGGTTGGAAGGAACCTTTGAGATCATCGAGTCCAACCACAAAAACAAAAAAAAAAAACCAACCCAAAAAACCCACAAAAAACCACAACACCAACACCAAAACAAAACAAACACCCACAAGCACACACCACCCCACACACAAACAGACACAACCCAATAATCTCGGGCACTAGAGCATGCCCTCAAGTGCCATGTCTACACGTTTCTTAAATACCTCCAGGGATGGTGACTCCACCACCTCCCTGGGCAGGCTGTGCCAGTGCCTGACCACTCTCTCAGTAAAGTCATTCTTCCTAATATCTAATCTAAACCTCCCCTGCCCCAACTTCAGACCATTTCCTCTGCTCCTGTCATGATTCCCTTGGGAGAAGAGGCCAACACCCACCTCTCTACACCCTCCTTTCAGGTAGTTGTAGAGGGCAATAAGGTCCCCCCTCAGCCTCCTCTTCTCCAAACTAAACATGCCCAGTTCCCTCAGCCTCTCCTCGTATGACTTGTTCTCCAGACCCCTCACCAGCTTGGTGGCTCTCCTCTGGACACGCTCCAGCAGCTCAGTGTCCTTCCTGTAGTGAGGGGCCCAGAACTGAACACAGCCCTCGAGGTGAGGCCTCACCAGTGCCCAGGACAGAGGCACGATCATTAACACCTAAGGGACAAAGTTCAGGCAGTTCACACCTTCCCTTTCCCTGTTTTGGGGGCGATCGGGCAAATGACACCGGCCAGGGCAGCGTCCCCTCCCCGCACCCCACTCTTAATGCTGCCACGCTCCGGCGGAGAAAGACTGGGGGTAATTAACCTGCTGGAAATCATCCAGAGTGATCATTAAAAAAAAAAAAAAAAAGACATTAAAAAAAAAATATTTTTTTTTTTTTTTTTAAGATTACCCTATCGACCCTTCTCACAAGCAAATAGCGATAGAACGAGAGGGAATGGCTTCAAGCTGCAACAGGGTAGGTTTAGACTGGACATCAGGAAGAAATTCTTCACAGTGAGAGTGATCAGACACTGGAACAGGCTGCCCAGGGAGGGGGTTGAGGCACCATCCTTGGATGAGTTTAAGAGTCGCTTAGATGTGGTGTTGGGGGATATGGTGTAGGGAAGAACTTTGTAGAGTAGGGTAGATGGTTGGACTCGATGATCCCAAGGGTCTTTTCCAACCTGGACGATTCTATGATTCTATGACCCAGGCAAGCACAGCATGTTCCTCTTGTGAACATCACATCCCCGCATCGCAGGCTCCAATCCCATTCCCATCTGCGACCCCCCTCCCCTTAGAGGGGTGATCCCACCCCCACGACCATCCCACGGGCAGATTCGGGGCACAAACCTCCTCTTTTTCATCACAAGCCTTCAAAAAAAAAACAACCACCCCAGAAACAGGCACACGGCGAATCAAAGACTGCATCGTGCTTACATGGGGCCAAGCCTCTCTCTCTTTTTGACGTTTCCCCACGACAAGGAAAGAAGTCTCTCCTCTTACATGTTTTTCCCTGTTAATTAGCGTGTTTCCGTGGCCTGATGTTGAGCGAAGCCCCAGGGGATGGTGCTCTCGCTGCCGGGCTCCTGCGCTGCGCTTTGCAGCAGCTGCCTCCATGGCTGCAGCCTGGGGTCCCTCCTCATCCTCATGCCCCGAGGGGGATGACCGGTCCCCAATTGTGCCACCAAAGAGAGGGGAAACAGCCTGTTTCCCTTGCTCATACCCTTCTTTTAATGGGATTACATGGAACTTTCACAGCCAATTTTGCCCCCTGCCCTCAAGCGTGTCAGCATGGGAAAAAATTTCTTCCTGAGATCTCATCTCCATCTCCCCTCTTTCAGTGTCAAACCCTTCCCCCTCATCCTATGGCTCTCCTCCCTGATCCAGAGTCCCTCCCCAGCTTTCCTGGAGCCCCTTGAGGGACTGGAAGGGGCTCTAAGGTCTCCCCGGAGCCTTCTCTTCTCCAGGCTGAACACCCCCAACTCTCTCAGCCTGTCCTCCCAGCAGAGGGGCTCCAGCCCTCCCAGCATCTCCGTGGCCTCCTCTGGCCCCGCTCCAACAGGTCCGTGTCCTTCCTGTGCTGAGGACTGCAAAGCTGGACGCGGTATGTCCTACAATATCTCAAATATTTAGCTATTAAGCGGACGCAGGCCACACATCTCACTAGTCACTGGGACATGCGACTTGCAGAGACCCTCCAGAGACCACCCCGTCACCTGCAACTGGGTCGCTCGGCCCATATTCACATCCTATAGTCTATATTGAGAGCCTATAGTCTATACTGACATCCTATAGCCTATATTCACACCCTGTAGCCTATATTGACATCCTGTAGACTACATTCACACCCTACAGCCTATATTGACATCCTATAGACTATATTCACACCCTATAGCCTATATTCCCATCCTATAGCCAATATAGACACCCTATAGCCTATATTCACATCCTATAGCCTATATTGACATCCTACAGCCTATATTGACATCCTACAGCCTATATTGACATCCTACAGCCTATATTCACACCCTATAGCCTATATTCACCACAGACAGCAAAAGCAAGGCACAGGGAGCCAAAACATGAGCAGGGCTCCCCCGGTGCGACCACCTCGCCGCCGTGTCCCCCATCCAGGACCGGACCTCCCGTGCCAGGGACGCCTGCCCGGTCCTGTCCCCTCGCCGCGTAACGCTGCCGAGTCGCACCCGCCGCCCATTATAGCACCATTGTGAAGAGTTTTTTCAGCTTAAAAGTCCTTGAAAGTTTCCCCACTGCGACTCGTCAAGCAAGATCTTTTTCACTTTTCCTCTCTTCTCCGCTAACAATATTTATACTCATTTCTTTTATTGAAATCTATCTGCCGCCTGTTCTATTAAAGCCGCCTGAGTGGCAGCTCCTATTCTCCGGGAGCCCGCAGCCCATCTATTCTCCAGACAATGAGGTACAAGCAGTCTATCTTCTATTGTGCTTCCCGGCCTTCGGCTCTCAAATCTTCCAGCTCAAAAAGGCATGTCAGAGATGCCTCCATGCAAAAAAGACCGGGATCCCGGGTCGCACGGGGGCTTCCCGGTGCCGGCCCGGGCTCCTTGCCCTCCCTCTCCGGGGGAGCATCTCTGGGGAGATGCTGCCGTGGTCCCTGTGATCCCTCGGGGATGCTCTTCCCGCATCCCCTGAGCGCCACGACTCCACACGCTCGCTGCTGCCGGGATGTTTACGCGCCTCCGACAACTTATTTGTTACCGGGAATAAAAGAGGAGCATTAAACCTTTTGTTTGCAAGAAGTAGTTCCTTGGGAAATAAAAGGATTATGGAAATTAATATTTAAAGGAACAAAACAAAACAACTCAGGGACCAACCACCCTTGAACGAGGCTCTAACTCAGGAGCAAATGAGGCGAATGAAGAATGAGCCCTTTTATTTCGGTGCCAGGGAGAGCCGGGCTAGCTCGGAGGCGGCTCGGGGCTCGGCAAAGTGGCAGCCGCTGTCCTCGGCCTCTCCTGGGGTACCAGTAAGGACATCGAGCCCCACAGATGGCACGTGTCACCCTGTTAGAGCAAATTAGCACTGGCTGCAGTTCAGAAAGCGCCTAAGTGGAGTCAGACCTGTTGCAAAAATGGGTGTAGGGCTCATTAGAGGGCTGCTTTTATTAATTATACTCAAATATTATTCGCAAGCATAGAGCTGGACATCCTCCTCCTCCTCGGCCCTTGGGGTCCACGTTCTCGGAGGGCGAGGCGGTGGCCCTCATGGTGGCACCGGGAGGGAGGGATGCTCCTAGAGGAAAGGTTCGGCAGAGGCTGCGGCCAGCACCAAGATGCTTCCCACACAGCTCTTCCGCCTCCTTGCAGCGACGCTGGGCAAAAGGCACGTGAAAAACGAGTATCGAGGCTCCCGCAGAGCCAAGCCCTCTCCAGAGCTACTGATGAAAGGGCATCTCCGTGCCGGAGTGCCGAGGCTGCTCTCGGGCACCTCTCCCCCTCCCTAACCCTGACCCTAACGAGCCACCCACCAAGAATTCCTCTCCCTCCTGCTTTTCCTCCTTCTTTCTTCCTCCCCGTGATTTTTTTTCTCCCCGTCGCCGCTTGCAAGGTGAGAGAGGACAGCGTCGCCAGAATGAAAGATTCTCCTGCATGCCCTCTCCCAGCAGCGGCCCTAATTCATTTTTCATGGCCCCTCGCAGTGACAAAAGCCGCTGCTTCTCTCTTGTAAGCGTGTGCCGCGCCATAAGTCAAAGCTGATGTGCATTTTCCCCCTGGGTGTCGGAGCTCTGTGCTTTTGATTTAATTTGTCCCGTTGTTTGGCGCTCAGCCTTTGCCGGTGAGTTCCTTTGGAAGGGGCCCGGGACACACACACACACACACACACACACAAGGTAGAGCCCCATCCGCACGGAGGGGCTGCCCGGCAGATGGGGGTATGGTGGGTACCGCTTAAATAATTTGCTGCTCGGTGACACCGAGACGCCGGAGAGTGACAGATGCTGCCGGAAAAAAACCCGCTCAGACAACAGGCACGCATCCTGTTTGCGGGAGTGCCTGCTCCTCCGCTAAATCCTGGCGGCAACTGGGCTTTCCTGGAGCCCATCCCATTTTCCGGCGGCTTTCTCGCTGTCTCTAGGAGAAGCCGTGGCGCACGAGGCTCGGCGAGGAGAGATAACACCGAGAAACGATGCGCTCCTGCCAGCTATTTGCAGGACTTTTGCAAAATACCCCCCCAAAACCCCACTCCCTGATGGGGAAATCCAGCGAGATCCACTGCGTCCCTGTCCCCTGCCAAATTCCAGGAGCCCTGATTTCCTCCGGATTTGTCTGCTGGCGGCCGGGACCCGAGGGTCCCTCTGGCTGCAAATTTAAACCCAAAGGCTTTCTCCGTAGGACAAGCTCTTAAGAAAGCAATTGCAATCCAAAGCGTTAAATGGCTGTAACCTCAGCTAAGCTGTATTTCAGCCGCATTAAGAAAATATCCCTAGGATGGGAAGCAAGTGGCATAATGGCATTAGAGTGAAAAAAGCAGCGTCAAGTGCCGGCTAAATCCATCCCGAGAGCTGGCAAGAAGTCACGGGGATCTGGGAAACTTTCCCTTCTCCCCGCGTATCCCTGCAGACGGCAAGCTTGGACCGCTCGCTGCTGCCACGGGTTTCTACAGACGGGGGTTATTTTCCATCCCATCTATTCCCCTGGGACCCCCCTGACCCCTCTTTGGCCCCCCGAATGGCGGCGGGGTGCCGCTCCATGTCTTCCTCTCCATCATCTTTAGCCCGTCTTTATTTTTCCCGACACGCTATTTTCCAGCCCAGTGGCCTTGCTCTGTCCCTCGTGTTTTATGGCACTGATGTCTCCATTTCTGGAGGATCATTCGCAATATTTGCGGCTTATTGAGAGAAGCCGGGGAAACGCACGGGCGGCGAGACGGATCGCCTCGGCACGGCCCGGGGGGGTGGCGCGGGGGGCTGGCGAGGGGGACCTTGACCCCCGGGAGGGAAGATGGGGAGCGGGGAATGGTGTGGATGGGGGATGCTGGTTTCGGGGCACTGGGAAGCACTGGGACCGGAGAACAGGCATCGCTGGAGCCCATCATCGCCTCTCCAGGCCTCCCCTTAAGGGATCGTTCCCACTGCGGGCGCTGGGATGGCAGAGAGACACTGCTCTGCCAGAGAAGAGCCATTTTAAATAACAGCAGTGTATCACAGGAAGGGGAAAAACCCATGGGCTACGGCATCGCTCTGGCTTTAAATTATACTGTAGGAGGATAAAAATAAAAGAGAGGAAGACAGAGAGAGAGAGAGAGAGACCGGCAGGAAAAAGAATTGCCATTGTTTTACCAAGCAGATGGGAAAGTTCAGGGGATCAGAAAAAGACTATTATTATCTTGACTCGACCGAGAGAAGATAGGAAAGGAAGAGGCATTTTTTTCCCCTGCAGCCAGTAACTCCCTGGCAGAAGTCATTTCAGCCAAGAGTCAGAAGGAAACTGTGCCATGGGCTCCGGCCAGCGCCCGAATTATCCCCACGGCCTGGGCACACTGCTGGCATTTGGCTTTTTGTCCCTTTCCCCCTGCAGTGACACCGCACGGGGCAGTAGGCAGGGGAGGGGTGACCGGGGTGCACATCCCTTACCGCCTCCAGCAGCGGCAATGTGCCAGATGTGCTGCCAGATGTGCCCGCTCCCACCGGCGCTGCAGCTGGGGGCATCCCTCTGTGCCACTGCCGGCTCCTGGTCCCCCGTGGACTGTCTGCCCCAACCACCCAACCTCCTGCTGCCCAGCACCAGAGCATTCTATTTAGAATCATCGAGTCATTTAGGTCATAAAAGACACTTAAAATCATTGAGTCCATCCGTTCACCCACCACCGCCAAGTCCATGTCCCTAAATGCCACGTCTACACGTCTTTGAGATACCTCCAGGGCATATTATTTGCGACAAACCATGCAAGAATACACTGAATATGTGACAAATCTCCCCGCTTTTCCTGCCGGCCACGTCACCACGAGCAGAACATGATTTTTTTTCCCTCCCAATTCATGTGACAAGCCCTTTTTTTTTTTTTTTCTTTTTCTCTCTGCGTGTGCGATGGTGCCTGCACCGGCAGGGCGATTCACTGCTGTTCTTTAGCGTGGTACGGGGCAGCCGAGCAGCTCCGGCTCGCGAGAATCATAGAATCATAGAATGGTTAGAGTTGGAAGGAACCTTAAAGATCATCGAGTTCCAACCCCCCTGCCATGGGCAGGGACACCTCCCCTAGAGCAGGTTGCTCAAAGCCCCATCCAGCCTGGCCTTGAACACCTCCAGGGATGGGGCAGCCACAACTTCCCTGGGCAACCTGTTCCAGTGCCTCACCACCCTCACAGGAAAGAATTTCCTCCTAATATCCAATCTAAATCTCCCCTCTTCCAATTTAAAACCATTACCCCTTGTCCTGTCACTCCACTTCCTGACAAAGAGTCCCTCTCCGGCTCTCCTGGAGGCTCCCTTCAGATATTGGAAGGCTGCTATGAGGTCTCCCCGGAGCCTTCTCTTCTCCAGGCTGAACAACCCCAGCTCTCTCAGCCTGGCTTCATAGAGGAGGTGCTCCAGCCCTCTGATCATCTTCGTGGCCCTCCGCTGGACCCGTTCCAACAGGTCCACGTCCTTCCTGTGTTGAGGACTCCAGAGCTGGACACAGTATTCCAGGTGGGGTCTCACGAGGGCAGAGTAGAGGGATAGAACATTTCATCTCCTCGCCCATCCGAGCGCAGAAGCGTTTCTCAGCCTCGCCAGAGACGAGAAAACCCTCTTTCTACCCATTTTCAGGCCAGAGGGAAGGCACAGCCCCAATGCCCACAGCAATGACCGGGCAGAGACACCAACAACTGATTTACAAACTTGACCAGAAGCGGGTTCAACATCTTCCCTGCCAAGAATCAAGGACAGGGGAAAAAGGAGGTGGAGCATCCTTCCCCCACCACATCCCTCCCTGCACTTAGTTATTTTGCCCGATTTTTCTCCCTTTCCTTCCAGCATATTTCCCCCAGTTTCTTTCCCTCCTCTCCCTTTCCTTCTTCCTCCCTCCGCCACGTGGTCCTTCCCCTCGGTCCCTACACCTCACCTTGTCACCGTTCCTCCTCGGCACCCAGGTCTCTCCCCCCCGGGGGACGTGGAGAGGGGCTGGCAACCTGCCCTGCCTAATCCCGCGGGCAACCGACTCCTCGGGCACTTAATATTCACGACAGAGAGAAACATTTCACGGCGAATTGGACGCACATTCAACTGGAAATGGAAATTTTATGACTCTTCTCACTCCGCGCCGCAGATTACACCAGCTGAGAAAACATGGAAGCAAATGAACAACCTGTGAACTGTAAAGTATATTAATAATGAAATCACAGCCCGGGAAATGAAGGCTTTATTCTGTTTATATTCTGCTCCATTAATAGAGAGTGCTCACGCTAGCTCCACCCCATTAGCCGGCAATCTGCGCGGGGGGCGGGGGGGGGGGGGCAACAACCTCTGTCCCGCCAGGACAAGCTTCACAAGGGCAGGAGTTTGGCTCAAAACATTTCCTTGCACCCCATCTGCCAACGGACGGTACGAGCAGGAGAAGGCAGGAGATGTCTTGGCCTCGGTGCCCTGCCCCATGCAAGCTCAGTGAGCAGAAGAGATATTCCAAGGGAAGGAAGGGAGTAGAACACGATGTTGGGAAGAAGAGGAGCATGAATTTGGGGTAAAATCAGCTCTAACACCACCAGAAGCCCCCCAAGAAAGGTGCCAGCGCCAGGAAGACCACCCACGTGCGGCTTCGTGGCAGAGATATGCTTCCTCCATCTGCTCGTTCCCATCGCCCGCCTTGCCAAGGGTTGGAGCATCTCCCCGAGTATCCTTCCCACCCCTCATCAGCACCACCCCGTCCCTCCAGGGACGGAAGTACCCCTACTTGCACACCCGCAGCCCCCCCCGAGGCCACGCTGATGGCTGCGGGGGAGCGGCGACAAACCCAGCAGGGCTTGGGCAAATAAATATTTCGATGCTATTCCTTGTGCCCTTGGCTCAACAAACCCAGGCCACATGTGAGACACCCCCAGCCGGGCTCTCTCCTCCCCGAAAACAACCACGGCGGCTTATGCAAAGCACATCACGGGAGCTAAAACGAGCCAGAGCCGAGTTTTCTATAGCTGAAGCGACCCGGTGTTGACAGAATGGGGACGCGTTTCCACAGCTCAGATTTTTATAATAATACCTCGGGGGAGTCGCTGGCAAAGTTTGGCCCAAATATAATTAGTTTGCACAGCTATTAGGGGCTGATAAAAGGTTTTAATTTGTGTGGAGATCTCTCGGATCTCAGACACTCCCGTCCCTTGCTCTTCCCCACGCCAGCCGAATGAAAGGCGAGTCCCAGGCAGGGAGCGAGAGGCGCCGACACAAAGCCACGCGTTTCCGAGGGAAAGAGGGAGCCGCGCTCATCGCTGGAGAAGGGACAGAAAATCCAGCAAGCTGACACCGGCGGCACGTCGGGCTTTGTCCACCTCGTCCCACCGCGCCAAAGAAATAACTAACCTATTCCCTTCTTCCCATGGCCCGCTGAGGAACGGCTGGGGATGCGGAAAAGATGCCGGAGGGTGGGATGCTTGGGGTGGCGAGGGCGTTATCCCGGGCAATGAAAGTGAAAAGGAACTTCCCCCGCTGCCCTAACCCCTTCCCCCAGGGCCACCCAGATTATTATGTAGATGGGAACTGAGAAAAATAAATCTCTGATATTCTTATTAACGTGGCTTTGTCGGGGGGTGCCAGCTCCCTCGCGCTGGGCACGGTGGCAGCGGAGATTGGGGCATTTTGTGACACCGCCACGGGTCTTGCCCGTGCAAGAAAGGTCACCAGCGCCCAAGGGGATGAGCCGAAGGATCAAAGACGGGGGTGAAGGCAGAGCTGCCAGCATCTGCTCCCCGGTAAGGCAGCGACCGGCAGCATCGCTGCTCCGCCAGAGCCACCAGCCCACCCGCTTCCCCCAGCTGAGATAAGGAGCCGAGCACGCTCTGCCTCCGGCAAGGAGGGAAAGCGTGACATTGCAAAGCTATGTTTAGGGAATATGCTCAAACCGAGAGGGTTTGTGGGGTTTTTTTTGGTTTTTTTTTTTTTTTCCTTCCTTCCTTTTCTTAAGGGAAAGACATTGCCTCATTTGTAGCTGGTAGGGGTCTTGTTATTTTTGGACCAAGATGCACATTTCCAAGGCGGCGATGCCAAATATGCAAACAAATCAGCTCAGAGAGTTCATTTCCACCATGCAGAGAATCAAAAATATTACTTTTATATATATATACACACACACACACACGTAGAAGCACATAATCTCCCTTTGCTTGGGAAGAGCAGGAGGAACCAGGGCGCATCGGTGGAGGGGGAATGCCAAAAGGAGCCACCCAAAGCCAAGCACTTGGACACTGGAGTGTTTAAGTTGCTCCTTGAGGAAAGCAAACCCTGGAGCCCATGATGTGATGCCGCTGGATCCTGGCTCCTACCTGGCCAGATCCTGCTCTCATGGGAGCCCATGGAGAAGCCACTGGTGCTCAAGGGGCTTAAATATTCACCCTGCTCCTGGCAGGACCCCGTTGCCAGTCGCAGCGCGTGTCCCCATGCTTCACAACCCCCAGTAATACCAGTTACCAGCTTCTCCTTCACTCTGACCACACACAAAACCAGTGTCCACCTCAAAGTTCTCCTTCTCCAAGAGCACCACAACCTACCTGTTGTACCCAAAGCGATGCACATGGAGCCAGGCCACTTGTGACCCTCTTCCCGGCCGATTTGTCTGGTGGGCGCTGATTAAACAGGCATCAAATCCGGTGGCAGATTTACAGGTTAACAATGATTTAGTGGAGTGCACCGCAGCCAAATTAATGCCGGCTATAATGTAGTTTACCTCATTAAACAATGCACACCAAGATCCTGTCTGTTGTAAAACAATTGGTCTCTGAAGCCTAGTGTTCATCTTCCAGGGTTGCTGGGAGATAATAAATGGGTAATATTCCGGCGATAATGGTAATGGAGTCACGGCTCAGAGCTAATATTATGGCAAAGCAGTAATTATTTCAACAGTAAACAAGGGGACGGTTGAGCTGCCGACAGGATTGGAGCCGGTTGAAATGCTTCAGTTAATTTAGCTGGAGCCCAGGCCTGCAACTGCCTCTTGGAAGGAGGACAAGGTGCTTGGCCACCAAATGAGCCGCCTGAGCCTCCACAAGATACAGGGCCACCACGAGACACTTGGGCACCATGAGACTGGGGGGACGCACGCAGTGAGGTGAGGTGAGACTTCATGAACACCATGTTGGCCAACCCAACCCAATGCCACAGCTCAGAGCTGGCTCTGTGCTCCACCCTACAGCCACAGTAGAACTCCCGACCCTTCTTTGGGACACCGCTTGTGTTGGCTCACCCAACACCTCAAAAGAAGACAAAATACCACGGAGAAGCACGAGACTCAGGATGAACACAGAAGCAGCCATACACAAACCCACAAACTGGCTGCGCTCTCCCAGAGACATTTCCCTGTAAACATGACCAGCAGAGAGCACAGCTCTCTGGTCTTAAGTTAATTAGGTGACTTGAGGCAGAGTTACAAGGGCCCATATCATGGGACGCTGAGCTGATCACTGCAAAAGACAAGGCGGCACAGAAGCAGGTGGAGAATTTCACACCCAAATGGATCCCCCTTCTCTTGGTGCCTCCAGATCTGATGTCTGACCTACCAATATCCCCGTCTCCCGTTCAGAGAGGACCCTGGAAAGATGAATCATAGAATGGTTCAGGTTGGAAGGGAACTTAAAGACCATCCAGTCCCACCGCCTGCCCTGGGGCAGGGACACCTCCCACCAGACCAGGTTGCTCCAAGACCCCTCCAACCTGGCCTTGAACCCCTCCAGGGATGGGGCAGCCACAACTTCCCTGGCAACCTGGGCCAGGGTCTCACCACCCTCACAGCAAAGAAGTTCTTCCCCAGATCTCATCTCTATCTCCCCTCTTTCAGTTTAAAACTATTCCCCTTCATCCTATCGCTCCACTCCCTCATAAAGAGTCCCTCCTCATCTCTCCTGTAGCCCCTTTAGGGACTGGAAGACAGCAAGCAATGGACAAGGGAGGATGTGCCCCTTTCCCAGGGACAAGCAACTCTTCAAGGTGGATTTTTTCTGCAGTTGCCTTCTGTCCTCTCGTTTTCAGCCCTGCCAAGAGCCAGAGAGAATCAATATATCCAAATATACCGGACTTCTCCCAGAGTCCCTTCGCTGGTTTGCTGCTGATGTATAGACAGATGATCTCATGAGACCTCTGTCACATTAGGCCACCGTGTCTCATCTATCTTAAGTGCATATACAAGCTGTGATTACTACTGCACCTGAGTGCCTCACGTCTTGAATATATTTATCCTCCCATCGGTCCTGTGAGACAAGGGACCGCTAGTGTACCTCTTCCAGGGGGGACCTGGAGGACCATGGAGGTTAAACGGACTGATGGTGGAGGATATCCGGGCCATGGCCACACTGAGACCCTCCGAGCATCTCCCCTGTCTCATGTCTTTGCCTTGCAAAGCCCCCACACGGCTTCTACCCAACAAATCACAGCTCGGATTCAGCTCAGGGCTCCGGCTCCGCACAGGATCTAGCCTTCAGTGCCCAGCCTAATCCTGAGATTAATGAGGGATTCCCGCTATAAAGACCTCTCGATCAGACCTCTTACGAGTAAATACACCATCGAGCCAAACCGCAATGTTTCCCTACCCCTGGCAGCCGCTCTCTTAAGCCTTACACCAGAATCCATCATACTACAGCAATAATCAAAAAGAAATTAGACAAACCCGTGGCAGAAAAGTCCATCAAGGGTCGTTAAGGATGACGACTTGGATGCAGCCTCTGGCTCAGGATGTCCGCACGTGGCAGCCCGGTGCCGGGCAGGCAGATGTGAGTGCACACACCTAGTTTTTACGCCCTTTCCTCGTATTCCTGGCCCTGTCACAGCAGGATAACCACGCTTGCCATCCGACCACAGAGCCCTTGTTATCATTACTGCTACGCCGTGCCTCCTCCTCCTGGGGCAGAGGCTGACGAGCCCTCATCCCACCTGGGAGAGCCCACGCTTCGATTTCCTCAGCACATTTCCCCAGCTTAACAGAAAACATGACGAGCCTGGTGTCTGCAGCACGGATAAATATCCCCTGGTTAGCTCTGCCCAGGATCTCGGGACACCACGCTTTCTCCAAGACAAGAAATCCCAGTCTTTGTCCGCTGAGAGATGAAAACGGGGCTGACAACATGGCAATCGCCATGACAACATCAGAGTAACCCCCCCAAAATAAATAAAAAGCCCAGTAACTATGGAAACACCTGAGTGACCCAAACTAGAAGACCTTTCTGCGGTTTACAGATGGCATGGGCGCCGCCAGGCTGGGGACCGTAATACATCCGAAGCCTTGGACGCGAAGAGATGCTCGACACCTACGGGTGCCAGCGGGAGGGGCAGAGCCCCAGAGGGGTTAAGCCGAGGCAGAAGAAGCCGTGACTGCACCATCTCCCCTTCTTGTTCCACCTCAACCTGTTCAGCTGTGTTAACAGGCATTGCCGAGGGTTAGTACAGCATTACTGGTAGATGTGGTGCTTAGGGATGTGGTTTAGTGATGGGTTTTGTCAGTGTTGGGTTGATGGTTGGACTCTATGATCTTAAAAGTCCCTTCCACGGGGGATTCTGTGATTACTGGGAAAAGAAATAAAAAAGGGACAGAAGATAGGCTATAGCACATCTTGGTTGGACTGGCCACAGGATCACTAAACCCTTCTCCAGCGCCAGCCTCCTGCTTTTTTGCTCATGGCAGGAGGATGACAATGGGCACAGGGAGGGCCAGCCACTGGTACCAGGCTCTGAGAGGTGATGGAGGCACCAACAAGGCCAGTGCTCCCCCGATTCACTGGGAGGAAACTATTCCTCAGGTTTATTCAGGTCCTGAGCTCTACAGCAAAAATGCTCTCCTCCTCCTGGCTGGGGGGAACCCTTCCAGCCCCCAAACCAGAGCCTCAAAAACAAGCTTAGCAGCTCCCATAACGTGGCAACAACTGCAGATGTGAAAATTCAGCAGAGCTTACCAGAACAAGCCCCTACACGGATATTTCACAGTACCAGGGCAATGCAAAGGCAAGAAAACATCTGAGGGGTCAGGGGGACTGGGGGTGGTTGGAAAAGGGAGTGAGACCTGTCCCCAGGGAGCCAGGCTGCTGGCGGTGTAAATCCTCTGAAGGACCCGACCGCACGCTCCCCTGGTGAGCAAACAACTCTTATTTGCTCCATTTCCCACCAAGAGCCGCACAGGAGGCTTCCAGCTGCCAAGAAAATAATAAAGCCCGTGAAGTGGCTTTGCGCAGAGGAGCACTCGCCGGCGTAGGCATGGGGACCGGCTCCTTCAGCTACCCCGTCTGCCCGTGCCTGGCACCGACAGCGCTATCAAAGCCTCTCCCCAGCGACGCCGGCGAGAGCCGCTTCTTACCCATCCGCTATGTAAACCCTTAAATTATGCACCGGCTTTCCCCTTCACCAATTCTCCCCGGTCCCTTCTCTCCACCACTCCAAGGGCGAGATGGAGAAAGACGACGAGAAGGAACAGGAGGCGGCTCGATGAAGACTTCCCCGGGGATGGGCGGCGAGGCAGACCGACAACCGAGAGAGGGGCCGGCTGCTCGCTTTGGGTCCCCGCTCGCTTTGGGTCCCCGCTGGCTCCCGCCTCTCCAAATTACAAGTATATCCTACCAGGGAACAGGCCACCGCCTCGGCAGCTGCTATAGCACCTCTCTGCACCTGCCCTGGCTCTTGTTTCAGTCCCCACGCCTCCAATCCTCCTCGCTATGTGCTCAGAATGCAAAACAGAGAAGTCAAGGTCCCCCTCGGTGGCTTGGCAGACCCAGAGAGAGAAATAGAGGAGCCGAGTACGGGGACAGGCAGCCACCAAAGTTGTCTCGGGCCACCTCTGGGCTCAGCACCCTCCGTCAGCGGGAGGCCAGACTCCAGTAAATCTCTGTGATCATTCGTTCCCTTTGAGTTTTGCAAGCAGAATGCCTAATCATGCCCCAAAAAATCAGGTAAGAGCTGCTGCTGCAAATTACACAGCGCCACAGGTAATTTCTGATTAGCTCACTCTTCCTCTCCTGGTGCATCCTCAGTTTCCATAGCAGCTAAGTCCTAAGTAAAATGGAAACATCTGGTTCAAGCGCAGGTAAAGATTCCCTGGGGAAAGAAACCTGCTGGATGGCAGCAAACATGGAAAATAGCCCTCGCCAAAGACAGAGGTGTCCTAAGCCGGGAGCCCGGTTAGGAGAGGATGGATGGCACATGGGATAAGGCAGCGAAGGGCACGGGAGAGGGAGAGGAGGGTCCTGGGGACGCGGGAAGGAGAGGGGAACTGGGGGAAAAATAAGATGTGTGTGAAAACCAGGCAGCGAGTGAAACAAAAACACACTGTCAGGGTAGACAAGGGGAAGAGGAGAAAGAAGAAAAGGCTTCAAGGTGGGAGCACCCGGACTGCCTCAACCATCAATGCCACCTGATGGTGACAGTTACAGTGACAGCAGATGCCACGGATAGATGCTCGGGGCTGGAGAGGACCACACAGATCTGAGCCCTGCATTTCATCATCTGTCCACGCACAGACCCCAACCGAAGGCCACCGTCTCGGAGGCACGACCACCTAAGGCAGACAAGCCAACACGTGCATCAGGGAGGGGGAATGTTTTTTTACAAGAGGCTCCTGTCAAGGGAAGGGGCTGAGATGCCGCCGACTCAGCTCCCTCTCTGCCTGGGCTCTGGAGAGTGATGGATCCAGCCCAGCAGTTTGCTACGGCACCGACAAATAGCTAAAAAAAAAAAAAAAAAAAAAAAAAAAAGAAAAATCAATGGAGCTGCACTGAGACACCGCAGCCATCGTCAGGCAGCCGAACAGAGGGAGCAGACGTGGTGCCATCCATCACTGCCGCTGCTGCGACGTCTCCTTCGGCCGCCGGACAGCCCAGCCGGGGCGTCCCCGAGGAAGACTCGAGGCAGTTGTCTCTGGAACAACAGCCCACAGGGGAAAAAACTCAGGGGAAAATGATTGAGGGTGAACACAAGCGCTTAGATGGGATCGGAGCCGGGCACTGCCCCTTGGCCAGATGGCTCAGCCTAGCCAAGCCCCCAGATCTCGCTCCCAGATCTCACTGGTGAGAACCTCACAGTCACTGGGTCAGCGAAACGCAAAACAAATGCCAAAAACCAGCTGGGAAAGGGTTCCGAAAGAATACGGCTTCCCAACGGGCACGTATGGCAATTGGCTTCCCAGCAGTCACACCCACGCCGTTCTGCTCAGGTTTTGCTTACCAATTAACAAGGCCACCAATTAATGCTCTGTGTGTTTTCCTGCTCATTTGCACTATTTACAGTCCTCCTTTGAAGCAACGTGCGAGAATTCCCCGGAAACTTTTCTAAATAGGGTCAGATGCACACAATTCAACCCCCAAGCACGACAACCCCGAGCCGGTACCCGCTGCCAGCCCTCCACACCAGCAAAACCATAAGCTCCTCTTCCCAGACCACCAAGGTGGATCATTCTCCACCAGAATCATCAACTCCTGCATTAAGTCACGTCTTTTTGGTGCGCATCACCTTGGTTTTTTGCAGCCACAAGGTAAACCAGCCAACGAGGCCTCCCCCGCCGCTCGCAAAATGGCACCGCGCCCCCCACCCCGGAATATTTTGGGTAAATTTTGGCTCTTACCTTTGGGCGAGATGTGTCTCCAGGTGATTGTCGGATCTGGCCTGCCCGTGGCTATGCAGGTGAGGCTGACGTTGCCGCCCTCGTTGATGGAGATGTCAGAAGAGATCTCGGTGATTTTCGGAGACACTACGGTGACACAAAGAGGGAAATTAAAATGCGGCCGACTCAAAACTCAAACTGTGGGGGAAGGTGGCTGGATGTCCTTCCTCCCTCCACCTCCACAAGCCATGCAGTAGTCCATCAGACTCATATGACTTGACAGGAACGCACAGGGGAAAGAAAGGGATGGAGAAGACGTCGTTGAAGTGGGAAGAAATTGTGGCCAGAGGGGATTCTGTCATTTTAGGGAGGCTTGAGACAGCTTCTCCTCAGCACCTCCATCATCTGCAAGACAGCCCTCCTTTCCGCACCCCAATTCCACAACTCATCCCGTCCTCCTGCCATGATGAACCCTTTCCAGTAGAGCAGCTTCCTACTGGGAAACCAGCGCCCACCCCCTCCAAACACCCCCAACGGCAGCAAGTGCTCCCAGCACAAGAGCACCCAAA
This sequence comes from Numenius arquata, assembly GCF_964106895.1. NCBI lineage: Eukaryota > Metazoa > Chordata > Aves > Charadriiformes > Scolopacidae > Numenius > Numenius arquata. The sequence continues at coordinate 5,345,620 of NC_133597.1, forward strand.
GCACGCGCAAGGCTTGCGGCTCTTTCTGCAGCCCTGCAGGCTCTCCATCCCACCCTTGCAACCAGAAAAGCACCAAGAGGAGCTGGGCACAAAGATGACAAGTCTACCCAGGAGCCTCTAAGGTCTACCACCGTGCAAAGGAAGGGGAATTCAATGGGGATGAAAGCCGTGGTGCTGCCACCATGAACATCCAGGGGCAGGTCAGATACAAGGGGACAAGACCCAAAGAGGGGACAGACACAGAGGACAGGGGGTGATGAAAAGGGGAAGGGATGAGGAGCAAGCATGGAGCGCTTGGGCCCCGCTGCTGCTGCGTGAGCGGAGGACGTGACGCAGCTGGCGGGGAGGGCTGGGGTTCCTACGAGCTCTACGAGAAAAACCAACGGCTGCTGTTATCAGCCTGCACCTGCAGAACATCATAAAGACCATCACCTATTTTTTCTTCCAGGCTGTTCTCTGGAGCCTAGCAGTGGATTGGCACCCCGCTGCGGTGCTTTGCAGGAGAGTCACAAATCACTTGCAAAGCATCCCGCTCTCTCCACCCTCCCCCAGGCGAGCCCCGCTCATCGACCCACTGGAAACTGCATCCCAGACCATTGCAACACCCCTATTCCTGACGCGGGACCCCGATCCCGAGCATCTCTTCCCTGCCTTTCCCATTTCCCGCACCTTCCCGAGGCTGTACCCAGCCGGAATGACTGCAATGGCCTTGCGTGCATTGCCTCTGCTGTGCAGGTAAGTAATTTATTGATCCGTAAAGCACTCCAAGACGCTCTGGAAGGGATTATGTCATGCCAGTGCCGTGCAATAAAATAAAAAATGATGGATTTTTTGTGAACATGAGGGTGATTTAGGGTTTGTAGTTGGAAGTGTAGTTAAAGTACATTTTAAGTGGAAATCAAGGTGGGTAATGAATTATTCTCTGTTTTGAAGGGCTTCTGGGAGTTCATTTTTTTGCAGCTTTGGGCACGATGGCTAATCTGCTAATCATGCACCGGAGGACAAGTAGGGATCAGACGCTCCCAGAGCAGTGGGGGCTCTGGGGCAGGACAGCAGAGGGCACCACGACGACACCGCAAGAAATATTAATATGCATCAGTGTCATTAAGCCCAGTGTAAGGGGACAGGACGTGCCTCCTGGGACTGGCCGCCCGCACGGAGCTAGGAGATGCTCTGCCGATGGCCAGGTAGACCATTGAGGAGCTGCAATTAATTACAACGGTGCTCTGATTGCCCTGTTCCTGAGACAACTAGCCAGGAAATCCACGTGAGATTTAAAAGATCGAGCTTAAGGTTTGGACATGGAAAATAGGAGGAGGTCTCACCGCTGCCGTTTCGGAGCGGTGGAAAGAGACAAGCGGAGGAGCAGCGAATTGCCCTCCGCCGCCCATGGAGAAGCAAGAGCTTCCAGCTGTACGTCCCGACAAAACCAAAGCGGTATCTGTCACCTTCAACGCGACGCTCGCTAAACCACAGAGGAACCTTCCTGAGGTTTTCAGCTACTGAGTCCCCACCAACCCACTTCAGTGTGTTTTTGCAGAGCTCACCCAAAAAAACCCAAGTCAGACTTTGGTACCGCACACACAGATTTGCGCCCGCCCAGGCGAGAGACAAAAAGAAAAAAAAAAAAAAAAAAAAAATCTGCAATCCAATCCACTGACCAGAGTCAAAAACATAATTAATACAAAATTAAACTTGGATTTCCCCAAACACGAGTCTTACATCGTCCTCCTCGGCAATACAGCAGGAGATTTCCATCCTGCTCGGAGCAGGCAGAGGAGGAGACGTAATTGCGTTGCTGCTTGGGAGGGCAATGGGAGACTCTGCAACACTCTCCGACAAGAGTAAAATCATCTCAAACCACCCGTGTGCTGGGGAAAAAGCCTCCCCCCCTGCCCCGGCAAGCTCGGGACGTGCTCGGGAATCGGCGATTTACTGCAGCCCACCTGGGACGAGACGAGGCAGGAACGGCTGGGAAGTAAAGCAGAGCGACAACGTCAGCGAAGTCGTTAGCTAACCCTTAAATTAAATGCGCAGTGGTAGGATTTAACACGACAGTTATTGTATGCTAATTAAACGTTTGAATAATTAACCACACGAACTATTTAAAATGCCTTTCTGGAGACCGAACAGGTATGTTGTAAGGCTTTTACCACGCTAGGGAGGGAAACCTGAATAAATAAGTGATTGCCCAGTATATCTTAAATATTATTTAACGGTCATCGGTGCTCCCGTTCCCTCGGCATTAAAACACATCCTCCCTCAGTTGGCATTGCCGCAGCAACGGGGCAGAGGAGAAATTTCTTCTGCCGAACGCCGGGGCGCAGATGGTGCTGTGCCCCTATGGGAACGAATAAATAAATAAAGCTAACTAAATGCAGGCTTCCCAGGTGGGAACCCTCTCCTTGTGGGCAGTCCTTTTGTGTTCAGCATCGCTCTTGCTCACAAGTGATTAAACATGGCAGCGTTGGCCAAGCTGCTCCGGTGACACGGCACAGATTTCCCCAGAGACGGGCTGGTGTTCTATCAATCTGACTCCTTCTTTCCCCCCCCAACCCCACCACTTTTCCTTGCCGTGATGATGGGAAAGGTCTTTGGGCTGCTCCCAGCCCCTTGAAGCCCTCCGCAGGTGACCAGGGCATGTCCCCAGTTTGCCCGGACTCGACGCCCGCTCGCACACACCGAGTCCCCAGGACAGAAAACAGCAGCTTGCTTAAATATTTAACCAAACCATATGGCGCGTTACACGTTCGAGGGTGTTCAGTCAGGTGATATATGTCTTTACGGATCCAAGCATATGCACTTGCCTACACAGATACATTCCCTGGCGCACAGACACCCTCCTGCCACTGGCACAGACGGCGTCCCTGCTGCGTTTTCACCTCCAAACAGCCCTCCCAGAGCCAATACAGATGTAAAAGCACACGCATCCCATGCATGTACCCCTTGGCCATGCCATAGAATGAATCATAGAATTGTTTGGTTGGAAGAGACCTTAAAGATCAATCCCCCTTCATAGAATGGGTTGGTTGGAAGGGACCTTGAAGACCATCTCGTTCCAACCCCCTGTCCTGGGTAGGGATACCTCCCACCAGATGAGGTTGCTCAAAGCCCCATCCAACCTAGCCCAACTCCTGTCATCATTCCTTCCCCAGCCCCTTTCCTTGTGTGCCATGACCATGCTACTGCCTCCGCTTCCCTCTCCCCAACACCGCGTCCCCACCGCTGTCTCCTGATGTACCCCTTGACTGGGCTCTCCAGGCACCCCCAATTTTCAGCCACACATCAGGCAAAAGGCAAGGAGATCCCTGAATATTAGGGCAGTGTGGATCTAGAGCAACGTCTCCACCAGAAACAGGGAAGGAGACCTCAGATGAACCTCAGCAAGTTGGGTGCCTGCAAGGAGGAACTGCATATTTTAAATTTTTTGGCTTCATTACCTCCTTTCTACCTGGTTTTGGGGGCCAAGCAAGTAGTGCAGAAATAACCCGTCACACCTTTCCAGCCCTGCAAATCCCTTCTGGAGTGGGAGCCCAAGCAACGCACCCAGGACTCGTAGCAGCTCTCCCGGTAAGCCCGGCAAGAGCCTTCCTTCCCCTCCTCATAAAACATGCAAACCTCCGTCTTCCAGCACGAGCAACATCTGCTCCAGATCAAAGGAAACAACAAAGAACAACTATAAAAGCGTCTCAAGGAAAGAAAAAGAGGGAGATTCAGCCTCGCCGTTCTGCAGGCGATCTGTGATGCGCGCTGGCAGCTTCCTGAACATCAGGCTGCCGCTGCTCCTGCTTTTAATAACAGCCTCTTACTGCTGTCACCCAAAGACTTCCCCGTGTCTTACAGAGAGCTGCTGCCATCGGTCCTGCCTCCAGGACTCGGGGAGGGGGAGCCCCGTGTGCCCCAGACCTGTTTGTGTCAACGCTATGAGTCGGAGCGAGCCCACGCTCCCGTGACAGCAACAGAGGGGTCCTCCAAAGCCAGCTGGGATGGGGGGCAAGGCAGGGACCCCCACACTGGGCTCCCATCCCACTCCTCCAGGCTGTAACCAGAGCATTTTCCTCTCCTCTGGCAGCAGCCGCCGGGTCAGGAGAAGGTACAGAGCTCCGGCTGTCGCCAAATCAGGGACTTCCATTCCGCCTTCTCCCTCTTTTGTGGTCAAACCCCTTCTGCCTTTTAAAGGAAGGCAGGGAGCAAACGGAGACACCTGTGCCTTCAATTACAGGTGGATTATAACGGGCTTTTCAATCAGGTTGTGCTGCTCTAACACAATCATAATTAAGAGAAAAACAGAGAGCATCCTTCCATCACACGGGAGCCATAGTCAAGAAGTCCGTGGGGTATGAGGAGGGGCAAACACAGCCTTAGCACCTTTTTCCAGCTACGCTCCTCAGTCAGATAGGCTTGTATATAAAAACCTTACAATTCCAGGTGCTGGATCCCACCTTTGGTTTGCATAAATTCCCCCCTTCCCCTCCGACGTGCCAGGTTCGGGACCGAGCCCCCTCTGCGCCAACCCGGTGGCAGCCAAAGCCGTGAAGAAAGCAGCCTGGAAATGAAGAGGACATACGTAACGACCTTAATAAGCAATTAATAAATAACTAATGGCAATTGCTCCTTTTAAAGCAAGGCGTAATGAGATGTGTCATACGGCACCGAGATGTGTCTAAATGATTTCCCCAGTAAGTAACGGCTCCAGTTGCAGGAAAGCTCTCCCGAGCTTGGAGGACACGGAATTTTTTATGCCCGTCTCTGCAGCAGGTTATACGGCACGGCGTCGTAATAATTCAGAAGAGGAGGGGGGAAACAAGACGTTTCCAATCATTCATTAGTAAAGTATTTGTGAACGTGGGTATAATTCACTGCATAAGCAGCAGGGTTTCTGCAGACAAACTTTATAGCTAAGTGCCAAAAGGGAGCTCAATCTGATTCCACTTACGACAGCATAAATCAGCCAGGCTCCTACTGCCGGAATAAACATGGCACCAAAGGAGAGCCGGGTCTCCAGGACAAGGACTTTTTCCTGACTTTTGGACAGGACCGGGTCACCAACCTGGATCTGGAGGAGCCGGGGTGCTGCCTGGCTGGATTTGATCCCCTGAAAGGATCTACATCGCTTTTCCTACCACAAAAAAAAAAAAGGGAGAAAGACCCGACACCAAGCCCCACACCTTTGGGGAAATCAAGCAAGAGTGTGCTTATTAATAAGTAGCTCTGCAGAGCCGGCAGAATCCAGCATTCAGGTTTCAGAGAATGACATGGGGTTGGAAGGGACCTCTGGAGATCATCTAGTCCAACCCCCCTGCCAAAGCAGGTCCTCCTAGAGTTCTGCTTTCACTGTACGATACCCCAAGGAAGTCGTGGCACTGCTTTGGACTGTGTTGCCTCCTCTAAAATGAGCCTGATGATAACGAATGAAAAAAGGAAAAAAAAAAAAAAGAAAGATGAAAAAGTAAAGGTCTTGCATTGCTAACTGTGAAGAAATGCAGACAAACAAGGACTGTTGGGCGGTTCAGCTCCCTGTCTAGACAGCTCTCATTTTCAGCTCCACACATGGAGAAAGGATCTAGTTCCCAGTTTTGGCACCCTGAGCCACCTGGGATTCCCCCAACAAGTCAAGCAACGCCTCAGAAAGAGCAGAAAATTGAAGGGTCTTGAAACCTTATGACATTTCCATCATCTTTGCAGCATTACTGACACCTCTCCTCATGGCACGACAGCCTCTCTCACCGTGACCATCAAACCGACGGTGACTCCGTCTCACTCCCTCGGGGACACAGGGTCCCCATCTCTGCCCCTCTCGTCCCATCGAGGCACCACCGGAGGCTCCACCAGACCCCCCCGGGGAAAAGTCCCCGCGTGGGGACAAGCCCTGGCGCGCCGAGGGTGCCCGACAAAAGTTTGAACACGACTTCTTGTTAATACAAAGCTTGTCAAACCCATCACCTAGAAATGCTGAATGTCTTTATTAGATTCCTTTATCTCCCCCCGAGATCGGAGGGACACGACGAGATGATTCTCAGCGGAGATGTCATCATCCAGAAACTAATTAAAGGCTGCGCGGGAAGCCGGGCCACGCGCACTCTGGAGAACAAAACGCATTAGCAACCCGAGTCGAGAAAAATATTACAAGTGAACTTCAGATCAGAAAAGGGCGAGCCAGGGATTTGACAATAGCTCTCTCCTCTCCCCGTCTCTCCTCCTGCTCGCCCCCCACGCTCCCTCGCCCTCGATAGCTGTCCCCCAGCAGAACAAAGCCACCCAGGATCTCGGAGCTTTCTGGGACCAGCCTCTGAGCTGCCATCTCCTGGGGGATGCAGGATGACATTGGATCCTCTCCTCCATGGGGTCACATCCCGGGACAAAGTCATGATTTGTGGAATTTCCCTTTATTTTAATGTTGGAAAAGGCTCACTTACTGCAGGTTATCAAGCTGCAGAGAAGGATGGCGTGATGCCTGCACTGCTCCCTGCTCCGACACGGCGGTCCTGGGCAAAACACTCCGTTCTCTTTGGGCGTCATCTCTCTTTATCAACACAATGACAAGTATGTCTCTTCCTCACAGGCTTATTAAAGAGACAACTGCGTATAAGGTGATAACACACCCAGAGTCTACGGTCACAGGAACTGCAGGGGGGTGGAATATCTGCATAGGGACAGTCCTGCATCCTGTGTGAATCTAGGGCTCACGTACGCCGAGATGCACGGATCTAGTTTAGACTCTGCATCCCAAGTGGATGTGCCTGCAAATATCACATCCCAGTCAAGCTGGAGGGTCCCGAACCAACGAGCGGCCAAGTTTACACGATATTCCTCGTCGATGGGTCCACCAGCACACTTTGTCCCACCAAACTCAGCAGGAAACCTCAGCTCCTCTCCCCCAAAACGAACCAGAGGGCAAGAAGCCGTGCCCTATATTTGCCACACAGGTCCTGCTCCCAGCCATGCTCCGCTCCCACAAAGCTGGGGGCTCTCCCTGTGTCCCCCAACTCCCTGCCCACCAGGAGCGAGCATCACGTGGAGTCCTGAGCACGACGAATCGGCCCTGAACCACTTCACCCATCAAAAGGGACCTGTGGGAACAAAGGAGCTCCAACATCTTTTCCAAAGATAAATCAGATGCTCTAATGCAGCCCGTATCTCCAATGAATACGGGGCAGGTGTCTCTGAAGTGAAGTATTAGTTAAAATGATGCTCTTTAAATTACATTTCGGCTATTTCAGGCAGACAGGTTGTGTGTGGGTTGGGTTGGGTTTTTTTTTTTACGATCTATCTAGAGGCTTAAAAAGACACCGAGAGAAATAAATCTCCCTTCCATTAAAAACACACTACGCTCTTGCATATTTGTTCTTATCTCCGCGCTCTGGCACTCGTGCTCCCTTCTTCTCCCCCGACTCGAGCACAAAGTAAGTGTTTATGATTACACTTTCCACACTGACACTAATCTAATTCGAGGAGCCGTGCCGCCCGTGCCCAGGGATGAGCGGCGCTTCCCGAAACGCTGTGTCGGACGGGTTTTACTTCAAAAAAAAAAAAAAAACCCACCAAAAAACAAACAAAAAAACCCCCTAAACCCATCGAGATTCATGGCCTTAACGTGGAACTGAGTGAGAGCCCCGAGTTTTGATGGAATTGCAACTGAAGTCTATTTGTAGCTTCTATCTGTGTCCTTCCTGCCTCTATTTATCCAACTACTTACATCCCTCCTCTCCTCCCAAGCTGCCCTACTCCAACCTAAGCCATTCCATGACTCTGTTTTACTCCCTCAGACCCCACCGCACGAGGTGCTGTACCTCTGAGACACGAAAATACAGCCTTTGCCCCACGGGGCTCTCCACGACCATGTGAAAAAGGAGAGAGCAGATGGATACGAGCTGTATCCACAGTCCTCCGGGACATCCCTACTTACAAACTGCCTCTAGGCATTGCGCCGGCACCCGGCTTAGGAGAGGGATGTGATGGGGAGCGAGAGGTGGATGTGCTGCCCTTGCTGGCACAGGGAACAAGGTTGGATGACAAAAATAAATCCACAGGCGCCATTGCCATCACCCCTTGTCTCCAGACAGCCCTTTTCCTCCTGTCCTTCCCAAGCTCCAGCCCTTGCAGGTGCCTCCCCACACTCCAGCCAGAGCCTTTGCTTCTGCTTGGGCTTCTTCCTGTGATCGCCTTTGACTCCGGTGGTAAATTAATGGATCAGGCAGGGAGCGCGGCCCTATTATTCTCTGATTAGGTGGTCTGGAGGCTGCTCCTTATGTCCAGACCCTTTGTTCTTCTACTTATAAAGCGGGAGGTCGGGAAGGCCCATCAGTTCAAAACGAACCGCCGGTGAGATGATTTGTGCCTCCAGATGCTGCTGCTCCTCCTGGGAACACAAGAGACTTGCGAACCCATCCATCGTGCTGGCAGAGGCAGATCCACCTACCCAAAGCTGCCCTGGTCCGCTCCTCCCTCCCCTTAGTCACTGTTTTTACGTAATCCTGCTCATGCAAGCTCTCCTCTGCAAGGCTCCATCCTCGCACATCCTTCTTCTGGTCCCTCCCCAAGGCACCTTGTCGGCATCCACCTTGACCCAACACACCGACTGCCCCAAACCCAAGGGATCAACCCAAGGCTTGGCCAGAAACAAGCAGGACAGCAACCACCAACGAGCCAGGATCCATGTGATGATGCACATCATCCTTCCCACGCCTCCAAATATCCTCAAAAGAGCATTCTGCAAGGTTTAGCTCCCAAAGTTCAGCAAGGGTAGGGTTGGTTCCTGGGGCCTTAATTCACCTCCCCGGCTCCCGGCCCCCGAGGACAAGGATTTTCCGCAGATGCCTGGTGTCTGTGCACATCATTGCCTCCACTTTCTCGGGGTCTGCTATTAATTAACCCTATCTCCAAAACACCCCACTAAGATAAGGGAGTGGTACTATCCCCGCTTCACGGGTGGAGAAATGAGGCCTGAAGAGCACATGGCCCAAAAGCAGCCGTTCGGATGGATGCTCCACCAGCACCTGCTCTCCACGAAGCCACGGAAAAGGCACCGGGATGGCTGCCAGGCCACGGTATTTCCACAGGGCCACAGGAGCCGAGAGCACGGGGGTTAAAAATTAGGCACGGGGCTGCGGAGAGCACAGCAGGATGTCTGCGTACGCAGAGGGGCAATTAAAATTTCATTACCAATTCTCAACCCAAACAGGCTGCCTTTGGTGGAGTTAAAAGGAAAGGAAAAGGAGGGAGTGACGGTACCGGGAGGCAGGGATATCGGTGCACCCGGAGCACGCGGGGGCTGTTCTCCTTTTCCGTTAGGACTGCTCCTACATCTCCCATTTCTCCTAAACGAAGCCCTCGAGCCTTCTTCTCGGCCACCCTCGTGCCTCCGAGGACACCGGGAAAGCCGCAGGGAGTTCTCCCCACCCCCCCAGCATCCTTTAATTTCCCTATTTGTCTTCCTAATGCCCAGCCTCATCAACGGCATCGTCTATTCCCCATGTGCTTTCCATGGAAGGACTATTTTTACCCCTTCCTTCCTATGCCACCTTCTCCTCCCATTTTATCATTTTGGAGGCTCTTTATCCACAGTTTCCTTTCTTTCCTTTTTCCCTTTCATTTTTAAAACCTGCAGTTCTCTGATTCAAAACCATTACTGTTTTTAACTTGGCTCGAGCCTCTTTAATTAAGTTACTTTCCATTATTTTTTATCTAGTCCATTTGTCTACATCCCCCCTGTACCCCTCCCTCCATTCTTCCTTTCCTCCCCAAGGCAGGCTGGGTATGAAATCTTACATTTCCATTTGGCTAACAATCACTTTGAATTTTTAAATGCTATTAAATTGGATCACACCGGTCACTGGACGGGAGTTGTCGAGCTGTGATATTTACTCGCGCCAGTCAAAGGGAAATGAAATTGCGGCGGTGCCGGGGACGGGGAGAGGGAGGGAGAGAGAGGGGGGGGAAGGCGATGGGGGAGCGCAGATTTATTCTGCCAGCGGTACTTGCAAACAGGCACAATCCCTTTGGATTTTTCCAGCGAGTTCAAAGGCAACTCTTACGCTCAGCCGTGAATGCATTGTAATGTCTTTAATAAATCAATTACTTGTTGGCAGGGAAGTGTCACTGCATCTCCAATCCTTGTAATCACCTCAGCCTTGCTGTGTTTTAAAGTGCTGGAAAAACCACGGAGGTAGACGGGGAGCCAGAAGAAGCACCGGCGCAGGGCAAGCCAAGCACTTCTGCTTCCTCTTGCCAGAAAAGGCCGAAAGACACAGAAAACCATGTGCATCCTGCAAAAAAAAAACCCCAACAAACCCCCCAAAAAACCCAACCCCACCTACCCAGTGCCCCCCAGCACCAGAATAAGGAAAACACGGTGCCAGAGGCATTTTCCTATCCGCCCCAAGAGCGAGACAACCTTTTGCCGCACGTTAATTAAGGGCCTGAGTTTTGCGCCCCTGCCTACGGGAGGGTATTTCAATTTTGCTAAAAAGAGGCTTTTCTCCACTCAAAAATTTGCTAAAAGGGAGTGGGAATTTGATTACAAAGCAGCCCTGGCCAAATCCAGCCCCTCCTCCTCTCTTTCCCTCTGCTGACAATATCCTCCCCTCCGCAACAACAATCATCTGAGCACAAACAGACAACAAAGCTTTTCAAAAAGTAATGAACTCCGGTCGGAGCCAAGGCAGGAAGGGTTTAATGTTCAGCTCGCAAAGCTTGGCGAGGCCATCAATTATATAGTCCTGCTGCTGAAGGAGCAAAAAAAAAAAGGAAAAAAAAAAAAAAGGAAAAAAAAAAATATTTCAGATAGACTCGGCCAAAAAAGAAAAGATAGGGAAGGAAAACACTGCGCGAGAGATTTAATTCCACGAGCGGAGAGAAGTGTTTGCAAAAGAAGAGGAGGATCAAAGGCTGAAGCTCTCGGGCTGGCGGCAAGGAGGAGGGATTACAAGGAGGGCAAACCATGGAGAAGACATCTCTGTCGGCCTCCTCGTCTCCACGGCTGGTCCAGGGTACAAAATCAGGGATGCCTGTTCGCTAGGAGGGCTCAGTGATGGGGAGTTTCGGCAACCAGGGAGGTGGATTGAGACCTGTTCGTCTCATCTCACGTAGGACAGCAAGACAGGATGGGGACTGTGACCTTCACCGCCTTCTCCCAGTCCTACAACAGATTCTACTGGAGGAAAGGAGAGGAACCCACAGCTGAAATCATCTGGGTATCTCTACCACTGGATAGATGGCACCCACAACCCAGACATGAAAAACAAGCGCATGGGTCCACCTAGAGCAACAAGACCTCCCTGTCCTCCTGCCCGCACCCCATGGGGCTGTGCTATAAGGCTCTTCCATGGATCCGGCCCTGCACTAACAAACAAAGCCACCTCGTTTCCAAGGGACAGGACAGAGGGGACCCACTACAACCCCAACACCACCAGCTTCTCAGACACCAGCCAGATCCGGAAAACACAAAGTAGAAATCTTTCAAGGTCATATTTCCATGTCTTTTCTGAAGGACCAGACATCCACTTCTTTTCCAAAGGTTCGTGGCCTTTTTGTTCTCCGCTTCCCACTTTTCCTCCCCTTTCTCCTTTGCTAAATCTCCTTCTCCTCCATGGCAGCACCAGAACAGAAAGGAAAAGAAGGGCGAAACAAGATCCCAACCCTCCCCATGTTTCAATGAGACTCCCCTTCTCCAAGCTTCAACCCAAGAAAAACCAGTCCAGAAAACACCACATTTTCCCCCTGTTCCTCCCCTTCATTCTCCCACGGGCTCCGCCACCCCGTCCCTTAAGCTCAGGGATATTTGCCGGAGTTTTTCTAGCCCTCAGTGCCGGGGCTGGCTCTTCGGCAGCTGTTCCCTTGGCCTCTCCTTTATCTCCAGCATTGTGTTCACATCTGCTTCCCCCTCTGCCTCTCTCCCTGCCGCTGGGAGCCTGGTTTTAAATCACTGCTCAGCGCTCCGGCTGCCAGGCACGGGTTTCATGCCGCCCAGCATGCCCCGTTTGGATGGGTATCCAAAAAACCATTTGCAAAAAACCTCCCCCTGCTTTTTTTTAATTTTTTTTTTCCCATTTTTTCTCTTTTTTTTTTTTTTTTATAATCCTCCTGAACCTGCCAGCGCTGCCACACTGCTTTTCCCCTCCTCCCTTTTGGCCGCGGAGTTATCTTGGCTCCGGAAACATGTTCCGACACCTGGTTGTTGGCAGCGGCCGGTTGCATGCAGCTCTCCGATAGGGAAGGGGAGGCAAGCGGGGACCAGCCTCTGCGGGTCAACGCGACCCACCTTGGCTAGCGGGGACGTGCCGGTGGCCACTCGCACCCATCCCGCCCGGCCGGTGGCTTTCTCGAGCCTGGCGCCGGTGGCGATCCCACCTCCCGCATCCCTCCTGGCTTTGCCTGGAGTTTTGGCCGAGGCCAACTTCTGGTTTCGGTGGGGATTTGGAGGGTGGAAACGCGCAGCTTTGTACAGCATCGCCCGGGAGCTGCGTTTTAGGAGATGCTTTTAGGACAAGCCATCGCCATCTGCGGCTTCCTTCCCCAGCACAGCAATTTTGGCAGAGCAAGGCAGCAAAAACCCTGGGGAGCAAACAGAGCAGGGCATGTGGAGGGATGCTCTGCCCACGCACTGGCTCCAGACTCACCGCCCCTTTCAGGCTGCAATCTCTCCACGCTATCAGAAGAATAAAATAGAGGACTATATCTTTTTCCCAGCCAACAACACACAAAATTCCCTAAAAAAGCTTGGCTGATGCCTCCCCAACCCTCCTTTCACCCACGGTCTGTGCAGGATCGCCAGCCAGGATCCCTGTGGATGCCACCTTCGATGGCAAAAGCTGCATCAAATGACCAAAGTCCCTCGGGCTCTTGACCAAAGTTCCTCCTGTTCCTGCTCTCCGGCTTCCCGAGCCTCCGCAACAGGCTTTTGCTTCTGGACTTGCCTCCAGGGGGACTGGCCGGAAAAACCAGCTTGAAAGGCCAAAAAAAAAAAAAAAGAAGAGCCAGATTAAAGTATCAACTCTGAATTTATGCTCGGGACTTAAGGTTTAATAATGCAACAGAAAATCAATATTTAATAAAGCAAATGATGGGGAAAAAACACTGAATGGGAGATGAGCCGCGGCTCGTGTTTTCAAACATGTAACTCCCGGAGGAGCTGGTTTGGCAGGATGGATGCGGCACCAGATTGCCACGGCGAGCTGGCACGCAGGACGCCCCAGGTCCCACCGATTCCAGCTCCGGTGTCAAGGGGGCTCCCGGGTCTTTTATTAAAGGACAAACAAGGAATTACGGCGGCGGTCAGAGTCCAAATACCCATGGAGAGAGATCAAATGCTGATGCACAAGGGGAGGCGAGCAGCTGCCTGGCTGAACGGGCCCAGATTTGTGCCGGGGCTTGCGAAATGCCGGCAGGCAGGCGGCAGCGCACCCAAATTCCAGTTTCAAACCCACTGAGAAGAGCTGTCGAGGGATGGAGATCTTCCGACAAGCCGGGAAAGAGCACGGGAGCTCAAAGAGGAGGATAAATCCCTGCCTGCCAAGCAGGAGAAGAGGTGATGTGGGTAGATCAGGGGTGCAAGAGAGCGAGTGGGGCATCAAATGGGGCTGGCAAGCGCGGTGGCATGGCAAGCGAGCATCCCTGGGCGTGCTGGGCCCGGGGAAGGACGAGGGATGCGGCAAGGATACGGGCAGGATGCTGGGGACAGCTCGGCAGCTCTGCCTCCCTCCCCTGGAGGCTGGAGAAAACTGCAGCGAGCCCATGGCACCCAGATGTCACCCTCAGCTCCGTGCCAAGGCGAACGCGTGGCCTCGCAGAATTTGGCAGCTTGGGGGTGAACCCCACGAAATTGGGCTGAAGGAGAGAGGAAGAGATGCTCCGAGATGTTCAGTCCCGCAGCCAGGACCCCTTTTTCTTGAGCCATCCCTCTGACCCCATCCCTCCCACGCTCGGAATGCTGATGCCCGACGCTGAGCTGAGAGCATCCCCTGCAACCCAATAATAATAATAATAATAATCCCTTGCACTGCAATAATAAATGCCTTCTGCAGCAGAAATCCTCCTTGTTTCCCTACCCCACCACCTGCACGAAGCCTTCCCAGCCCTGATACAAGCTCCCTGATCCCAGCTGGGAAGGGGGAGAATTTTCCCTGTGCCCACCCAGATGCTCCATGGGGCGCACAGCTTGGGATGCATAGAGACACAAAGTTTGGGAATTCGGCATAAATCCTCAAAACTAATGAGACTCTCGTTTGCACAGGAAGGTACCTCTCCGGGGGAGCAAACCGAGCTCGGGTGCCCTTGGATGAAACCCCCTCCCCTCGGCACGCCGGGTTGCCTGCCTGGCCCTGCAGCACAGCAATAATTTGTAGCTTGTGCTGGGATCCTTCACGATGAAAGATGACATATAAATATAAACCGTTATCGCTCCATAACAGCCACATGCTATAAAACGCCGGGCAGAAGGATCTGGAACTAGATGGAGGCAGGGCTTTAAATCCTTCCCTGCAGAGTTACTGCCGCTAAAACAACAGACCCGCTCCGGAGAGCTCGGGCAAAGGAGGGAGAAGAGGAAAAGCCCCGGTAAAAACACCGCAATTGTGGAATTAGGCAAATAAGGTGACTTTATACCGGTGTGACAACCCCGGGGTGGCTGTAGCGCTGGCGCAGCCCCGACATCTCCTCCCCTCCATCCCCTGCCGCGACTTTCGGGGGATGCTCCGCGTTACTATAGTAACAATAAAGCGCCGGTACCGATATTACACTACAACGAGTTGACTCTGCTCCTGCGATTACGATAACAATGCTGTTACTGTAGTAACATTACATTGTTGAGGTCTCGCGGTTCTACCCTTAATTTTATTGTCGTAAGATTAAATTGCAATAATGTTATTGAGCCGCCATTAGCGTTGCCATGGTAACAGTAACATTAAGGTAGCGCTATCGCATTACAGCGGTCCAAACGTTCCACCACAAATATTTTAATGTAGTAAAACAAAAGAGATTACTGCAGTAACATTAAGCTGCAGTGACCTCATTAAACCACCAGCAGCTTCATCACGCTGAATGAGGGGGACTTCGGGAACCGTAGGGCGGGGAGATGCCTGATGTGCATCCCGGTGGCACGGGGATGCTGCTGTGTCACCCCCTCCGGCTGGCTGTGCCCTTGGGGACGATGGAAGGAGGGGAACCACCGTGAGCTGGAGACCTGCAGAGGACTCAAGTCCTCCCTCCAGCTCGGAGAGCTGCCGGAGCTCCGCAGAAAGGATTAATGGGGCTGCTGTTGAATGGCTCTGGGTGAGATGGGCGACCTCTCGCTGAAAGCCTTTGGAGAGGACGGGTGAATGGGCCATCAGGCTCAGAAAGGCTCCAAGAGGAGCAGGCTCTTGTTTTCCAGAAGTGGGGTGATCAGAGGGTGACCCCCACCGCTCTGCGCGTCTCCGGGGGAGCAGCAAAGAGTTACACCGAGCTCACAAAAGCACACGCTGGGGATGGGGAGGGGGGAAACAGCGGCGCCACGGGGGCGTCGGAGGTGGAAATGGCTCCAGCTTTGCTGGCATCGCTGTGCTGTCCCTCCACCAGGGCACGGGGCGGCCGGCGGGGACCCCAAAGGGCTCATATCGACACTGCTGAGGGGAACCCCACAACACACTGGATTACAGTTCCCGGGGGAGAAAACCAGAGAAACTCACCACAGCCTTGGTTTGGGTGAAAAAGAAAAACAGGAAGGAAGCGAAAACGGTCTGTGTGTCCTATGAATCACCGGTTCTTCCTTCCCCTCGCTCCCTGCTCCTGCCAATTCTTTCTCCTTGGGAACAGGATGCATCCTCCCATGGGTCTGGCATCGCTGGGGTGCCAGGCAGGCGGGGATGACGCCTCCCCTTCACCACCACCACGTCTCCACGACCAACTCATTCTCCTTCCAACCGGGACAGTGGTTAACGCACTCCAGCACCGTTCACCTCCCCATCCCTCCCACTCTTTACTCCCCCCACTCACATGCTCTGGGAAGGGGGACAAGCCACAGCATGAGTGGGACACGTCCCCGGCAGGACACAGCATCCCTGGCTCCCTCCAGCATGAAACTGGGGCAGCTCAAAAGCTGCCCGGAGCAAGTGCTTCCAGTACGGGCTCTGGAGTCCCTGCTCTCCCCCCCCCCCTTCCCACCCCACGATATAATTGCTAATTAATAATAACGTTTAGCTCTCAGATAGCGTGCTCCATCTTCAAAGAGCTCTGTCGACATTAATGAATTAATCCTCATCAACCCCCCCTGTGAAGGAGGTGACAATTATTATCTCTGCCTCACAGATGTTAAATTGATTTGCAAAGAGGTCAAGTGACTTGGGGGGAGGCCGGAGGGAGCCTGCCCGGCCCCACGCCGGGTGCGGGGCCACATCGTGAGGGCAGTTCTGGGGAATAAACCCATCCACTGAGAGCCTCCCCCCCCCCCCCCCGCCGGAGAAGCGAGGGCTGGTATAACCTTGGGAGGGAGTCGGAGAGATCCGGGGGCAGGGATGGATGCGGGAGAGGCGGAAAGGATGGGGATGCTCCCACCGGAGCAGAGCAGAAGGGGGATGCGAAGCCAACAACTAGGACAAGCCTGCGAGAGCGCGTGGGAGACCTTCCGTCCTCCACACCAGCCCCGAGACAAAAGGAAAAGAGGCTTTGACGGAGGGACGGTGATTAGCAACAAAAGAGAGATGGGGAAGGAACGCATCAGTCAAAGGAGCCGGGAGCGCGGGCGAAGCGAGGGAGGATTTCGATTTCGTGCCGCTGTTTTCTTCTCCACTTTGGGGAGGCTCTCCCAGCTTTCCACGTGCCTTTTAGAAGGCATTATCTAAACCCGCTTTTCCTTCTAGAAGGCAAACTACTCTTATAGGGGGGAAAAGGTGTGGACACACCAGAAAAACCCACACCAGAAGCAGCTCCTGTAGTTTCTACTGGGAAGAGTCCTACCTAGTACGAAACTCCAGCCCATGGCCAATGTCTACACACCCTCATGGCCACCCAGCTGCCAAAAAGCCCTGGGCACATCCCTCTGGGACTTCCTCACCCCCACCACCGGTGGCTTTGGTGGTGCAGGGGACAAGTTCATCCCTCCTGGCTCCGTCAGCGGTGCCAAAGCTCCTGGGCAGGAAGCACTGGGGCATCTCCGGCAAAAAAAAAAACAACCAAAACCAAAAAACAAATCCTAAGCAATGAATTCCCACCTACTCTGTTTTCCCTACAAAACACTTTGAGGATTTTTAGAGAAGAGTGAGGACGACTGCGGGGACCGATCCTTCCTCGTCAGGGACGCCGTTTCCCGCGCGCCCCCCCCGGCGCAAGGCAGAAAAGCAGCCGCAAAAAAGTCATCCTCCTTCTCCCACGAGTCCAAGGGGTTTACGGCATCAAAGGAAAATTAACTGGGGAGAGTTCAGCGCTTGAAACAAAGCCAGCTCAGGTGCCGCAGCCCCTCCGGTGGCTTTATCTCACCCGCGCACACCTTGGCAGCGACGTTCCCGGGGTGGCCCCGGTGCCACCCACACGTCAACCTCTGCCCCCCGACACCGGGACAGCCCGCCCGCAGTCCCCCCCCCCCCCCCGACTCCATCGAACAGGTAATTAACTCCCAAACAAAGGCAGGGATTTGCAGATTAACCTGGGAAAGAGTGGGAAAACTCATTTACACCAAACAAAAGGGGAGGGGTGATTAGTTGCTCCACTGACAACAAAAAGAGCCAGATAGGGCCACGGAAACTGATAAAGAAGCAGGAAAGCGCTAATATCCCCCAGTTGCCTGCCTTTTTATATAAATTTTTTTTTTTCTCTTTTTTTTTTTTTTTTTTTAAACTTCTTTCTTTCTTTCTAAGCACTAAAACTCCACCATTTTCTATCATGCAAATTTGTGTGCCTAAGTGAGATTAAACTCCGGCAGGCACCGTGCCTCCTTCCCCAAGTCCATTTCCCGCGCCGAGATAAGGCCAACTTTCCTTAATGCATCTTACAAGGCAGTGGGAGTGTTTTGCAGGCGCCGCATTGGAGACGGCTTATTATCAATACAAATAAGAGCTTTCCAGACACCATCCTCCTCCCTCCCCTCTTCTCTTTGAAAAGCAGGAACCCGGAGAAAAAACTTAAATAGCTGGAGTGTCCTGCCGGGAGTGGGGAAAAGGGAGAGGCTGAGCCCGAGATGATGCTGCAGGGGGAAGAAATGGGATTTGCTAAGGAAATCAGAGCAGGATACAGGAGAAGAAGGGAAAGCATCGCTCCTCGGAGATCAATGGGGTCTAAGTCCTCTTTCTCGCGCCGGGTTTCTGCCTCCCTCCAAGCTCAGAGCTTCCCCACCTCAAGGGGGGCTTCTCTTTGGAATTTTCACCCAGGAACACCTCACTCTTCCCAAGAGTCATAGAATCATAGAATGGTTAGAGTTGGAAGGGACCTTAAAGATCATCGAGTTCCAACCCCCCTGCCATGGGCAGGGACACCTCCACTAGAGCAGGTTGCTCAAAGCCCCATCCAGCCTGGCCTTAAACACTTCCAGGGATGGGGCATAAAGCAATTTCCTGCAAACATAGGAAGTGCTGCTTCCCTCTGCTTTCTCTGGTCTTCGGACACCTCCTCCTAAGAAGAAACGAGGCCTGAGGGAGGGGGACAGGCAAGGACCACCTCCCTGACACCGCAGATGACCCCGAGCTGTTCATTTTAGGTCTGGGACCTCTTCTTCCGGGGAGATCCAAGCCCAAAGAACCTCCTTGTACCTCCTGCAGCGATGTTGTTGGCTCACATCAACTTGGCATCACTGACGCCAGGCCTGACCCCGTTTTTAAAGCACTGCTCGAAAATAGCAGGTCTGAACTTTGATGCATTCAATGCCAAGGGTCTGTCATCTCCTCCCCGGGCTCGTTTGTCCCATATTAGCATGGAGGCAGCGGGAAGGAGACATTCCACCAACCTGCTATTCCTGGATCGGCAGAAATCACCTTTTGCCTTTTTGTAGCAGGATTTTAAGGCTGACAAGTGTTTCTGAAAAGCCTGACGGGCGAGGAAAAGCTGGGAGAAACGGGGCTCGCATCCTTTCAGAGAGAAGGTGGCGAAGGGGCAACACGATAACAACCTTCCCAAAAACCTCAAGGTTGTTCCGAAGAGGACGCAGATCAATTGTTCCCCACGTCCGCCGGGGATAGGCTGAAGAAAAACTCCACTCCACTTGCAACAAAGAAGGTTTAAGTTAGATATTAGCTATACATTTTCTAATTATAAAGGTAGTGAGGCAGTAGAATAGATCGTCTAGGGAGGCTGAAGAACCTGCTTTGTTAAAGATTTTCAAGAATAGCTCTCACATGTGTTTGCCAGCCATGTCCCTGCCTCGTTACAGGGGGATGGGCTAAATTAGCTCTTGAGGTGCCTTCTACCCACCTATTTTGGGATCTCAGCCATCAATACCGTCAACCTAGAAATATATGTGCGGCGTTTCCCTCGCTGCAGCATGGACATCCTTGGTTCCTGCTGGTTTCTATGCCGATTCTGTCTCCCTGCCAGGGGGGACCATCCCCATCCCTCATACCCTCACGGAAGCTCCTTCTCCCACTCCTATCCGCCTTCTGTTGCTCTGTCATCCCCCCCCCAGCAGCCCTTGGCAGACACCAGGGATGCCCCAGCTCCTCATTTCCTCCATCCGTGGCCGTTTCCCAGCGATAACCCCTAAACTTGGGGAGAAGGAGGGATGCCTGGCATGGGCTGAGGGTGGCTAGACCCTCAGACTTGTGGGTGGCTAGACCCCTCAGACTCCTGCCTGGGGGAGGAGCAGGCTGCTGAAATCCCGGCTGGAAAGGGAAGAGCTCCTTGCCCCCTGCGGCCAGTCCCTTTGGAAAGTGCAGCCTGCCCCAGGGTATGATTTAATTGCATCCAGAGAGGCTGGAGCGCTCCTGCCTCCAGAGCTGTGCCCCCAGGCCCTTTCCTGGCGCAGCAAGGGGTAAGTCAGGACCTGCTTAGAACAACCCTCTTTCTGTACTAACCCTGTTGAAGAGGGTTTTCCCCTCCCTTTTCCGTCTCCTCTCGCTGCTTCTCCCTTCCTATCAGGCTGCGGGAAGGGGCAAGAAGCCCCCCAGCCACCTGCAGAACTTGGCACATCCCTGAAATCTGGCGCTCGGACACCCTGCCTTCCTGGGAGGAAAGTGCAAGCGCTGCTTCCCACAAGCTGAACGTGTTTTAGGACAGGATTATATCGGCTTCTGTATTTATTGGGCTCATTTTCCAAGGCAGGAGAGTTAATCCCGGCACCCCAGCCAAATTTTAATCGGGGTCATTAAGGCAGGCCTCCCTTTAATTGGACACGATATTCATTCTGAAGTCCTGCTCCAGCACATTGCTGCACATTAAGGCTCTTGCCACCTTCCACCCGAGAAAGGGCAGGGTGAGCCCTTGAAATTAGGGAGCCTTCTCCTGAGAGCCGGTATTTCCATCGGCAGCGGTGAGAATATTCACTTCGTTATAGGACTGAGCCCATCACCGAATCCTCCAGTACCTAACTGTACCTCTGCAAGGAGTTAAGATACAACCCTTTTCCCCCCAGGACCCAAACATCTTGTCCTAATGACAGAGCAAGACGGGAGGGATGGACCCGGCCGTCTGATGACACGGGAAATTTAGGGGAGGAAACGGGAATCGGAAGAGAACGGATAGAAATTGTCCTGCATCACCCCAGCCCCCGATAGCGACTTCAGAACTTGCGGGTGATCGACTTTGGCTTAAGAAACTCAGGCAGGTAATAAGAGATGGGGAGATAAACAGCCAGGACCCGGGCTGGCAATGCATCCGTTTTTTCTCGGCGGTTAATGGAGATGGAGAAAGTCCGGCTCTGTTTAGTTTGCTTGATTGCTCGAAGAGGAAAAAGAAAACGGAAAGGGAGGGAGTTGGGGGGGAATAAAGGCCCTGGGTTGGGGTTTTTTTCCCCCCTTCTATTCATTAGGCTGTCAATAACGCTCAGGCCTGGCATATCGACGGCGGATTAGCTCAACCCGACTCTGTGTACGAGAACCAATGCCTTTTTAACCCAGCTTGTTTCCAAATCAATACCCCCATCAGCATTCGAAAATTAGCCCAAGACGAGATTCCAATGCTGGGGCTGGTGTGTCATGCTAAGAGGGCTCCTGGCCAAATCACAAGAAGAAGAAGGAGAAGGAAAAAAAGAAAAAGAGGTTGCTAGGAAGGGATTAGAAATTTTCCATTAATCCTCCCCGAGGTTGTCTCCCTAAGAGCTCAGGGGGCTCCATATGTCCGACCATGCAGCCCGGCACACATCCTGAAGGATGGACACGGGAGATACCTTGCGTGAACGTCCATCTGCTTTGACCATCATGTGTGGCCACGCTTGCACGTCCCCTCCGAGAGCCCGGGTGTGCTTGCACGTGCTTGAAGAGCACACGAACGCACCCCATGGACTGCGCAACCTCAACAAGGCCACCCCAAGTGCTCCACCACCCCGTGCCAGCCTTCCTCTGCCTCCTCCTCCTCGCAGAAGCACGGAGTTTCAACACACAAACACATATTGTTGCTAGGCATACACACACCCCCGCAAAGTACACAAATCTGCCAAGCTCTCTCTTTTCCCCCAACATGAGTTTTACTTCAAGCGTTGCCTCCAGCACGGAAAACAAGAAAACCCATCAAAATACAACAACAACAAACAGCGACACGGGGTTTGTTATTTGGGAGGCAGAGCTGCCTGTATCAGAGCCCCATGACTACTCCAGGAAAGTTGGATAAATGCATTTCCCAGCTTCACTGGGACTCTCCAAGCCCCGTTGATCATCCTCAATGTTGGCACGGAGTTGTCTTGCACGCTCAACGTAGCAGCAGTGGGAGGAGAAGACACCAGGGCAAAAGGGTGGGACAGAAATCGAAGCACCAAGAGCTTCCCAACCCCTCTATGGATTCCCCTCTTCTTACCTTGCACGATGAGGTGGACGCGTGATGTCTTGGGGTGATTGTCTGTCTGCACGGAGCAGGTGTAGGGCCCCTCATCATACACGTCCACGTCTTGGATCTGGATGCTGTACTGGGTTTTGGTGTTGGCCAAGAGCACCACCCGAGGGTCCAAGCACCACTTGTCGTTGCCGGCATAGAGGATGCTGCTGCGGTTCAGCCAGGCCACTCGGGTGACTCGGTTATCCACGGAGCACCTGGGGACAAGCAGAGAGGTGACCCATCAGTGCACTGTTCTTGGGTGCTCTTCTCCCCCCCCCATCCTGGTCCTCCTGGCACTATTTTTAGCTTTGCTGCCAGCAGCAGTTTCTGAGACCAAGTGTTTTCTGTGTCCAAAGAGGACAATGTCAGCACTTTACGCATGGCACTCAGGGCACCGACATCCATCTAAACTGGTGCCTCCAGGGATTTGCCCAAGAGCTTCACAACCAGTTCCGATGTAGAGAGGTCAGAGCCACCCCAGCCCCAGTCACCAAAGAACCTTACACCCCTCCTTTCCCAGTTTTGCAAACCCAGAGAGACCCAGAGCCAAAAAACCTCCATCTTGAGTGCAAACCACGCTGTCTTGGGGGGTGGGATGCAGGTTGCTACCTCCTGCTCAAACCCATCCCATCCATCCCTTCTCATTCTCTCCACAGACCTTCATATCCCTGCAGCCAGGCAAAGAAATGCAAAGCGGAGCCGGGAAAGCAGCTCGCTCTGCTTCACAAACGAGCGGGGAAAATTTATCTCCAGAGAAAGCCAGCTCTGACACACCTCTAAAGAGAAACCTTGAGCTTCCTACCATTTGTCCCCTTCTGTCAGCTTTTCCTTCCCTCCCCAGCATCTGCATCGCTGCGTCTCCCTCACCCCCGTGAAGCATTTCACTTCTCGAGTGAGGTTTTGGAGGCAGAAAGCTTCTCTATCCAGCCTCATGAAGACACTGAGCTCCCCCCCCCCCCCCCCGCCAAGACAACACGGCGCAAACCTAGAAGAGACTTTGCTCCTGAAGGAGATTCTATGGTTATTTTCTATGACTTTCTAGGATTCTACAATTACTTTCCTGCCCACATTAGCGGGGGCCAGTCTTCCTCCTCCCAAAGACCTCTGCCAGACCTGTAACCCTCCATCCCCATGTCCCCAAGTAAAGTTTGAACCCTTCATTTCCATGAATCATCTATAGATTGGTGAAGAACACCGGGCCTGCTGTCCAAGCCCTTCCCTAGCCAGCAGAAACCCTCAGCCCCCCCCCCCCCCCCCAAAGTCAGCTAAAACCCCTCTTCTCTCCGAGCAAATTTGGGATTATGGAGCCGTTAGGACTTGGCCGCGCTTTGCTTGGACGCCGGTGATGGAGGATAATGTCCCTGCATAAAACCACTCAACCTCAGATCCACCGTTTATAGTCTCCTCCAATCCACTCCATTACTTGTGCAGTGGGAGGGATGCAAATTAACTTGGGAGGCATCGAAAAAAGAGACCAGCAGCCTCCGGGAGGTCTCACAGAGGGTAACCTCAAGGAATGCAAGGGGCTTTAATGGTCTATACATGCTGGACTGTGGTAGCAGTGGAATTAGCGGCAAGGATGAACATATCTGCGGCATGTGGTCCTTCAGGGACTTACCCTGCAGCCGTCTACAGCCTTTCTCCCTGCCTCTGCCCAACCATCTCCTTGCTGGTGGGCTCCTTCCCTTCCCATGTCCACTACTGATGCCCACCTGGGGAAAAGCTGTCTGGTCGCATCTAACCTCTTCTTTTTAGAGGTCTCTCTTGGGCCCCAGACATCAGAAAAGAAGCCTAAATAACCCGCTCAGCCTCAACGCACAACATTTGGAGGTCAGGGAAGATGGATCCCCATGAGATGATGCGCCCAAGGCAAGATGGGTAGAGTCCCAGGACACCCCTGCTGATTTGCGAGGCAAGTACCCAAGCTACTGCGGCATCCTCCCTCTCTGGTGTGAAAAACATCCGATAAATTAAACAATTTTACTGCTGTTCCATAATGATATTACGATAATAATAAATTAGATGTGAGCAGATTTTTATTATCTACATAAAAAAAAAGCAATAGATTCAGCCTGGGCTGAACACCAAGAACTCGGCTCTTTGCTCTCAGCTTCATTACAACTTGGGCGAAACCTCAAAGTTGAGTTGCTCAAGGCAAACAAAACTTGAGATTTCTTCCTGGAGAATGGTTTTAGTTTTACTCTGGACCTCAGCTCGGCCGGTAGCTGAGACCTACGGGGTTGGAATAAATTGCAGGTGGATGTTTGGTGCTTGGCTCTGGCCTGCCCATGGGGAGGCCATGAAATAGGCTCCTGCGGTGGCAGCGAGCAGCATTTCTGCACGAACACGGGGGTGTCCACCCCCGCTGCCAAAGCCACATCACGGAGAAGGACCGGGTGATGAGAAGCCAGACGTGGCTTGAATTTCTCGGACCGGTCCAATCTGTGGGGATTATCCCCAAGGACCCGTAAGCAGGCTGAACTAAAAATATATATATTTCTCCTCTCCTCCTCTGCGCCAGTTTTTTTGTGAAATGCATCGGCTTGGAGATCCCTGGATAATAATGGAGCCAGACAGTGTGTAATCCAAGCATTCCCTCTATCATATGGGCATTTAAGTGCTTTTGAAAAGCAACGGGGCTCAGGTAACGCATGAGGCAACAGTGAAATAAGTGCTTTCGCCCTTCACAGCACCCGGTCACAATCTCTTCTTATCACCTAGACACGCTTCTCTGTCCCTGGGATCGGCAGGCTTAAAGTTGTTATTTTATTTTCCTCCCTGCCTCTTAAAGCTCCTGAGTCAAGAAATATATATATATATATATAAAATAAAAGTGCAGAAACAGCTCCTGGGAAAGACACACTTTAACCTTTGGATATGGGGTGCTATTTAGGGGATGGTGGGTCGTGCTCCTACCCCAGCTCCTTCCAAACGCCATGATAAACCCTGTTCCTCCTCGCACAAGTGCCGGTCGGGGTCCCCGCAGCCGAAGCCACACGATGCTCTTCCAGCCCCTCCATCTGCTCCCCCTTCTCTCCTCCAGCAGCTCCTCTCTCCCGACGCGGGGATGGGAAGCCACCTTCTCCGGCACATAAGCAGCCAAGCAGAAAGCCTTTGGCTTTGGCCGGGAAGCCAGGCTCCAAGCACAGTTGGAGAGCAAAGCCACCACCGAGCCCGCCACCTCCCCCTTCCCACCCCACTCCTGGCAAGGTGCAGAGCCCCAAGATGCCTCCTCCACCTCGCTGGAGGTTCTCACCCTCCCTCGCACCCCACGATGTGCCAGGAAGGGATAGGAGAGAGGGGTTCCTGGGGTGCTGGAAAACAGCGCTTGCCTCCAAAAAAAAGATGTAAAAATAATTAAGCACAGATGAGGTAATTTTCTCTCTCCAGATCCTTAATCCTTGTTACGTTCCTGCTCAGAAGGCAAGGCCTTCTCCTGCAGGAAGATGAAAAACTGCCGACTGTCAGCACAAGGAGGAGATGATACCGCTCCCTCTCACTGCTCGCTCTTTCCCTCTACAGCCAGAATCCCAAGCTCCAGGGTTTTTTCCTCCGGGAGGTGGAAACGCTGCTAACACATCTCTGCTGCATCATCCTGGGGGTGGGCATGGTCTGCAAAGGGATGTAGCTCCTCTTGCTGCACCAGACCCTCTGCTGCCTCTGAGGGCACCTCAAAATGACGACGAGTGATGGAGTTCGGGCATTTTAAGGCAGTGGCATCCACCGAATACATCTTCTCTGCCTCTCCCAACCTGCCTGGTCATGTCCTTGTCCCACACTACCTGGGCAATGATGGATCTTGATGGACCAAATCATTGCCCGTGGGTGCAGCCAATAGCCCACCCAGCAGCTGGAGGTGGAAATTGGGAGAAGGAAAGTATCACCATCAGGTTTTTGCCACCTGAGGTAACGTAAGGATGAAGATGAACACGGCTGAAAACGCCAACAAAGCCCTCGGTGGGGAGAACACAGCCCCGGCCAGAGGGGAACGGGCTGTTTGCAGACACAGATCTGCCCCTGAAGAGCCCACGACCAAACTGCAGCCGCCGCAACCAAGGATCAAGAATAAACAAGCAACAGGGTGCCGAAGCTGAGCGCCCTGACCGCTGATCCCACCCCCCTCCCCGTGCTTCACGCAGCCCCCCCCTGGTACCTCCCCGCATCTTTGGCGCAGGCACAGATGGCACCGGCCAGCAATGACATGCCCTCCTGAAGTCCTCCGTTGCCAGTTTGCACGCAGCAAATGACGGGAGAGGAGGTGGCCCAGCAGCGAGGGGAAAGGAGGTTTTTAATTACTGAAGTGTAGTAATTGGCACAACACTTCTTTTTTTTTTTTTTCTTTTTTTTTTTTTTTTTTGTTGCCTCTTCTGGTGTTCCAGAGGGCTGGGCTGGAGAGCACAGATTGTCTCAACCCAGCAGGACACACAAGAAATGAATAATGTTAATTAGAACTGAAAAGAGCTCAGCAAAATTACCAACCTGGTCGCCGCTTTCATTGCAATTATCAGGGTACAAACTCCACAGTGGGGAGGCGGGGATGGGGCTAAACCTGGTGGTCTCAGCAAACCTGCTGGCCCAGACTGGGGCCGTGACCAAGCTGACCCCCCCCCAGTGTACTCGACACCCCCCTGGGCTCCCTTCTCCTTCCACCACCACCTAATTTTCACTGCTTGCCCACCCTAAAGAAACCTCCTTTCCAAATCCAGGCCACCTGAGGGAGGTTCACACACGTTGCCCCACGGCACCGACCCACCATCGAGCACCCCTAGATGTCTTTTCATTTCCTTCCCACTCTTAACAATTCCCAGATACCTTTGGGTTTTGAAGCATTCCTGTCCATACCAGCAGTGTTTTATCTCTGCTAAACCAAGCCGGAGAACAGTTTGGAGGAACTCGGGGTTGAAAACCGGGTGAAGAAGCCTCCCATTGAGGCTGGGCAAGGAGACAACCTGCTCTGGCCCTGCCTTGTCCCCAGCATCTCCCAGCCTCTGCACCATCAGCCGCGCTATAAATGATCAACTAAACCAGACCGCCGCCGGCGGCAGGAGCTTCGCATCTCAGATTTATTTCTGTGATTACCACATTTTATTGTTATTTATTAGGATTAATTAAAGGCTGGGCTGTGAACAACTCAATCCTCCTCCGGCTCAGTCCCACAGCTCCCATCGACGTTCCTATGACGTTTATGCGCCGGTGGCAACAGAATTTTGGCCATCAGGTCCCGAACGAAGGGAAAGCCGGGGTCAGATTGCCCCGTGCTCCGTGGGACACGCGCTGCCCACGACCCTGTGAGACACCACGGACAGCCCGAGGTGGGGTTATCACGGAAAAGGTGGTCTGGAAGCTTTTTTACTAATAAATATTAAGCCCAAACCCTCCTTGCCGCAACCCAGTCTGGTTTCCCTCTCGATACTCTTCGCCGTTTTGGGTTAAGTCACGCACTAGCAATTTCTAGCAGTCCAGCCCTTCTTCAGCAGGATTTACAGCATCTGCTCCCTTTCCGTGCGCGCACAGACGCTCGCACACACTCGCTGCAGCACCGTCTGCTCACACACACCCCGACACACAACGCTGCCCGACACACCAGGCACCAGCCCCGGAGAAACCCACATTTTTAGCCGGTGTCGTGCACATGCGACACACGGCACGTAGCAAGGGCACGCGTGCGCATGGTGTGGCACACGGTGTGTGGCACCTCCTGCAATAATCCCATCTACTGAGCCCTCTGCATGCTGCAAGTGGGGCAGCAGCAGGGACACCCTGTCCCTGCCCAGGGCAGTGGGGTTGGAACGAGATGATCTTTAAAGTCCCTTCCAACCCAAACCGTTCTATGACACCCATCGAGCTTGGATGACTCGGCTGGATGTACAAACCCATACAGGACACAGCCTCCATGCAGGGGACGTTCACAGTGGCAGCCGGACTACTGCTATAAAATGGTCTGTAGGTTTGGTCCCAGGCTGCTGAAAGCCCCAACTTCTCTCCCAGGCAGCTCTTATGGGGGCTCAAGGCTCATCATAGAATCATAGAATGGTTAGAGTTGGAAGGGACCTTAAAGATCATCGAGTTCCAACCCCCCTGCCATGGGCAGGGACACCTCCCCTAGAGCAGGTTGCTCAAAGCCCCATCCAGCCTGGCCTTGAACACTTCCAGGGATGGGGCAGCCACAGCTTCCCTGGGCAACCTGGGCCAGTGCTTCACCACCCTCACAGCAAAGAATTTCCTCCCAATATCTAATCTCAATCTCCCCTCTTCCAATTTAAAACCATTACCCCTTGTCCTGTCGCTACACTTCCTGACAAAGAGTCCCTCTCCGGCTCTCCTGTAGCTCCCTTCAGATATTGGAAGGCTGCTCTGAGGTCTCCCCGGAGCCTTCTCTTCTCCAGGCTGAGAATCATGTCCCTGTGGTTGACACAGAACTGGGGTTCTTGGCGTGTCCATCCTCACCCGTGCCCCAGGACTGCCCCAACCACCCTCGCCCTCAACTGCAAGCTCAGCTGGAGGGCATCCCTCAAGCTCCCCCTGATGGGACATCACTGAAGATGAAGCCTGAGGACTTTTTCACAGCACAGCACAGCTGTCAGGGCTGAGAAACCCTTTCCTCCCCGGCGGCCAGGCAGGAGCTGACCGAATGATTAACTCGGCAGCGGGGTCTGGCAGGGAAAGGGAGGGACCCTGCTGGGAATGGTGCCCACCTCCAGCTCCCCCCTCTCCAGCAGCCAGAACATCTCCAAAGGCTGCGAGGGTGAGGAGGTGCCCTCAGATCAGCTGCCACCCCGGTGCCTCTGCAAAAATCACGCTGAGCTGGTCAAAAGCAGCGCTCAGAAGCGGAAAAGAAAACCCCTTTGTGCTTCCCCCTCTCTTCCCTGCCCAGACAAGAGTTTCCCTTGCAGAGGGAATCAGGGCTCTGGACCGGCAGGTCCTGCCTTTTCCCACCTGCAGCAAGTGCCTCCCAGGTCCCTGCCCTTCATTTCTGCCCTCTGCAAGGCTTGAAAGATATTTGGCACCTCCTTGCCAGGGAGGGCGAGTTAACGCATGTTTGTTAAAGCGCATGATCTCCTCAAGTGAAAGTTTGTACATGCAAATGATTCACGCTAATTACATTAATAATAATAATATACCGGGCTCCAAAAGATCCGCCTTGGTTCAGTGCCCGGGATTCGCAGAACGGCAAACAACTCCCCGTATTGCCGCCTGAGCCCAGCTTTTTTGGCAAACGCCAAGGAAACAGGAGGAAAACGGGACCGGGGAGGAAGGAAGAGATGCGAAAAGAGCCAGAGCCACCCAGGGCAGGGCACGGAGCAGCCAGGGGTCCCAGGAGCATCTCTGCCCCCACCCAATGCCCTGCCGGTCCCCGGAGACCCCCCCAGCGCCGGCTGTGGTGCAAAGCGGCCGGGGGGGCGATGCAGCAGGCAGGGATGGTTCATCTGGAAAAGTCTTTCTCTCTCTGCAATGCAGCAGCTCGCAAGCACCTTTCCAAGTCCCCTGCTCCCCTCCTCGCCTCATCCAGCCCTTTCTATTTATCCTCCTATTGTCTCTGCTAACAACCAGGGCTCCGCGCATCTACAGCATCCTCCGTCTCAGCATCCCGGAGCGTGTCACACAACAGCAACTCCCGGACCCCGCGGGGAGGAGACCTGTCCCCAGCCTGGGGACCCCATCCCCTGCGAATGATCCCCACGGAGAGTCACCCAGAGCCTGCTCCTGCCCCATCTGCTTTGGGTGCCCTCCAAAAGTGCTAATGACAGCGGGGAAGCGGGGGGGGGAGGAGGGGGGTTGGGGGTGACGCCAGCACCGAAGCGCCTGTAGGCAGCTGTGCGGGGACACGGCCGGTTTGCTAATGAAATGTCACCCCGCCGGGGAGCTCCTGCAGCGCCCAGATCCTGCACTGAGCTTGAGGGACATGTTGTTCCTTCTGATTTTCTCCCTTTTTTTTTTTTTTTCGTGTTACCACAGCCCAAGTAATTGCTCGGGGGGGTCCTGGATGCCAGCAGGCAAAAAACCCTGGGCTAAAGTCACCCCTTCCCTGTTCATCTTCCAGAGGTACCTATAAAAGGGTCCCTGCATCACCTCAGACCAGGTCCAAGCTCTGGCAGCTTGTCCGGAAAGGCCTCAGAAGGACATCTAGGGAACGCCACAAGAAGAATATAACTCCCTAATGACCCCATCCTCACCCCCCAAGCGTTACAGAACAGTTTAAACCCTGTAAAATAAGGCCTCCCCACGTGAGGAGGTGTGGAGAAGTCTCCTCTCTCTGTCTCCAAAAACCTGGTGAGATCTCTCCGTGCTATATACTTTTCTCTAGAAAAATGCTCCTTTGCCACCTGCAAAGCCCCAGATCGAGCCGCTCAAGACACCTCAATGCTGGCAGCCCAGAAAGCCCCCCCGCATCCTGGGCTGCATCCCCAGCAGCGTGGCCAGCAGGGCGAGGGGGGGGATTCTGCCCCTCTGCTCCGCTCTGGGGAGACCCCCCCCAGTGCTGCCTCCAGCTCTGGGGCCGCCAACCGCAGAAGGACATGGACCTGTTGGAGCGGGGCCAGAGGAGGCCAGGGAGATGCTGGGAGGGCTGGAGCCCCTCTGCTGAGAGAACAAGATGAGAGAGTTGCGGGGGTTCAGCCTGGAGAAGAGAAGGCTCCGGGGAGACCTTCCAGCCCCTTCCAGTCCCTCAAGGGGCTCCAGGAGAGATGGGGAGGGACTCATGATGAGGGAGGGGAGCCATAGGAGGAGGGGGAAGGGTTTGACACTGGAAGAGGGGAGATTGAGATGAGATCTGGGGAAGAAGTTCTTTGCTGTGAGGGTGGTGAGAGCCTGGCCCAGGTTGCCCAGAGAAGCTGTGGCTGCCCCATCCCTGGAGGGGTTCAAGGCCAGGTTGGAGGGGGCTTGGAGCAACCTGGTCTGGTGGGAGGTGTCCCTGCCCAGGGCAGAAGGGCTGGAACTGGATCATCTTTAAGGTCCCTTCCAAACTAATCCATTCTATGATTCTATGAACTCCCCATCCTTCTCAGCATCCCCCCGGCAGCTCCCTCTCTCCTCCTCCAGCCCCACGGGGAAGTTCCTCCAGGCTGCACTCCCAGCAGTTAGCGCCGATCCCCGGCGCTGAACTCGCTCAATTACGAGCTGTGCCCCCGGAATAAATCCTGGTTCTGCTTTGCGCAATTGACACTAATGGCCCAGGAATAAAGCGATGCCATCCACCCCGACGGTCGGCAAAGGAGCGCGTTTAACTAAGCACACAGGCAAGGGACTGCTGAGCTTAACTGCACTGAAAATGTATTCCAAAGGAAGCGATGCACTTAACTTATTACAAGTGGGAAATTATCACTAAAGTGGCTTTTCCTTAGAAGTTGAGGCACTAAACAGGAACGGCGAGGGGTGAGCGCTCTCTGCCAGGACTGCGGGGAGGAGCGAGGTGTGAGGCTGCTAAAGGATGCTGTGGGTCAAGAGGCAGCAGGACAGGGGGGAGCAGGGGGCAAGAGGGAGCTGCAAAGAGAAGGCTGAGGGGCGCTGAGGGGGACAACACGTGGAAGTCAACCCAGGGAAGAGCAGAAGATCAGGTATCAGGTTTTCAAGGCACTGGCAAAGCTCCCCAGTACCCCAGGACAGTGAAACGCAGGGCTGCGATGGGGATAGCACTGGTACTGGCTGTGGTTGACCAACTGGGTCTACCTCTGGTTGACCAACTGGGTCTACCTGCAGTAAGTATATTCCTCTACACACTCTCCGTATATTTGTCATCTGAGAATAACTGCAGGCTATCACATCACCTTCCTACATCACTTCTCCCTCGCCCTCCAATTTCATCACAACCCCCAAGCTCATATTGCTTCTACAGGCAAGATGGGCAGTGATGGACAGAAAGAGGACAACGAGCAAACACTTAGAATTAAAATAGAGAGGTGGGTCCAGGTGACACATGACTGTATGGGAGGAGCAGGGCATCCCAAGCCTTTGGAGATGAATCCCCAAGGCTTGCAGCACCGCAGTGGGTCCAAGGGTGATGGGGAGAGGACCTTTCCCTTTGGCAGGAGAAGAGGCTTTCCCATCCAAGGTCACAAGCAGCCGAGACAAGAAGGTAACCCGTGCCTCTTGCTTCAACTTCTATCTCCTCATAGAAGCCAGATCCCTAGCAAGAACCGACACAGCTTCTTACAGATACTCAAAAGCCACCACATAGCCAGATCTTCCCCCATCACATAACCAGAAGGTTGTTTACCTACCACATGGACAAAGTTCAAGTGCCCCATCTCATGACCTCCCATCACGATGGAACGGGGACATGTCCATGAAAGAAGGTCCTGGAGGAGACCCTGTTGCCACAGGGAAGGTGGAGAACCAAGTAGGAAGGACGTCAAGGAAGGAAACATGATGGAGCCAAAAGCAATGGGACCTTCTCCAGCCATGCCACTTGCACCAATACCCTCTCCCCACTTACAGAATGGCACTAATGAGACCAAAAACAAGAAAGGGAGGGAGGTGAAGGACCCTTCCCAGTACAGACTCCCCCCTTTCCTTCCCTCTCCCCTTGAGGACATCATCCTTAAAATATATTTCATTTCACAGCTGCATTATGGTACCACAAAATCCTGCGAATCCAATTTAAGAACAGATTACCTCCTCACTTACTTCATTTGAAGCAATTACATGTTAATTTTCATTGAGACCAGCCTAATGCATACCAATCTGATGCTGCAATCTCATTTGAATACTTGAGGGAATGCTAGTTGGGCTCCAGGCTCTGGAGGCTCGTATTTAAAGGGCCACTTCACATTTCCTTTCCCTTTTCCCCTGGTTATTTAGGCTTTCGTCTCACTTGTGGCCCTCCCTCCCTCCCTTCCCAACGTTCCCAACAGCTGGTGCCACTCGTGAGACCAACTAAAAAGACCAAAGAAGTCGTGCAGCGAGGCCTGCAGAAGGATGCTGCGCCCACCGCCAGCCTGGTCCCCAAGGCAGGACCTTCCCCAGGCCAAAATTCAATATTCCCAACATCTTTCCGCATCAAATAAATAACCTCCCAGCGCCAAAGTCGCCGGGAAACACGTGGTGCCACCGCACATGTCTCTGCAAAGCAGCGACTCCTCCTCCTCCTCCTCCTCCTCCTCCTCCCAGGCCAAGTTTCTAGCTGATGGTTATCTTCTGCTCCCTCACGCTCCCTTCAAGCTCACTATCCAGCCAGGCCCAGGGTATCGATTGGTGTCTCAGACACCAAGCTTGGAGTAATTAATAATGCCGGGAGAGTGTGGATTCAGCTCCTGGATGAGCCGCGGAGGCAGCCCGCCTCTGCCTCGCTGTACACATTTCGGCGATAAGCATTCCTGTTGGAGGCTGCACCTTAATTAGATTTTTCAGATTGCAAAGGGCCCTGAGACACTTGTGCAGACACCATATAAATGTATATTGCATTGTACTGTAATTAATCCAAGGTGAGGCAGACGGAGACGGAGCAAGAGACCGATTTGAGGCGAGACAACCAGCCCCAGGACTTCAAGACATCGCTGGGCATAAGCCCACCCAAGCTCCTTCAGCTGCAAACCAAGAAAGCTCCCTCTTCGTGCCAACCACCAGACACACGTTGGACAACAAGTAGTTGGATGAGCATCTCAGAAGCAGAAGGTTTCCTGGTGCCTCCTCACTAGGCAAGGGTCCATTAAGTGGACACCCTTCCCTCCACACAAGCAGTTCAGCAGCCAGGGAGACAACAAAATAAAGATAAATAAAGACAAGCAGAGATTAATTGCAGCTCCTCCTCCCCAAAAGAAATAACCGATTGCATCGGGTGGTTTCTATGCCATTGCTGAAAGCACTCGGATGTCACAGCACTCGAACGTCCCCAGACATTCATGTCCCCCCCATCAGACAGCCAGGATGCTCCATGAGCACCAATGGAAGTGACAGGATAATGGTGGTGAGACGGTTTTAAAGAAAAAAGAAAATCTTTGGAGAAGGAGTTTACGCTGAGGATAACTCAGGAAAGGTGCAAAGCTGATGAAGCGAGAGAGGAGAAACTATTGTCTGAAACACCATTCAACCCCCCAAAGTCTCCTGCGCCCCTTCAAGTCACCCACCTAGAGCTGGGGGAAGGCTTTTCCACGCTGGGAGCTGCAGGAATTAGCACTGGCCCTATTTTTCCTGACTGTTTTGTGTTCTAGAATACAGAGATGCAAAGTCTGGGGCTGGTCTCTGTGCCCAAAGGTATTTTTCCTGCGGCAGAGACGCTCTGCTGACCTTGAACACGTGCAAACCTGGAGATGAGCTCTCTTTGTGAATGTCTGCTTCACCGTGACACTGCACCCCTTGTACCGGGCCAGCCAAGAGGTTTCACAGCCATCTGGGAAATCCCTTTATTTCAATTAATGACATACAACTGCTGCTGCTCGAGTCCAACAGCCTTTCCCTCCAGGAAGCCAGCTGCAACGCCAAGGAGATGTCCACCTGAAGCTACAGCACAAACCACCAGCACATTGGACCCTTTATCACAGAATCACAGAATGATATGGGGTTGGAAGGGACCTCTGGAGATCATCTAGTCCAACCCCCTGCCAGAGCAGGCTGCACAGGAACATGTCCAGGCGGGTTTTGAATGTCTTCAGAGAAGAAGACTCCACCACCTCTCTGGGCAGCCTCTTCCAGGGCTCTGGCACCCTCACAGGAAAGAAGTTCCTCCTCATGTTTAGGTGGAACTTCCTATGTTCAAGTTTGTGCCCGTTACCTCTTGTCCTGTATGCACAGTCACTGGACTGGAAGAGACCCCTGGGGAACATCACGGCTACTCCAAGCTCCACAGTAGCTTGTTTGATGGGTCCCAGCACGGTGGGTGAGATCTCCACCTCCCCACGATATCTTTGTGCCCACATCCTGTCCCACCATCCTCTCTGGGCTGGGAGGCAGCGCTTGCCAGAGGGGAGGCTGCTCCCTGCCAAGGCACCAGTGGGTTTGGACGGGATGAAATAAGTCACGGGGCTTCACGGGGTATGGCGAGAAACCAAATATAATCAGGACTCAGGGGAGGAAAAGGCAGTTACCAGGGCAACAGTGTGCAGCCAACACATCTGGCACCCCGCAGGACCTCCCAGATGCTGCTCAGCTGCGAGAGCAGACCCATAGACCAAGCTGCTGCTCCAGCAGCTCCGTGGCAT
The DNA here is from genome assembly GCF_964106895.1 of Numenius arquata. Classification (NCBI taxonomy): domain Eukaryota; kingdom Metazoa; phylum Chordata; class Aves; order Charadriiformes; family Scolopacidae; genus Numenius; species Numenius arquata. The sequence continues at coordinate 5,380,674 of NC_133597.1, forward strand.
CACAAGGACCAACCCACTGGTGTTTTCCACAATGCCCTTCCAGGCTGGGTAGGAAACCAGAGGTCACCCTGCACCTGAGCAGCTTTTGGCAGAGCCAGCAGCTCTTGCTGACCATCCCCACACCTCAAATGACTGTGGCCATCACTGAGACATGGAAGGAGCTGAGATGCCATGGTGCTCTGCAGTCCCTGTCTTGGGCAGCATCCCTTCCTAATGGACTTGCCATGGTTGTTTTCCTACTCTCCTTCCCAAAAGCAAGCAAGGAAGGAGATGGCTCTGTGCTGGGAGACACGGATGCAAACACCAAGGTGACTCAAGGACACAGCAGGTACCCATGAACAGTTGTCACCGAGTGGGCTCCCACAGCCCCCACCTCTTCCACCGTTTCACCCTCATCTCCCAAGACCGTGTCCCATCACCCACGACCCATCCCACCCCTCCAGGGCGAGGAGAGGGGATGGCAGCACCCGACTGCGGTACGTGTTTGGCAGGTAGAGAAGCACCTGCTCTCTCCAGCTAAAACAACAGGGCCGCGGTGGCTTGGGGACACGCTTTCAAAGCACCGGGAGAGACTTCGGTTACCCGTTTCCCACTGATCCGACTCAGTCCCTGTACGAGCCTTTGAAAAACGCATCCTTTATAGTTCTCCATTTTGATGTCACATCTGTAAGAATATATGGTAGTTGTGTGTGGTGGGGTTTTTTTTTTTTTTCCCCCCTTCTCCTCACCCTCCTCTTCTCTTTAAGAGGAGATGTCACACTTTGAACTCTAATTTTTATTTATTTATTTTATTTTCCTAGAGAAGGGCTGACTCCCCACTGAGCACAGAAGGAGAAAGAGGAAGGAGGGGGCTAGGCAGGAAGCCTTCAAAAAGTGCCCAGATTTAAATTTTTATCAGAGGAACAGAAAGAGAAATTTGCTGATGATCAAACAGATTCGAGTACCTTAAAAGAAAAGGGACCGTCAGTAAATGGAAACTAGTTAAGGAATTACATGAAAGACACGGGAGATTCTCGAGAAGCAGAAAAGATGCTGTAACCAAGTGGAAAGCCAAAGCCATCAGTCCCAAAGCACCGGAGCGGTGGGAATGGGTAGGGGAAGTATTTCCCCTGCAAAAGCAACAGACAGAGGGATGGCTGGTGGTCTGCGGAGGTGCTGAGCCCCCTCAGCACCAGGGGCTGCCCCAGGGAGCCCAGTGCCTCTGCAAGAGCAGCCCTGGCAGGCTTTTTACCCTCCCGCTTCCCCGCGTGGCTAACACGAGTGTAGACACTCAAATAAAGGGCTGCATTGCTTTGAAAAATGGCACCCCGGGGGCTTTGTGTTTTCCTTTTCCTCCTCGGCACCTTCCAGCTCGAGTGTGCTCAGTTTATAAATCCGAAGAGGCTGGAAGCGTTTGGTTGGTTGGGTTTCCCCCCCCACCACCACCTTCGCTTTGGTTTTAATCCACCAGCAGCACTTTGCAACTCAAGCTGGGATCTCAAAAGCCAGGGGAGCCCTTTGCGGGTCGGGCAATGGATACGGGACAGAGCGATTCAATGAGGGGATGAGGAAGAATAAGAGGAGGAGGAGGAGGGGGAAAGACCACAGCAACACCGAGACAGCCTGCAGCAGAGTCAGAGGAGGACAGGACTTAAGAGACGGAGGCCAATCCATCCTCAACTCCACCTTCCCAAGTCCCTCCTTGCCAAAGCCTTTAAGAGAATCACAGAATCATGGAACGGTTAAGAGATGGAGAGGCCAGATCCTAGTGCTTCCTGAACTGTGACCCACCCGGCTTAGCTCGGAAATCTTTTAAATAGGAAAACAGAGGCGCCGTTTGCTTTCATGCAGAGTCGGTGGTGAGCAAAGCCCAAGGGTTGCATTAGATTAGCAGCCGGCTCCTCCGAAGGCACGGAAACTTTGATCATTTAATATGTATGCGCTGTGTCGGAGCGAACAGGTCTCCAAACCCCAGTAAATGTTTTATTAGGACAGCTCTGGCTTTCGTGCCCAAGCCTTGCTCCTTCAGACTCCGGGGATCTTGTTGCGATTGGAGAGACACTGCTCATCATCTCGCTCTCTCCCGAGGAGGGCCGGGCAGCTCCTGCCTTGCTTTTCCCTTGCATCACGCTTAAAACACTAGAGTCCAGTAGCCTGAATGATGGTACAAGCACCCTGAAACCAGTCCCGAGCACCCCGAAACCAGTCCCCCACCTTCCTCAAAGCCCCTGCTCCTCTTGCACCTTAAACGAAGACCCAACGCATGGGCGCAGAGGTTGACACCCATCACGGTGAGAGCAAGACTCTGCTCTTCCTCCTCTATCACCATCAAAACAGCCACCACAACTAACTGGAGCTTCCAACCCTTCCAGGACAGGGCAGATCCAGGAACCCACCGGGCAGGAGGAGAAATCTCCTCTCCGGAGCCGGTTGAGGTATTGCACGCACCAACCCCAACCTCCCCAAGCGCAGAAGCAGGAGTTGAGTATCTCAGTGTTATCAGAGGCACCACATGATTTTCTGCTTTTTCCTTCGCAAACGACTCGCAACGGCTCAGGTTTGGAAATGAGTTATTCCCCGAAGCGATTATTTGTCATTGAAAATGTCAACTTTGCCAGAAATTTCAAGGGGGGGGGGGTGGGGGAGGAAAAGCAAAGGTTGAAGGTGTCGTGTTGTGTGTCCCCCCCACCTCCAACACAAAATGAATATAATCCCGCTCATCGCTGGATTTCCATCTCCCAGAGAGCCGGGCTTCAGATCAGGAAACAGTGCATGAAGAAAGAAGGGGGCCAGATACGATCTCGGCACACAAGGACTCCTATTCTCCGGTATCATAAATATAAGTGCATGCAGCTACATCCCCGCTCACATCTGTGCTTCAAGAAGCCCTCAAGAGCCATTTCTGGGGGAGAAATTATACCACTTGTATCCTGTTGAAGCGGCTCCCAATTTCCCCCCCCCCCCCCCCCCCGATTCTAAAAAATATTTACATCCAAAATAGACAAGAGAAGCCTAGTGCCAAGAAAATAGGGGATTTTTATAGATCTGGTTTCTGCAAGAAATTACCAAGACAACAAGTCACTAAGTTCCGAGAAAGGATTTGACATTTTCCCGAATAAAAATAGCACCTGAAGTGGCATCGCTCAGGATAACACCTTATGGGCGAGCGCTACCAAAGCAACCGGAGAACGAAAACCTTCCCACGGCCCGGCGAAAAAACTCGCCCTTGGGATCCCACCGGGGACGCCTCGTTGTCTCCCCTTTTCTACAGGATTTCACACTAATTTCCACAGACCTCTGTTGGTCGCGTCCCTATTAAGGCTGATTGGATTTTTTCCTGGATTTTTCAAGACAATTACAAAGGTTAGCAATTGTCTTGCTTCGAGGCGTACACACACCATCAGCTCGGAGAGGAATGAGAATTACCCACGTGATTCCATGTTTTACATCCAGGTGTGTTGGGGAATTTTTGGAATAAAAAGAAGGGCAGGCTCTCCTTTTTTTTTTTTTTTTTTTTTACTTTTTTTTTATTTTTTTCCCCCCATCATATCCCAGGTGCAGCCACTTGTGTTGCGAGATCTGCCCATAAAAACACACTCCAATGATCCAACCCACGGCCACACTGGGCTATCGCTGCTGAATGCAAGAGCAAGAGGGATGGATGCGGATTGGTACTGGGTAGGAAAGGACCTCCCAGTCCAGGTAAAAGGATGAAACTCAGAGATGAAGCTCTGGCAGTTTTACCATTCACTATTTCTCTTAAAAGCAAAAAAAAAAACCACCCAAAAAACCCCATCAGACCTTCACACACACGGCATCATGCCATGAAAAAAGGAGACCGCAGGCCAAGTTGAAATACAGGGGAAAGCTCGGACAAGGAATGACTGAATGAGGGCACCAGGATTTTGTATAAGCATTATGACCATGACAGCTTTCTGCATTTTCCACCTCCAGCAACAGAAAGCCCTGAGGTGTGTGGAGAAAGGCAGATCACGAGACATTTCCAGCGCCACAACCACAGGGAAAGCCACCATCACCTCCATGGTGTCCACCAACCACGGATGGGATCTGACCTCTCCACCAGGAACATCTCCTGGAGCCAAGGATGGGATGCAGCCCAGCTGCATCTCTCCTCTCCAAGAGAACTCATATCTCCTCTCTTCCCCATGACTGCTAATTAACACACGACCCGTTTGGTGTCTAATGAACCCTTGCCAAGTCCCAGGCATTGACCCAAAGCCAACGCCGCCTCCTGCGCCTTCGGATGTGGCTGGGCAGGACAGATGGATGGTGAGGAGGAGGAGAAGTGGAGGCCATTCCGAGCGTGCCGGGAGAGCTGGGAAAGGGAAGGGGCATGCCTTCTGCCGGGTGCTTTTGTGCCCTGATCTGCTGTTCTCCTCGGCTCCTTTGGCGAGGCCAAGCTGCCCTGATGCTCTGCTGCCAACGTGGAGCCTAACCCTATTTATCCAGATGGCCCAAATCTCCCAAGCGCTGAGGCTCCTGCTGTTTTCCAGGAAAAACACCCCAGTGGAGTCATTACGCCAAAAGCCTCCTCCTTCCCCCAGCCCAGCAAATCCAGTCCTTCCTCCCTTCCCATCCCCAAATTCAGAGGAAGAGGGGGAAAGCAGAGACCGGCAGGGAGAGGTGGGGATTTCATCTATCGAGGGGATTGCTTCCTTCCCCTGTTTTAAAAACAAGAATATGAATGTGTTTACTTATAAATCGAAATTCAAACTAATTATTAGCTGGAGGCTTTCAAGTAAAAAATGTAGGTCACGCAATTTTACGTGGGATAATAGCAATTGTTTCAGCTTCAGGAAGCGCATAAGTAATGGAGACTCAACTCGCTGTCCGGCTTGCTTGAGCAGCGGGGACACATCCACCCCGTGGGCTGTGAGCTCCATCACCGGCTCTTAACGTAAAATTTGTCACCCTTTTGGCTTCTGTCCCTTTCCCCCAGCCCGGCCATCCTCTCCTCTTGCAGCTGAGGAGCGCTGGACCAGAGCTCTGTGGTCTGCAACCCAGCAGCCAGCAAGGGTTTGGGGGGGGTGCTCAGACATTGAGGATTGAAGCTGTGGCTGCCCCATCCCTGGAGGGGTTCAAGGCCAGGCTGGATGGGGCTTGGTGCAACCTGGTCTGGTGGGAGGTGTCCCTGCCCAGGGCAGGGGGGCTGGAACTGGATGATCTTTAAGGTCCCTTCCAACTCTAACCATTCTATGATTTTATGACAGCCCCCAGCACGCCCAAACTCACCCCAAATCACAAGCTGGACCCGACTACTCTAGTATTTAGAAATAATAATGACAGTAAATAATTATCCCAAAATAATCCCAACAGACAAGAACTATGGAGACTTCAGACAAGAGCCATGATGCGCCCTTTAAGCTGCTCCTAAAACAGGTAAAAAGCACAGAGAGACCTCCCCTTTTCTGCCCCTCAGCCATCAGAACCGACCAAACTCATCACACAAAAAACCCCCCATTCTTTGCACCCGTCTCTGCTTTCAGAGGAGGCTTTCTAATCTTGGAACGTGAAGAGCTGTGAATCTCCAACAGCTCTTCACCCGGTGCCAGCGCTCATGGGCAACAGCTATCAAAGCCAAAGCCGGGGAAAGTGAAACGTGGAGTTTGTACACGTAAGAAAATGGGTTTTTTAGCGAGAAAAGATCTTTGTGCCTGCGCCCAGTCGAAAGGAGCAGCGTCAGGAGAGAACTCCTCCTCATCCCAAGAGCCCGAGACGTCACGCACAGCCAACGTAACCTACTTGCGAGTCAACCGCGATCAAGGCGCAGCAGAAAGGTCGCCAATTAAAACCGCGGCACGATTTCCAAGAACAAAGAAATCTGCGGGCATTGTTTCATCGCGCCTATTCTGCAAAAGGAAGGAGAAAAAAACAAAACAAAACAAAAAAACCCCAAACAACAAAAAAAAACCAACCCCAAAAGGCTAAAAATAGGCTGGGTGCTGCGAGCCAGATCCTCAGCCTGGCAAAGACACCGGCTTCGGGGAGTTACGCGGCTTTACCATTGCAGCCGTCATAGTCGCTAAGTTCTGATCTCTATTTAAACTTGCAAAAGGTTTTCTTTTCCTGCAAAAATACAAGAATCTCCCCTCTTCCCCCCCCCCTCCAACTCCCTCCCGCCCCCACCTCCCTCCCCATCTTGGAGCTCATCTCTCCTAAAGCAGCTCACATGATGATGATCAAAAATAAGCCCTCCAAGCCTAAGCTCGCTAACATTCATTTCTCTCCTGCTAATGCTGGACTTCTTACTGTTAATCCTTAAATATATCCTTAAATAAGAATGACAGTACCTGAAGCGCCTAACAACCCCCGTATCATAAACAGAGACAGCCTCTGCATTCCTAATTTCGTTTGCCACATGAGAGCTGACACTAATCCCAGATCCTGAGTCCCGGATATCTCCAGCGTAAATGCCATCGCCTTGCTCACCTTGACATTACAGAGCAGCCTGAACTTTCCTCGTCCTGCTCAACTTTCATCACCGGTTCTTGGGTTAACGCATCAAAAATTGCCCAATTTTTTTTCTTTTTTTTTTTTTCCTTTTTCACAATCTGCAATTGCAGATAACTCCTTCTTGGCCTAAGAGTCCAGTTTTCCCAAGGGCTCCAGACCGGCACAGAGCAAACAGTGAGATATGGGCATCCAGCCCTCCTGTACTTAAGCCTAACTGCGAATAAATGGATTTACTCCCAAAATACCAGGAACCTGGGTAAGTGGCTGCACTTAGGACGCAGGAAAAGAGCGCTTGACATTTTGCAGGGAGTCGGGGAAGAAAGGAGAAGTGAGGGTTTAGAAAGAAGAGCTCGCCCATCATTCCACGTTTATCTCCGAAAAGGCAATCTGGAAACAAAAGACGACAAGGAACCGCGAACCAGGCGTCGAACCCGGCAACTAAATGCCATCTTTAACACGAAAAGCAGAGAGGTGGGGGGAAGGATTTCAGCCTGGCTCCACGAGCAAATTGCAGCCCGGCTTTAGCTTTACCCAACTCTTGGGGCCGGCAGGGCGAAGGTTAGTTCGCCAACCACGAGCCAGGGACAAGAAATACCGCCGCAGCGGCGAGAAGAAGCATCAGGTGCCAACAATAAGCCAGGCACGAGCCCTAAATTTCATTGCAAGCCCCCGTGGACCCGGCAGACGCGCCGTGGGCCAGCTCCAAGCTGGCGACGGGAAGGTGCCAAAGCCCATCATCCTGTCAAAGCCGGGACGGGCAGCGTGTCCCCCCAGCCCCCCAACCCCCCCGCAAAGCATCTGCCGCTGAGGTGCCGCGGTGGAAACGACGAGTCGGAGAGAGCCCTTTTGCTCCAGTTTTTCCGTAAAAAAAAATTTGCATCGCATCGGCTACGGGCAACCCCAGAGTCGAGCGGGGCGATGGGTCTCTGCGGTCCAAATTGGCGCCGTTGTGCTTTAACCCATCGACTCGTGAGCGGCTGGAGGGGCTGGGGGTCTACCAGGGGTTTGGGGAGCTTGAGCACCCCATCCAACCGCGTCCTCGCTGCCGGGCAGCGGGAGGGGTGCCTGCGGGATGCAGGTGAGCATCCCGAAGCTCAGAATTAACCCCCACTCGTGTGTCTTGAATGGCACAACGGGGCTTGGCGTTGCTCTGCCTGAAAACCAGGCGCTGGCTCTCCCCGCTTTGATTTCCATCCCTAAAGGGAAAGGATAACGCCTGCCCAGCTCCCAGGGACCCAGAAAGATCGTTGCTTATACCGTGCCTGCTGCAAAAGCATGAAGTCTTAAGCCTTCCAACGCAGATTTGAGGGAGGGACGAGTGCCCCCGAGGCTTACACCGCTGCAGGACAGGGCAATTAGGCTCCAAAACCCAGGTGCTGCGACGCAGAAGAGCCGCAGGTTCCCAAGGTTTGATGCCCATCGCGGCCGAGATACGCAGCGACCGCAGCCTGGGAGTGGGTTCAGTTTTCAGGCTTTTGTTCCGAGCTGGGATTTATTTTTTTTTTTTTTGCTTGGGGGCCCGTCCTTCGCCAACAGCCAAGTGGAACACAACTCACTGGGAGGAAAGCATTTGGTTTCTCCATTTCTCTGGACAAGGTCTGGTTCTCCCCCCGGGGCTCACACTCGGGTGGTTTAGGAAAAAAAAAAAAAACCAAAAACCCCGCTCCTTCTGTGTTATCAGATCACGCACACAAATGGGAACTGGCAAACGCCGCCGCCGCCGCTCACCGGCAATTTCTGCTGGAGGAAGGAGCCTCAGATCTAAGCACACCTGCGGTACACACAATTTACATCCCACTTAAAGACTTAGAAGAGGAAAATAAGGGGACCGGGCTGCGCTTGCCTTCCGCTGGACCCGCTTTCATCCTCGGCTGGAGCACGCGAAGCTTTGTTCTATGCAATAACACACGGGGATATTTCTCGGCGCTGCCAAACCTTACAATATGACCAAGTATTTCATAACCTCTCTTATTTTCCTTTTAAGCCCCAGCTCTTAGCCGTACGTGCTTATACAAGAACCTCGGCTTTCATTACGGAAAAAGAAAACCCTTCGCACTCCTCCCTCTTCCCCTTCCAAAAAAAAAAAAACCAATAACCCAAACAACAACAAACCCAACTGGAAAAAAAAAAACAACAAACCCAAACCAAAAAACCCAAATCAAACAAACAAAAAAAAGACCCAACAAAGCAACAAGGAACCGCTCCAGAAACCACCTCCACTTTTCAGACACGCGGTTTGAAAAGCGAAGCTCAGGGTTTTGATGCCACCAGCTCCGCCGTGCCTGGCTCTGTACCGCACGGGACCCCCCCCCCCCCCTCCCCCAGAACAACTCTCAGGCTCCTTCCTGTCTTTAATCTGTCTCAGCGGGCACGATAAACAACTACAAATGGAATAACGACATCGGGAAAAGGGGGCCGGGGAGGAAGGGAGAGAAGATGCCATAATGCAGAGGAGGTCTGAGTTGCCGGCGAAGGCTTTTAAGAGCCCATACATGCTAATTACGGCGTTAAAAATCTGTCAGTCGAAGGGATGGATATTAAATGGAATTGGCTTGAGATGACAGGGCTGAACTGGATTTAAAAAAAAAAAATTATTTATTAAAATGCTCTGGATACAAATTAATGTTCTCAGTTCAAAACGTATTATTGTCTCTCTGGCTTTGATCTGCGGAGCACTCTGAGAGCTGAATGGGGAAAGGTTGTCAAATTCCCCTCCGCCCCTGCTCTAAGTGACTCCTCATCCCTCACCGAGATGCTCCTTTGCCATTTCCTTTGGCGATACCTTTATTACATCCTTGGGAAGACCTGCCCCCTGCCCGCCACCCCCCAGTCTTGCCCAGTTTGGTCCCCAGCCCTCGCCCAGGGGATGCTGCTGGCTCCACGGCACCAGCATCGCCTGCTGTGGGAAAGCAGCCCTGGGGCCAGGCTCCTGCCCTGCCTTCTACAAGGTCTGCAGCGAGGTTTTTTTGGGGTGAATCACCTGGGAAAAAGGGCATGGGACTGGTAGAAAGCTTGCTGAAGCACAGGATAAGGCTTGGCCAACCCATCTTTTTAAACAGGCTTTGGATCTATGAGCCAGGGCTCGGCTTTGCCCAGTGCAAAGCATCTTTGGGAAGGACTGGGATCTTCCCTCCTGCTGACTGGAACGGGCTGCTTGGTCTACAAATACTGGTCAGATCGAAAATAACGGATCTATTATAGGAAAGAGGAGGCTGAGGGGTGTTGCCCACACCCAAATTAACGGGGTGAAGAGGCCAGGACCAGCATCATAGCAGGCTTGTCCTTGGAACAGCCTGGACCAGGTGTGACAGCCCCCGTGCTCCAGCTCCCAGTCACGGACTGCGGTCCCTGAACCAGGGAGCAGAGCTCAGACGCACCCTGCCCCCCCTGCCCCCCGGCAGAAACCCTCACATGCATTTTTGGGCAAGCTCATCACTGGTCCACATTCCTCACACCCTGCCCGGGCATCCTGGGCTCATCCATCACTTGTAAATTCACCCACTGCCACCATCGGCCACACGCTTTTTGCTCTCTATAGAGTTCACTCCACTTGGCTCCCAGGTCACCTCCTTCCTTCCCGCTTTATCTCTTCTTATTTTTTATTTTTTTTTTTTAATTTTTTTTTTTTTTTTTTTTTTAACAATGTCTGTACAATTTCACTCTCGATAACACGCGAGTTAATTAAGCCGTGATCTCCTGGAGACAGGTTGCTACAAGGAGATAAGCAGCAGCTTCTGTTCGCCATAAACAGCTGTGCTCCTGACCAGCTTCTGGGGATTTGCCGCTTTTGTCGGGAAGACAAAACAATCATTGCCAATTAAACCTGGACATCATATTTTCCCCACCATCGGTGAGGCTCTTGACGTCACCTTCCCCATGATCCTTTCCAAGAGGAATCGAGCGGCGAACGGCGCGGCTTAAGGGAAATTAATACCTGAAGTTGTCGGGTACCAGATAACGGCGTTAATTCAACAGCAGCGCTGCTTAAAAGACAAAAGCCGTGGCACTTCCAGTGCAGTTGTGTCAATAACGTGGGTTTGGTGGAGGAAGAAATGGCAGGAAAAACAGTTAAAATCCCCAGGGATAGAAAATAAATAAATAAATAAATAAATAAATAAATAAATCCTGCAGGGTCGAGCAAAACGTTTCATTTCACCCAAACAAAACTTCTGGGGTTTGCATTTATATTCTGACACCGTCTCAGCCACGAGCAGAAGCAGCTCCTGGGCAGTGGGATGTCAAAGCAGGACACGTCAGGCTGGGCTCTGCCAGGTGCCACCAGCCCGTCCCCGTCCCCAGCGACTACCAGAGACGTCACGTTTTACAAGGGCCGGGTGACACCAATGGGTGACCTCCCATGGGTCTGGGAGGGCTGGATGTGGAATTCCAAAGGTCTCAAGATACAGGAGAAACGGTCTGATGTGAAAAGGAGGAAATTCAACGAGTAAAAGCCCGAAGCAGGGGAAAAAAATCGAAGCGAATTAAAGCAAAACCAAACAATTTTGCTCTGCTCAGCGTGCGAGACCTTTGCTCAGGTCCCTACCTGCTGTTCTTCACCCTCTGCAGAACCACTGATTTTCACCAGTTCTCACCAACAGGGCGATGCCAAAACACCCGCGGGGACCCAGAACTACCATCAAAAGGGGAAAATAACCTTGCTCTCATTCTGCACCCAAGGCTGGAGGATGCTCTGACCCAGCAGTAACGAGGGACCTGGAGATGCTGGACTCATCGCACCTACCAGCTGGGTGCCGGACCAGAAAAAAATCACCAAAACCGGCAGGATTTGAGAGTTTTACACTTCCGGATGTTCAGTAACCTCCTCTTGGGCCGCTCCGCTGCCGACACAATTACCAGAATATCATAAGTGATATGCCAGGAGCTGCTCATTAAACACAGTCACTCTGTCTTGGGGGGCGAGGGGGGGGGGGGGGGAGAGAAAAGAAAGGTGGGGGTTCTTTTTTTATTCCCCTTGAATGTGGCTTTAATGATTTCAAATCCCTTCAACCCAATTACAGCTCTGTATCCTGATTAGGGACTCTGAGCTATTGTGCACTGGAGCCATTATCTGGCGGCCCATAGAAAAATTAGTACCTGGAGAGGCTGCGCTGGGAAATAAATCTTTCCCTGACATTTTGGGACCAATTCTTGGCCAATTAGAGCACATTTTGCTGTGCGGGTAATGTGTATCCAAACTGCTCTCCCCGCTGAAAAGGCCAAGCAGAGAACAAGTGTAATCCATGCAACAGGGAAGGAAAAATTACCCGCTGCAGACTGGTGACTCGCCGGCGCTCCCCGACAAGTCACGTACCCCGCTGGAAAGGGCCACCTCGCCCAGCGGCCCCCTCGGACCCCCAAGCCATGGGGCAGGGGAGCAAAAAATGCTCCTGGTCTTTGTGCTCCCATTGCCTGTCCCATCTCAGAGCCTAGGGTTTATCCAGCTTTTAAATATCACCTGCAAATCCCGAGCTTCAGATAGAGAGTACCAAGGATGGACATCAAGCCAAAGAAAGGGGACCTGGCTTGTGACACGTGTGTCCCCGAGGCTTTTGACCGTGCAACGATGAGGAGCCCACCCAGGCAATGAGGACATGGCTAGACAGGGCTGTGCAGCAAGTAGTGATGGCCCCGAGACACCCCAGAGGGGACAGGAAAAGACACCAGGTGGATCTGAGGAGGTTTATGGCCAACCTGAGGTGGGATGGACCAGAAACCTCCTCCAGTTCCTCCCCAGTGAGAAACAGGAACGCAAAACAAGCCCCCGCTGCACACAGAGCATGTGGGAAAGGGGGAAGGACGAGGGGGGGCATTGGAGATGGCCAGAGGGGAAAAAAAAAAAAGGCAGCAATTTTTGCTGGTTCAACACGAGAAACAGCTTCCCCACAGTAAAACAAGGAGGAAGCTCCTTCTGAGCCATTTCTCCTTCACTGGCACTTCTCCGGCTGATTTTGTACCTCTCTGTCACCTCCTCTACCCATCGGCTGAAGCTGTCCTTGCAGAGGCTCCTTAATTGCTAAAAATAACCTCCTGTTTGGGTGCCCCCAGCCCCATAACCAGGGCTGTGGACAACCCTCCTGAGCTCGAGATGCTCCCACAGCCGCCCTGTGCACGGGAACCGGCAGGTTCTTCCCTCCTCCCCATCACTCTCCTCTGCAGCGTTTCCAGGGCAACGGGGAAAAACAAGGATGAAAACACAACGGAACCCAAGGAGGAGAAGATGCTCCGGCCAAAGACCAGCCACGGGAGCTCAGGCAAATGAGCACCAGGCACGGCATCGCCCGATGTTTTGAGCACGGATCAGCCCTGGTGGGGTCAGAAACCTCCCCAAGGTACCTCCTGGCTTGGAGAACGTCTCATGCTCCATCCCAGAGCACTCCTGGGGACCTCCAACTCCCTGGGGTGGATGTACCCTCTGGGTTGCTTCCTTGGTGTCTTTCCAAGGTGGGAAAAACCTGGGTCTACCTTACAGGTGAACTCTGAAATAAGCAGAAGTCCTGCTAGAGGAAGAGGATGGAACGAAGAGCTAAGACCACGGCAGAAACCAGGCATCAGCAGAAATTCAGCCACCCCCAGCACACAAACTGAGCTTAGCAAAGCCCCCAAACCCCGCCAGATTCCCACCCGCCGCCAACCCTGCAGCAGAAAGTTGAGCTGCGAATGGCAACCCCGTGTTTTTGACGTTATTTGCCCTTGGTTCAACGGCGACATCCAGGAGAGCAGCCCTGCCTGCCACCAGCACAGCAGTCCAGCTGTGCAGGCGCTGATGGCACAGCTGGCGCTGGGCGCCAAGTGATGGCAGAGCCAGCCGCTTGGCAAATTAAACCGGCGCCTTTTAACACCTTCCTTCGCTCGGGGGAGAAGGGATGGAGGGTCTGGGGGTTCATCGCCCCCTCAACGCCAAGACGGGGAAGGCTCCAGAAGGAGAGGCATCACCACGACGGGGTCGAGTTAATGTTGCGTGGGCATCTTGACGCAACTCTTTTGTCTATGATAATACTAATGCCGAGCGGTTAAATTCATCCCTGGTGAGAAGATGATCATAGTTAATGGAATTAATGCAAGGTTTTAATTTGCCTCTCGCTGCTCGGTCCTCGCAACTCCCCAGCCTCCGGCAGAAGCGCCAAAAATATGGTGTTTGATCTTCCCTCCCCTGATACTCGTGTACTTTTCATAGTATTCACCATCTGGAGGTGAGAAAACCCATCAGGCCCTCCCGGCTCCGCTGCAGCACCGATAAAGCGGGCAATCTGGTGCCGCAGCCACAACGCAAGCTCTCCCAGCTCGCCTCTGGCCCCCGGGGTGGGGGGAAAAAAAAAAGCAGAGGTTAAATTTGTGGACCTCAACATGTGGTCCAGCAGCTTCTGGGAAAGGTCTAGGGGCAGGAGAAGCCGGCAGCGCAGGGTTCCCACGGCCACAGCAGTTGCCGACATCTCTTTGTGCAGCAGCACCACCAGACCTTGTGTAAATGAGGAAGAAATAAGCCAACGGGTCCAAATTTGGGGTGCAAACCTAAAACCAGAAGGGTTTCCATGCTGGGAGTACGCCCAGCATAGAAAAGCTGTAAAACCAAGTAAAGAACCAGCCAGGAAAAGTCTGATCCAAATAGAGTGGGACAGCAGAGATGGGGTGGGGGGTGTGGGGGGAAGGAAAACAGTATTAAAAAAAGCAGCGGTGTGTTGCTGAAATGAGATTAGAACAGTAACAGGTTCACTCCCGTGCCAGCTAAATCCCCATTAAATCAGATTAATGCAGATGGTCTCTATGTAACTGACCAAGAAGATCAATATTGTTGTTTCAGTTGGGGAAGGAAAAAACTTGTCCTGTTTGACAAAAACATATCATCGATTACACACAGCGACCTCCACCAGGGCTGCCTTGCTCAGGACTACTAGAATTGGGCTGGCTGGATCGAAACCATCAGGGGTGGCTTGTTCCCGTAACCCTTTGCCACTCCAGGGGCTGACGGAGGTTTTTTTTCTTTCTTGGGTGAAGGAAATTTGGGGTTTCTCCCCTTGCCAGGGCTGCCAAGCTCCGCGTCCCAGGGTGGGGGGAGTTCTCCCGTAGCCACACAGCCCCATTCCTAATCCACCCAGAAGTTTTCCTTTGCCAGCAACACTGAGAAACCACGTCCCATCCCTAAGTCACAGCCGCAATGATATTTTCTATTATTCTTTACTCCTGGTAAACCCTCTCCTGCTTTTTTCTGCGGACAGAATCACCTCTCCCTACACGGCAGGCAGCGGCCATCACTGGACCCCATCCCTCCTGAAGCCTCCCAGCCCTCCAGGATCCACCAAGAGTTTGGAGAATAAGAAAGGGATAAAAAAGGCAGGAGAGGGAGGGAGGAGAGCGCAGAAGAGCCTGGGATTATTTTCTCTGGAGCCATTATCCGAGGGCCGATCACACAATTAGCACCTGGGGAGGCTGCGCTGGGATATAAATCTTCCCATGACATTTCAGGACCGATTCCCCGCCAATTAAAGCACTGGTTTGCACCGTAAACGAGCTGGCCACGACAAAGGCCAACCCCGGAGGATGGGGAAAATCCATCCAGAAGGGAGACGGAGCAGCAGCGATGATTTGGGAGGGGGCAGCGAAGCGACTGGGGGGGCTGGAGCCAAGCATCTCCCCTGCCAGCCCGGTCCATGCACCCGCATCCCTCCATCCCGATGGGGAGTCCTGATGGCGATGGGGAATCCCATCCGCCAGCTTCCGACAGCACAAAAACCCATCCACAAGCTCTGGCCCAAGCCTACAAGCTTTTCCCAGAGTTTGGAAAAGCACCCAGGAGCTCTGGCTCCCTCTCTCTCCCCATCCCATCGTTGCGGGGGGTGGGGGGGGGTGAGATGCTCCACAGAAAGCGCTACTGGTGTTGTTCGATCCGGCTTTCGCAAACGGGAAAGCACCAACCTATTTCCACCAAGGCCCGCCTTTTCGTTCAGGTCTACAATTCAAAACGCGGTGTTTAAAACAGTCTTTGGCCGCAACCTTTCCTTTACATTTGCTTTATATCAGCCCTAAATCTGAAAGCTCAAAAGCAAACAGGAGACTACTTTGATTTGGTCGAGGCAAAAAAAAGAGTGAAATCCAGTCAGAATATTTCCCTGGATTTTTAAATCCGGTGACATTTTAGAAATGTTTTGTTTGCGAGACCCAAATGATTTTTGGTTTTTTTTTTTTTTTTTTTTTTCTTTTTGGATACTGCCATCAATTCAAACACCACTTCCAACCTCTACTCCGAGCCCGTTTCCTCCATCCCCCATCCTACCCGCTTTCCATCTGTGGCTCCAAGTGCTTTCTCAAGGCAGCACCTCCACCTACAAATACGCTGTGATTTCGCACGGATCAAGGCTGCTTAGCAAAAGGAGGATGAGTTCTAAGGATCCCAAACTTCATAAAAATTATCCCGTTTTTTCCTACCTTTGACATCCTCCCACCAAACCCACGGCCACGGGGCGGGCTGCGAGGGGTTAAGGCTGAGCCCTGCCTGTGGAATCCCCCTCGGTGCTCGCAAAGCTAAAAATAATCATAAATTGCTTCCCCAGGTAGTGTTTGCCTGTCCCTCGGGGGAATCAATCACGGCATCAAAGGGAAGGCATCTCCAAAGGGCTCCGGCAGATGCAGAAATGCAGGCGCTCGGATAGAGGTGCCGGGTGGATAACGGCATCAAATCCCTCCCCCCCTGCTTTTTTGGATTAGTTTTGTTTTGCTTTGTTGTTTTATTTTTTAAATTATTTTCATTTTTAAAGCTTTTTTTTTTTTTTTTTTTTCCCCAGATTTGCTCAGGAGTGAGTGGCAGGCATCTCAAATTTAATTTAATTAGCGCCTCCCTTCCTGCCTGGAAATGGCTTTTTGTCAACCCTGACGGTTTCCATCCTTTGCTGCCTTCCTTTGGCTAACATTGACTACTTCCCTCTGTGTTTCTAATGGACCTGAAAGAGTCTTGTTACATACTTTATTTGTGCTCCAGCACCAGCCAAGATAGACTAAAAGCTGCTGGGGGAATAGATTCAGATGGCGAAGGGATGCAGCAGGCCCAGCAAGGCAGGGGGGGAGGCGGGGGGGAGATGCAGCACAGGCACTGCTTTTTCCTTCCCTCCATCCTAGGGAGATGCTGATTCGTTTCATTTTTTAATTGTATTTATTCCTCGGCGCTCGGCGGCGGACGTGGAAGTGACAGTGACACTAAATGGAAGGCGGCTAATAAGTACCAGCATTAAAAAAAAAAAACAAACAAACCAAAAAACACACAAACCCACCCTACGTGCTGTAAATCAGCGCCTGTGCGGGACAAGAGCCCCGTCTGCCAGAGTCCCACCGCGAAGCTCTCGCCGTACAGCGTTAACGGAGCGGGGAAGGCATTTGAAAAGCAAAGATTATCTCCTGCTTTTACAAGCCCCTACAGGTCGAGGGCAGAGGTGAAGCTCCCACATCAGCAGCTGGACTTGCAAATCACAGAATGGTTAGAGTTGGAAGGATCCTTAAAGATCATCCAGTTCCAAACCCCCTGCCCTGGGCAGGGACACCTCCCACCAGACCAGGTTCCTCAAAGCCCCCTCCAACCTGCCCTTGAACCCCTCCAGGGATGGGGCAGCCACAGCTTCTCTGTTCCAGCGTCTCACCACCCTCACAGCAAAGAATTTCTCCCTAATATCTAACCTAAATCTCCCCTCCTTCAGTTTGAAACCATTCCCCCTCATCCCATCACTCCACTCCCTGATCCCTCCCCATCTTTCCTGTAGACTCCCTGTAAGTCCTTTAAATCCACTTGAATACAGAGGGCAACAAGCAGGAAAGGAATAACCTGCCTGCTCGGGGGGGGGTCCCTTTACCCTCCCCCAAAAAAGCACCCCCCCCCCCCTTCCTGCAAGTAGCAGAATCAGCCTGGAATCCATCACATCCCTCCTGCGAGACGGGAATTTTTTTATTCTAAATAATACACTAATTGCAGGTTGCCGGAGAGAGCGAGGAGCCCCTGCACCACCGCGCACACGGCCGAATGAATGCGCCTTGATTGGCACGGAAGGCTTGGCTGTGTCCTAACGAGCCTGCGGTGTGTTTGGAGCCGGGAAGATGGGCTTTGGCTCGGGGGGGGGGGGGGGGGGCGGCTAGCGGCACCAGGCTGGGGGTGAAGGTCCATTAGAGGCTCCCTGGGAAATCAGCGCGGACCCTGCCCGCAATCAGGGGCACCAGGGTTATTCTCATGATTAAGCTCCAAAACCGGGCAGGGGGTGGGTGTACGACCTGCCTGCGCGCCTGTCGTTCCGTGAAGTTACGTCAAGAATTATTTTCGCAGCAATATTTGACTTCCCACTGGGAAACGGACCTCTTAAATACTTCTGCCTCAGCTTAGAAGAGGTTTGGGGAGCTCCACGCCGTGCTGGCCAGGAGGACCTGCAGGTGTCTGATGAAAGCCCTGCATTTCTATGGGAAAAACCTCAGTGAGTATTTACAATTGTCTGGTTTCAGAGACATTTCTCCTAAGAGAAAGGGAAAAGAAAAACAAATCCCACTTGAGCGTGCCCTTCGCTCCAGCAGGCTGCTATTTAACCCCTTTGTCACCCATAATGTTTTACTGGGGGTGAGTACAACCACTTGTAAATGTAGAGTCATATATTGCATCAACTACAGTGCTGTTAACCACGATGCTGGGGATGGATTTGCACTGGGAAGCAGGAAAACACCCGGATTGGGGACTAAACCCCACCACTCTCGGCACAGCATGACAAAGGGAAGGGAAAGCAAGTGGAGATGGAACCCAGAGCTCTTCATTCCCAGGTAGGGCCTCCTCCACCGAACACTGCTGCCCCTCCAGACAGCATCTAAAATGATCAGAGGGATGGCGATGCCCTCATGGGCACAACCAAGGTGGACAGACCCACCTCCCATGGAGACCCTCAACATCCAGAGAGCACAGACTCACAGACACAAACAGAAGGAGCAAAGCCAAGACTTGGAAACGGGGTACCCATTTGGGGGCTGACTTGCTGGAGAGCAGCTCTAAGGAGAAAGACCTAGGAGTCCTGGTGGACAACAGGATGCCCATGAGCCAGCAACGTGCCCTTGTGGCCAAGAAGGCCAATGGCATCCTGAGGTGCATCAGGAAGAGTGACCAGCAGGTCGAGAGAGGTCATCCTGCCCCTCTGCTCTGCCCTGGTGAGGCCCCATCTGGAGCACTGGGTCCAGTTCTGGGCTCCTCAGTTCCAGAAGGACAGGGAACTGCTGGAGAGGGTACAGCAAAGGGCTACAAAGATGATGAGGGGCCTGGAGCATCTCTCTGCTGAGGAAAGGCTGAGGGACTTGGGTCTTTTTAGTCTGGAGAAGAGAAGGCTGAGGGGGGATCTGATCAATGTTTATAAATACTTTAAAAAGGGTGGGTGTCAAGAGGACAGGGCCAGTCTTTTTTCAGTGGTGCCCAGGGACAGGACAAGAGGAAATGGGCACAAACTTGAACGTAAGAAGTTCCACCTAAACATGAGGAGGAACTTCTTTGCTGTGAGGGTGGCAGAGCCCCGGAAGAGGCTGCCCAGAGAGCTGGTGGAGTCTCCATCTCTGGAGACATTCAAAACCTGCCTGGACACGTTCCTGTGCGACCTGCTCTGGGTGGACCTGCTTTGGCAGGGGGGTTGGACTAGATGATCTCTGGAGGTCCCTTCCAAACCCATGTGATTCTGTGATTCTACCCTCCTCTTGCATCCTCCCCCCTCTGCTCCCCAACCCGTGCAACACCCTGACAAGCCTTCACCTCCCGGTGACAACCCTCCCATCGCCTGTTCTTCAAGCACACACACAACACTCAGAGCTGCACTTTCTAAATATAATCTACTACCTAGCAATTACCGAGCGTAGAGAGTAGGACTGGAGTTGTATTGACTTGCAGAGCCCACACAGTCGGAATGCAGCCCAAACAAATCAATGGCATATTTAGCCAAATAAACTGCTCCAGCAAACTGGTGACTCCGAGGCCTCCTCGCATTCCCTGGTTCGGAGGCATATTTTGCTGGAATACCCCGTAGTTTGCAGGTAAAGCAGTTTTAGAAGCATGAGGCAAACTAACACCGGTGCTATGGACCCGATTTCCACATCAACAACCAGATGACACCCAGGAAGTCTCACCCAACGTAAATTATTACATTTTTCTGCCCACTTATAGGCATAAGAACATGGCCTCAGATGTTGGCAACCACTCCCAGTTGTTCTCCCTTCTCCATGAAAATCCGATGGTGAGAAAGGATTAGTGACACCCTTCTGGGGCTCAGATACCAGGGAAGGGAGGCATTGAATAGGGAGTGGAAACACAAGCAGGAGGATCACGGCTCTTCCAGAAAACACAGCTCCTTTTAAATAGCAAACCCAGTCACTTTTTCAACCCGGGGCCCCCAATTTCAATTTTCAGCTCAAGAGCCGGAGCAGACGTTGGACCGTTTGCACCCCGAGACTGTCTCCCTTCCTCAGAGAAGAAGAGGAACTTGGAAGAAGAGGTGGAGGAACCAACAAGGACCTGTAGACCCTGCCATGGACGGAGTCAGGTCGCAATAATCACTGTGCAAGCACCAAACGGGTCCCTGAGCAGACGGGGTCTGCTCTTCCCGTAGCTTTGTTTCTGGGAAGTAAAAACATTCCCCACACAGAAGCAACAAGTCAAATAACCTACGTACTGGAGGTCATCTTCTCCAAACCCTTTAAAAATATAGATATTATTAAAACAGGCAAATGTCAACAGAAAATGTAATTTGGAAAGAAAGACCCGAAATGTTTGTTTTGAAAAGTGATTTTGAAAATGGACGTTTTCCAGGCTTTTTAATTTCTCCTTTTCTTTCTTTATTTCTTGGCTGAAACTCTTCACCAGATTTGGCAGGGCTTCACAGATGGCGCTGGCCGACCCACAACTGAATTTGCAGAGAATAAGCTATTTGTCCAAACGAAGCAAACGTGCCCGGATTTGCGAGGCTCCAACCCTCTCCCACGCTGCTCTCCCTGCCACCGCAGCCATCCTCTCGCCCACCCCACGGCAGAGCCTCCTGCAAGAGACTGCACGGAGGAAAGCTCCTCTAGAGCAAGCAAGGAGGTGTTCCTTCATCAGCAGAGGGATGCAGATGGGCAACGAGCATCTCCTACAATGAGCATCTCCTGCCGTGAGCGGTGGAAGACGCAACAGCAGCCAATGCCTTTCCGCACTTTGCTTCTCCCTGTGCTTGACGGGGAAGGATATTTACACCCAAAAGGGCTGTTTCATAGAATCACAGGATAGTTTGGGTTGGAAGGGAACTTAAAAATCATCCAGTCCCACCCCCTGTCCTGGGCAGGGACACCTCCCACCAGACCAGGTTGCTCCAAGACCCCTCCAACCTGGCCTTGAACCCCTCCAGGGATGGGGCAGCCACAGCTTCTCTGGGCAACCTGGGCCAGGCTCTCACCACCCTCACAGCAAAGAAGTTCTTCCCCACATCTCATCTCAATCTCCCCTCTTTCAGGGTCAAACCCTTCCCCCTCCTCCTATGGCTCCCCTCCCTCATCAAGAGTCCCTCCCCAGCTTTCCTGGAGCCCCTTGAGGGACTGGAAGGGGCTTGAAGGAGGTCTCCCCGGAGCCTTCTCTTCTCCAGGCTGAACCCCCCCAACTCTCTCAGCCTGTCCTCACAGCAGAGGGGCTCCAGCCCTCCCAGCATCTCCGTGGCTTCCTCTGGCCTTGCTCCAACAGGTCCATGTCCTTCTGCTGTTGGTGGCCCCAGAGCTGGAGGCAGCACTGGGGGGGGGGTCTCCCCAGCGTGGAGCAGAGGGGCAGAATCCCCCCCCTCGCCCTGCTGGCCACGCTGCTGGGGATTCAGCCCAGGACGCGGTTGGCTTTCTGGGCTGCCTGCGCACGTTGCTGGCTCATGTTGAGCTTCTCACCCACCAAGAGCCCCAAGTCCTTCTCCTCAGGGCTGCCCTCCAGCCATTCTCCACCCAACCTGTAGTTGTCCCTGGGATTGCCCTGACCCATGTGCAGGACCTTCCATTTGGCCTGCCTGAACTTCATGAGTTTGGCACGGTCCCACCTCTCAAGCCTATCCAGGTCCCTCTGGATGAGGGAGTCCCTCCTTGCTGAGCAAGTTCCCCTGGTCCCTGCTGCCTGCAAACGCGACACAAAAGCTTGGCTTGGGCACCCAGAGACGGTCGTGATTCGCCGGTGAACAAATGTGCTGCTTAAGATTTGCTCTGTCGCTGGGGAAATCCTCTTTGATTCTGAGGACGTAACCACCAGGTTACCAGGACGTAACCCACGAGCTTGGTGTGTTCTCTGAGCACCTCCAGAAGAGCTGGAGATGCTTCTTCATGCCACTTAAGAACTTCTTTGCAGCCCACAGGAGTAAAGGAGAGCAGAAAGTGCTACCTCTCTGCCCACATGTAGGCAGGAGGAGACCAGCACTTTTCCAAGACAGGGATGCCAGCAGCTCCCCTTACCACCATGATGCCACATCCCAAAAGCAGCCCAGCTCCCCCCTCACATTGCAACCTCCCCCCAAAACCCACGCTGCCACGACCTCCCTGTTTGCAGTAGTAACACGGATGACAGGGATGGTGGTACTGAGGTAGAGAGGGACCACGGCTTGTTTTCCGCCTCTGATGGACAAAACACCCACCAGCAGACCTAACCCCAATCTCCTTATGGAGAGAACACTCAGCCCCTGATCCCCAGCCAGGGACACCAGGAGCGTTTCTCCACAACTGGGATGGGAAGTCTGGATCCCACTCAAACCCCTCCTTAGCTCAGATTCCCTGCATTTTTGGGGGCAAAAGAAAATAAAGGAGGGCTGGCGCAAGTATTTAAGACCCTGGAGAAGCAGAAAAGCACCAGACTGAACCCCCATCTCCTTACAGAAAGAATGATCAGCCCCTGATCCCCAACCAGGGACACCAAGAGCGTTTCTCCATGTCTGGGATGGGAAGTTTAGATCCTACAAATACACGCTGAAATCTCTGCTTAGCTTGGATTCCCTGCAGTTTTGGGGGCAAAATAGAGAAAGGAGGGTTGGTGCAAGTATTTAAGACCCTGGAGAAGCAGAAAAGCACCAGACCTAACCCTGATCTCCTTAGGGAGAGAACACTCAGCCCCTGATCCCCAACCAGGGATACCAGGAGCGTTTCTCCACAACTGGGATGGGAAGTCTGGATCCCACAAATACACTCCGAAATCCCCGCTTAGCTCAGATTCCCTGCGGTTTTGGGGGCAAAAGAAAAGAAAGGAGGGTTGGCGCAAGTATTTAAGACCCTGGAGAAGCAGACAGGCACCCGGGGGGATTTTCAAAAGACGACATGAGAGCTCGGGGACTAGGAAAAGCCTCCACTGATCCCTCAGCTCCATCAGTACCACGCAGACACAGCACTGGCTCAACCCGTACCGGCATCGTCAGGCACAACATGTTAATAGCTGATGCGTATAAAGAGAAGCGAGGATTTGATATAGCTGGGTGGAAGTCGCCACATGGCTATGTCATCCGCGGCAGCTGAGAAGCTCGCTGTCGGGTGTTTGCTCACAAACAATATGTTCGTCAGGATTTGGCCTCGTCTCTCGACTAGAAGACTCCCTTATGGAAGTTTCTCTGTGAGAAGCAACGCCCCAGAACGCACGCAGCGGGATCAGTCTGGCATTCCAAGCTCCCAAAGAAAAGGCCCGGCCCATGCCCCAGTGACCTCCTCTCCGTCGGATCTGTCTCTCGGGAAACTAAATATTGCTCCAAATCATTTAAATATTTTTTCCCTCCTTGCCTCCAGTACCCTGATGCTGCTATTACCCTGCCGGTATTGAGCTAGAAGCGCTTTGATGTGTTTTTTTTTTATACTTGCACTTAAAAAAAATAAAATAAAATAAATCAACTAAAAATCTATTTCTGGTTATTTGTGGTTTTGCTTCCTGACAGGTTCACACCTTTGTTGCCCCTTCAGAGGCTGCATCAAACACTTGAGATGTGCCAAGTGACCTGGAAGCGGCCCCAGCTTGTGCTTGTGAGACGATACCCGGGCGCGGGAGAACCAGCTGCAGCTCCTCATTTTTTCCCAGGAAGCCCCACGGAGCCGCATCCACCCGGAGAAGAGGGGGAGGGCTCCCAATGAGCATCACCAGCTTGATTTTATGACCAGCACGATGCAAAAACCCAAGGAAGTAGGACGATTTTTATGCTCTCGAGAAGTACCGCATGGCTGCTAGCAAGCAAAGCCTATTTTTTTTTAAAAGTAAAGGACAATTACAACTTGGCTGGGGAGGAAAGGAAGGAAAGCACCCCCCCCCCATCCTGCAGCTGAGCCCCCTCAAACCCTACCTGCAAATTCAATTTACTGCTTGGGTTTATTTGTTGGGGAGGAAAAATTCCCCATGCGTGGAAGGAGGATCGTCAACCGGAGGGGGGTCCGCGCCGCCGAGGGAGCCCCGCGCCAGCGTTCGAGTGTCTGATCGACTGTGGAGAGTTTGCACAGCTTGGGAGGAAATTAGCTCTTCCAACTCATTGCTGCGATTGCCAGCTCTTCCTTTTAGCCCCCTGCCTGAGCTCCTTGGAAGAACGGGCTTTGCCCATAAAAGCAGCGGAGCAGTTATTGTCATGTCCAGGGACCCTCAAAGGCTGCTCTTTCCAGCACTGACAATAAAAAAAGCCAAAAAGCTGGTCCCATGTGCACTGCAAAATTCACCCCTTGGGCCCGTGGAGCTGCCCACAAAGGTCTTCAATTAATTTGAATCTCTATAAAGGCTCCCAAATCTCCAGCACGAGATGGGCTGCCCTCTGAGGATCAAACTGGGAAGCCACGAGGACCCGGGGAACCAACGTGCCCATCAGGGCCCATGGAGCTGCCCGCAAAGGTCTTCAATTAATCTGAATCTCTAATAAAGGCTCCCAAATCTCCAGCACGAGATGGGCTGCCCTCCGAGGATCAAACTGGGAAGCCACGAGGACCCGGGGACCCAATGTGCCCATCAGGCCCGAGGCTGTGCACTGCCTTCCCCTCCCTGCTTCTGTTGTGTGGCATCCCATAACGTCATGCCCATTTGCAGACCTGCACTTTATTGGTTTTTATTTGGCAGCCTCGCTTGACTCTGCCCTTTAATTTACCCATTATACATTCTGATTAATTGGCCGATAAAGCTCTGTCCAGTTTTTAAAACAAATTCCCAGTCCATTTGCTTTTAGTGGAACTGCGAACAAGCAGTTTAACTCATTACATTATAGCGCTCGTGCTGAAGGTTCACTCTGGAAGGAGATATTTCAGCATCACACATATGGAAACCAGCCCTGCTCTGCATTAATAACCCCTCCGAGGGCCAGGCCACGGCACTAATTAAGGAGAGATCTCACGGCTCTCCTTGCGAGACCCTTCCTCCTGGTGGTCCTTTCCCCAGCAGACTGGAAATCTCCACGCATTGACACCAAGTTAGGAATTACTTCCCATAAAATCCAACTTTTACACCTCTCTTTTTCCAGGTTTCGTTGCCCAATCGCCCTCTTTTCACAGAATCACGGAATGATATCATCATTCAGGGCTCAGTTTTGGGGCCAGTCTTGTTCAATATCTTCATTGATGATCTAGATAAGGGGATTGAGTGCACCCTCAGTAAGTTTGCGGATGACACCAAGCTAGGTGGGAGTGTTGATCTGCTTGAGGGTCGGCAGGCTCTACAGAGGGACCTGGACAGGTTGGACCAATGGGCCAAGGCCAATGGGATGAGGTTTAATAAGGCCAAGTGCCGGGTTCTGCATTTCGGTCACAACAACCCCAAGCAACGCTACAGGCTTGGGGAAGAGTGGCTGGAAAGCTGCCCGGCAGAAAAGGACCTGGGAGTGTTAGTGGACAGCCGGCTTAACATGAGCCAGCAGTGTGCCCAGGCGGCCAAGAAGGCCAACGGCATCCTGGCCTGTATCAGGAATAGCGTGGCCAGCAGGAGCAGGGAAGTCATCATGCCCCTGTACTCGGCACTGGTGAGGCCTCATCTCGAGTACTGTGTTCAGTTTTGGGCCCCTCACTACAGGAAAGACATTGAAGTGCTGGAGCGTGTCCAGAGGAGAGCCACCAAGCTGGTGAGGGGTCTGGAGAACAAGTCCTATGAGGAGAGGCTGAGGGAACTGGGCATGTTTAGTTTGGAGAAGAGGAGGCTGAGGGGAGACCTCATTGCCCTCTACAACTACCTGAAAGGAAACTGTAGAGAGGCGGGGGTTGGCCTCTTCTCCCAAGGGAATAATGACAGGACCAGAGGAAATGGTATGAAGCTGCGGCAAGGGAGGTTTAGATTAGATATTAGGAAGAATTACTTTACTGAGAGAGTGGTCAAGCACTGGAACAGCCTGCCCAGGGAGGTGGTGGAGTCACCATCCCTGGAGGTATTTAAGAAACGTGTAGACGTGGCTCTTCAGGGCATGCTCTAGTGCCCGGGATTGTTGGTTTGTGGTGGGGTGTTGTGTGGGGGGTTTAGTTGATGGATGCTGCTTTTTTTTTTTTTTTTTTTTTTTTTTTTTTGGGGGGGGGGGGTTGTTGTTTGTTTGGTTTTGTGTTGTGTTTTTTTTGTTTGTTTGTGTGTTTTTGTTTGTTTCTTTTTTTTAATGTGGTTGGACTCGATGATCTCAAAGGTCCCTTCCAACCACTAAGATTCTGTGATTCTGTGATTCTGTGATTCTGTGATATGGGGTTGGAAGGGACCTCTGGAGATCATCCAGTCCAACCCCCTGCCAGAGCAGGTCCACCCAGAGCAGGTCCCACAGGAACGTGTCCAGGTGGGGTTTGAATGTCTCCAGAGAAGGAGACTCCACCACCTCTCTGGGCAGCCTCTTCCAGGGCTCCGCCACCCTCAAAGTAAAGAAGTTCCTCCTCATGTTTAGGTGGAATGAGCCATCTCCAGGCTCCCTTTTTCTCCCATATATCCTTATTTTTTTTTCTCCGCACCCAAAGCCCCCTCTGTAAATCCACCAGCCCCTATTACAGGTGCAAATGAGGAGTGACACATGCAGAGATGGGAGCGAGGGGAGAAGAGAATTAATTCCTCCCGGCTTGACTTTTTAAAAAAAAAAAAAAAAAAGGCACAAAAAGAAGAAAGAAAACTAACCGGAAAGCAAACGCCATTTCCCCTGAATATGAAACTAGGAGTGAATAAACGATGGACTTCCACAGGGCGCCTTAATTCCCGTCCGTCAGCCTCGCTGCCTTTTCTCCCCCCTCGAAATGTTATTATCTATCACTCTCCTGGCGTGAACAGGACCGGGTGCATCTCTCCGTCTCACTAGCTCAGCTGATAAGCTTGACAGACCTGGGCACTGGTGACAGCATTCACATTTCCAGTGGATAAAGTGCCATTTACATGAGGCAAGCGCTGGTGATTTTCCATCAGCTGGGACAGAATGAGGATGGGAACAGCTTGTAAGCTTCCCCTCTGGAGCAGCACACTTTTTTTTTTTTTTCCAGTTTGCCTTTTTTTTGGTTGGTTTTTTTTTTTTTTTTTTTTTTTTTTTTTTAAAGGGCAAAATCTGGACGTTCTCCTCCCCTCAGATTTATAAACACCACTCCGAACAAGGCCCTAGCCCTGATTAAAATTCCCAGCATGCCAGAGTTTGCAAAAATCTCCGGACCAAAGCAAAACAAGCTCAGGGAAAAGTCTGGCAACTCATTATATCTGGCTGTTGTCGAGGGGATTAGAGGGGAATTTGGCATGTTCCCTTTTTCCTTCCTTCGGACTGATGCCTTATAGTTTTTCAAGGACCCTTCTTTAGAACATGCCGCTTTCTTCTGGAGGAGCTGGTTGGTTTTTAATGTTCCCTTTTGTCTTCCTGACACTGCTGCTTTCTTTGCCTTTTACTTGGCAAAGCGTTGCCTTCTTCAGGCAGGAACAACCAGCGGCCGGTTCCCACAAGGGAAACCAGGGGGGCTGGGGACAACGCATGGGGACGACGCGTGGTCGAGACAAATTCCTTCGCTATCCATCTCCTTCCACCCTACGCCTTCAAAGCCTCCATCCTTCTGCCCCAGCCAAGCTGGACCCCTCAATACTGAAGGGACAGAGTGGTTCACACACCCTTCCCACCCAGTTGACCTCGTTTTGTCCCCATCCCACCATGGGTGAAGAGAAGAGGGTCTGGCAAGGCATGGACCGTCACCAAGGTTGCATGGGGGATGCAGCAAGGATGATGCTGCAGCACTAAAATGTGTGAAAAAGCTGGAAAACCACTGCCCTGCTCCCAAAGCCCTGCTCGGTGGCTTGTCCCACCCCCCAGCAAACCAGACGAGTCACGTCGCGAGCAGTCACGCCACCAACACAAGTAAAACTTCATCCCCGGCAAGCGTGATGGAAGCAATAAAGATCTCCGACAGCACTGATAACCGCCAAGGTCACCAGCTTCAGGGCATGCTCCTCTCTGACAACCGAGGCTTTATTGACTTTAGGGAAAAAAAGGAAAAGAAATCTCTATTTTTTTTTATTTTTTTTTTTTTTGAGTTCATCCGCAAACTTATTTGCAGACTTGTTTCAAACCAGGGGTCCTGAAGCCCAATCCAACATCTAACAGCCTCTCTAGCTAATTGCTGCTGTGCTCGGAGGACCCTGGCAGCCCTGCAGTGGATGTGGCACCACAGAGGAGACCAGATCAGCCAGAACCTTGGAGGTTCGGGCAAGGCAATGCCGGAGCAAAGGACAATGCACGACCTGCAAACCTTGTTTCAGACTGCAACCAACCAGCAACCCAACTTTTGGCAAACGAACAGCATGAGTGATTAAAAGATGGGAAAATCTCTTACTTGCCCTTTGTTCTTTAAATTCAACTTGCAGGAAGACTCTATATTTTGGAGATTTTATGGCAGAACACTGAACCTAACTATTACTCTACATCTCCATCTTCTTTTCTAACAGGGAAAGTACCTAGATGAAGGAAAACCCCACACTTCAACTGTCGATAGTCTTCTCCAACTCTCCACAGACAGACACCAAGCATCTCAGGAAGGATGACAGGACACAGCGAGAGCAGAGAAATGCAGTGCGACCTCGGGAACAGGAGGGGGAGCAGCAACAGTGGAAGAGGAAAAAAGCAGGACAGAATTTTTTCATGGTTCTTCTGCCCCGTTTCATCAAGGTACCAGCCCGTCACCGCTGTAAAGTCACCTGCTTGGACACCTGCCCGGTGCTGGGGACAGCAAGGATGCTCCAAGCCCACTTCCCATGCCCAGAGGGCATCTACCGGATCCGCTCTGATTTCACACCTAAATCCTTGCTGGAAAGGGCCACATCTAACTCCCAACTCTCCAGAGGGGTGTTCGCCCCGGGATACACCACCGGGCTTCCAAGGATATTCTATCCAAGGATAGCCCCAGGTGCGGTACCGGAGGAAAGGCTGCTCTCCCCGGGGTCGGGCACAGCATGGGTGGGAGGCTGCTGGCCACAGGAGCTGAGCGGCGGCCGCGGTGTTTCTTTGCCTTAGTCATTAATCATAAGGACATGGGAAAGGTTTTACAGTTCCTCCAAGCGGGCGGCGAGCCAGTCAGAGAGGAGGAGGGCGATACCCCTTGCGCCTTGTCTCCTTCAAGGCTACTTCTGGAAGCACCAGGAGATGCCTTCGGCTCCCTCGAGCCGCTCCAGAGAAGCCCGGGAGCTGTGGCTACCAAAAAAAGTGGGAGAAATCTTCCTCCTTTCTTCCTCCCTGCCTGGCAAGAGGCTGCGTGGGGAGGAGCTGCTTGCCAGAGAAGCCCATCTCTCATGCCTTTGGCTTCCTCCTCTCCTCAAACCTGGCCCAAACCCCTCAACATCTGCCGTGCTGCTCCTCTTGCCCCTCACCTGCTGTTCAGGCAGACCTTCCCACCCGTCTTCAGGCCTCCAGCTGCACTGTTTTTTTCCAGCAACCTCCTCCTCCCTCCATCCAACCCTGCAGAGCACCTCCATTCCCACATCCTCCCACCGTCGGACACAGCGAGGGCGGAGGGGCTGCAGCCTCAACCTGCTTATTCAGCTGCAAACCCAGGATTTGGGAGACAAGATGCTCAAGCTCTTATTTAATTCATCCAGAAATGTGCACAGGACCCTTGGCCTGGCAGAGGGAGGGTGCCCTAAAGGCACAGAGCCTGGGAGAAAAAGCTAATTTGCCACTATTTATATTAATTCATACAATCTGCGCCTCCAATCCTTACCCCTGGAAAGGAGACCGAAGGGATTCGCAAACCTTTAGGGATACAAATACGGCACAGAGCACGACAGCATCGCAAACGGCACGAGATAGGGAAGAAAAATCGACTCAGCCTTGTCGGAGGAAGCGCTAAGGCTCCAGTTTGCCTCGGTTTGCATTGCCGAAAATAACCCCCCCCCCGGAACCCAGACTCGCAGCCGTGCCCCCAACCATCTCCCCAGCCAGTCCCTCGCAGAGACTTCCTTCTCGTCCTGGCGCTGAGAAGGGTTATTACTCCTTCCTCACAGCATGCCACTGAAATGTGTGTGCAGAGAGAGGGGAAAAAAAAAAATAAATAAAAAAAAAATCCCCCAAGTCAGTACATTAATGTCCTGCAATGAAAAATAGATCTGTCTAAATATGCTCAAGGTAATTCAGAATACATTTGAGGTGATTTCAGGCTCTGAAAGTCTGCCTGTAACAGCATTTCAGGCTGTGTTTATCAGTGCTTTCCCCCTGCACTTGGTTTTTTTTTTTTTTCCTCCCCTCCCTAGTTATTTTTAAAACATTTGCACAACAACAGAACAAAATGATCAGGGCTGAGGGTAGAAATCAGCCTCACAGCAGCCTCTCCCAGCAGCTCGGGAAATTTTACCATCCCATTTCCCCAACCCAAAGCCTTCCCTACTGCAGGCTGGGGTTGAGCTTAGGTCGAGGTGAGGAGTCCGATCTCCATCCTCTGGTAGAAAATCCGCCAGAAATTCATCACAGGGACTTTGTCAAGCTCAGGTTTAGCAGCTAAACATGAGGATGCTCCATGAAGTTTCAATAGGACCCTGGTTTCTACCAGAGCAACCACACCAGTCACCCAACATCCCACCTGCTGAAAGATCACAGAACAACAGGATGATATGGGGTTGGAAGGGACCTCCGGAGATCATCCAGTCCTACCCCTTGCTAGAGCAGGGTCACCCCAACCAGGTCGCACAGGAACGTGTCCAGGTGGGGTTTGAATGTCTCCAGAGATGGAGACTCCACCACCTCCCTGGGCAGCCTCTTCCAGGGCTCTGCCACCCTCACAGCAAAGAAGTTCCTCCTCATGTTTAGGTGGAACTTCCTACGTTCAAGTTTGTGCCCGTTCCCTCTTGTCCTGTCCCTGGGCACCACTGAAAAAAGACTGGCCCCATCCTCCTGACACCCACCCTTTCAGTATTTATAGGCGTTGATCAGATCCCCCCTCAGCCTTCTCTTCTCCAGACTAAGAAGACCCAAGTCCCTCAGCCTTTCCTCAGCAGAGAGATGCTCCAAGACCCTCATCATCTTTGTGGTCCTCTGCTATACCCTCTCCAGCAGTTCCCTGTCCTTCTGGAACTGGGGAGCCCAGAACCGAACCCGGTAAACCTGATAAACCTTCCTGGGCCAAAGTGGGCACAGGGTTATGGTTATCCCTTGTATTTTATGCTGGGAAATACCCAGTGTGCCCACTGGGAGAGCTCAGAAAAAGCTCCTGCTATCCCAACCCATTCCCCGTGAGGAGACGGGAGCTTGAGAGATGACCCAGAATGGCCAAGCCCATAGATCCTAGAAATGAACCATCGAAAGGGGCTGTTCCCACCAACACATCACATGGCAGAAGTTGTGCAAAAAGCCGCTTACGCACACACAGCAGCCTGGTTCCTCCAACCTCCCAAAAAAAGCAGCAGAATCACATCCTAATTTGCCGAGAAAAGGAGAGTTTTGCAGCAGGGCGAGGAAACCCGAGCAGGAGGAAGGCACGGAGGCTGCTCAGGGGGTCTTCCCCCCCACGCAAAGAAGAGAGATGTTCGGCGTCTTGCAGCCAGTTCAGATGTTTCACCCCGGCAAAACCAGCCGGTTCTGACAACACACTGCGGCAGAGGAGCACGCACGGCTCCTACGCTGCTCTGAAGTACGAGCTTGGAAAAGAAACAAAGAGAGATGGCTTTGGGCTCAAGGGGACCCATCTGTTTTCGAGGAGTATTTATTTATTTATCAATTAATGCGTCTATTTTACCTTGTGCTTTTGCACCATCTTGAAAACAAGGAGTCATAATATCCCTCAAGCAATTCTGCCCCTTATCCATCTGGTAAACAGTCATTCTGCTTTTATTTTATTTTCTTCGTAGCTTTTGGTTTGTTTGTGGTTGTTTTTTTTTCCCCTAAGCTCTCTGGTTTCTAACGGAGCTGAAACCCACCAATTCCGTGACAAGGACATCACCAGTAATGATGATAGCAGTAATAATGACATGGCACTCGCACAGCGGGGGCTCCGCCGGCAGATTTCAACCCATTTTACAGTCACCTGCAAGCGCCCATCCGAGGGAGCCAAACACGATGCTCATTTTGGAAGAAGCCAAAACTTGGAAGAGAGAGAGATGCCGAGCTCTTCCTCCCGTCCCAAGACAAGTCTTTAACGGGGTTATAAATAATAGCCAGGGTTGCCAGCACCTTTTCTGCTGGTAAATACAGGATATCACGCTCAGAGATGATTTTCCCAAGCACTTCTGCAATTAAACCCTTTCTCTGGCTTTCCACCGGCTCAGGAATAATTACCGAGAGCTTTTCAGGGGCCAGAGCCTGGTGTTTGCCAGCAGAGGGAACCTTCCCATTGCCGGCTGGGAGGCTGAGGGACCCTTCAGAGCTTCTCCGCAGCCGCCAGCATCGCTTCTCCCGCAGCTCTGGGGCCGTGGAATGCACAAGGATGGCTTGGGACCCGCTTGGACACCCTGATGCATTTCAAATCAGTGCTAAGTGCTGCAAATATTCCGCTCCCTGGGGACGAAACACAGCCCCAGGCACAAACTTCCCTGCTAAAAACATCACAAAAAGCCATTTGCACTCCCCTGGGACACGTCCCTGCAAAGCCCACGCTACCTATTGCTCCACATAGTAACCGGTACCCCAAGAGTCACCCCCAAAATAAAAAGCAGGCTTTCCCCCAGGGAAAAGCATCGAGCTCGCAGCCCCCGTGGGCAGGGGGGGGTGTCTCTGCCCGGTGAGGAGGAGGGAGCTGCTGCCTCAACCCTGAATTTATGTGTCGCAGAAGTGCCTGCCCGCATCCATTATTCATGCTGCTCACCCTCGGCTATAAAACGTTCCTTTTTAAAAGTTTTTAAGTAAAACAGAGTCTCTAAACGAATGACACGGGGTTAAACTATGTCTATTTCCCAGCAAAACCCATTACATTATCACACACACACACATATATATATATATATATATATTCCCCCCTGAAGGAGGAGGGAGCCAGCGCTGCAGCTGGAGGCAGGGCTGGGGAAGGAGAGACGCGGGGGATTTATAGCCCAAAACCCTCTAACAGTTGTTCACAGCATCACATCCCTGCGCATTATAAACACTTACCATTTCCATCTCACGCACTGATTGTGCTTTGCCGTTATGAAGTTGTTTCCCCTTTTCTCCTCCCCACCCCCTTCACCCCCCCCCCCCCCCCCCCCCCCCTTCCCTTCCTTTCCTATAATATTTAGTCTGCAGCTCGGCTTATTTACATACTTAATTTCAGTTCTGTTTGCAAACACAAATTAGTTTTGTGCAATTACTTTGTGCACGGACACGGAGTTTATCCGCTTCAGCGGTTTAACAACACTGAAAGTGACTGCACAGGACCATATGGCTCCCTATATATAATCACAATATTACCTGCACATATTAGTTACATAAGAGCTCCGTTATAATTAGCGCGGTTCAAAGAGGTTCAAAGAGAAAAGGAAAGGAGAAGAGGAAAGGGAAAGAGGAAAGGGGGAAAAACAGACAAAAGGGAAAAGAGGAAGGAGGAGAGGGAAGGAGGAGAGGGGGAAAACCAGACAAAAAGGAAAAGAGGGAAGGAGGAAAGGGAGGGAGGAAAGGGAAGGAGGAAAGGGAGGGAGGAAAGGGAGGGAGGAAAGGGAGGGAGGAAAGGGAGGGAGGAAAGGGAGGGAGGAAAGGGAGGGAGGAAAGGGAGGGAGGAAAGGGAGGGAGGAAAGGGAGGGAGGAAAGGGAGAAAACCAGACAAAAAGGAAAAGAGGGATAAGGAAAGGGAAGGAGGAAAGGGAAGGAGGAAAGGGAAGGAGGAAAGGGAAGGAGGAAAGGGAAGGAGGAAAGGGAAGGAGGAAAGGGAAGGAGGAAAGGGAAGGAGGAAAGGGAAGGAGGAAAGGGAAGGAGGAAAGGGAGAAAACCAGACAAAAAGGAAAAGAGGGATAAGGAAAGGGAAGGAGGAAAGGGAAGGAGGAAAGGGAAGGAGGAAAGGGAAGGAGGAAAGGGAAGGAGGAAAGGGAAGGAGGAAAGGGAAGGAGGAAAGGGAAGGAGGAAAGGGAAGGAGGAAAGGGAAGGAGGAAAGGGAAGGAGGAAAGGGAAGGAGGAAAGGGAAGGAGGAAAGGGAAGGAGGAAAGGGAAGGAGGAAAGGGAAGGAGGAAAGGGAAGGAGGAAAGGGAAGGAGGAAAGGGAAGGAGGAAAGGGAAGGAGGAAAGGGAAGGAGGAAAGGGAAGGAGGAAAGGGAAGGAGGAAAGGGAAGGAGGAAAGGGAAGGAGGAAAAACAGACAGAAAGGAAAAGAGGGAAGGAGGAAAGGGAATGAGGAAAGGGAGAAAACCGGACAAAAAGGAAAAGAGGAAAGAGGGAAAAACAGACAAAAAGGAAAAGAGGAAAGAGAGAAGGGAAAAGGGGAAAGAGAAAAGGGGGGAACAGATAAAAAGGAAAAGAAGAAAGAGAAAAGGGGGGAAATGGGGGAAAGGGGAGGAAGGGGGAAAGGGGAGAAACGCAGACAAAAAGGAAAAGTAGAAAAGGAAAAAAGGGAGGGGTAAAAAGGGTGGAAAAAGTGGGGAAAAAAAAAAAAGGAAAAGAAATAAAAGGAGGGGAAGGAAAAAATCACGCAAAGAAATGAAAGGAAAAAAGGATTCCCCAACCCCATCACACCGGCAGCGTGGGAGAACAGAGCTATGGAGGAAATTGATTTTGTGCCAGAAGTGAAAAATCAGGTGAAAAATTGTTTGGGTCAAATTAAATATTTGCTCAACCAGAAAATAAAGGTTTTGTTTCATTGTCAGGTTCTCTCTTTTTAGTTAGCTGGTTTGTTTAAGCCTTAATAACAACAGTTTGGCATATTTTTTTTAAGCAAAAATAAAAAGGTGGTTGAAACACAAAAATCCAAATGTTCTTCTGGAAAGTGGAAACAGGTTTTCCTAGATTGTTTTTTCCTTTCCCCAACCCAAAATTGCTGGCCTGAGCTTAGGGCAGTAATACTTCCAGTCGACCCAGACCTTCCTTTTTCAGGGAAATTAATATCATCATGAAAACCCATAATGGGATCTACTGGATGGAAGGTTTTTACCACCCCCGTGAGTGGCTCCTGCGTGCAAAGACGTGCAGAGGTGGGGTTTGAAAGTATTTCCAACTTTTTTTCAGGTTTTTTGGTGTGTTTCCTTTAAAGCCAAACCCTGAATAGGCATATTTTTTTTTGCTGGACAGTATTTTAACCACTACTAGGCATCAGGGATCCCTAATGTCCTCCCAAAAGCTGGCCGGTGCTGGGGACCTCGCAAGGGGCAGTTGCTCTTTCTCATTCATTCTCATCCCTGGTGCCACCAGGAGAATTTGATCCAAAAAGCATGAGAATTTGGTAGGGACAGCGGGATTCACATCCCTGACTCCCCAGAGGATGGTGCAGGGGATCCTGCAGGGGACCGCGTCCAAGGGATGCTCTCCCGCTTCGCTCCTCCGCGGTCCCCCCTCTCTCCCTAGGGATTTGGCAGAGCAGGTTTTGGCCATCAGCTCTGCATCTTGAAGGGATGAGGGGATGGGGACAAGGGACCCGTTAGCCCTGGGAGCATCCCCGGCAGCGGTGCTGGTACCCTCGCTGCAGTACTGCCACCGCAGCTCAATCTCCACGGCCCATTTAATCACCGGGCTTTTCCTTACAAGCAGCCAAAGACCCCGCCGAGTGCATCATATTTTATGGTCTGCTGGGAAGCGGTGTAAGAACACAAATTCATTTCACGTGCAGTGAACAGCCTCCAGATTGAAAAACCTGCCGGCCCAGAGCGATGGGAGCCCCTGACCGAAGCACTCAGCATCCCGAAAGCTTTTCCCCGCGTCCCTTTGGGTGCCAGGGACTTTGCATCACTTCACAGCTTCACCTTTTCCCCACAAATGGCACGGAAACCTTTTTTTTTTTTTTTAAATATTTTTTTTTTAAATTCCCCTCTTCCCCTGCTGCTTGCAAGACGGTCTTTATTTATATAATACATCTCACATCCAAGACATCACTGAGAGCACTACACAAATATTAATTACCGAGCCCTAGGTGGTAAATTACAAATATCCGTTCTCTCAAGATTAAAAATCCTACGTTTAATAATCATAATAGTAATAATTAAAAAAGACCGCACTGTGGCACAAAGTGCTATGTGAAGGAGTACTCCTTCACCCCAGGGCTGCAATAAAACCCACGAGACCCCAGAAAACTTCAAATAGAGAGTGACCGAGGGCTGGTGCTCAATGCCTGGGCCACCAAGGTGGTCACCGGAGCCCCTCTCCTCTGCCTGGCCTTTCCCCAGCAGCTGGAAATCCTTCCCCCGTGATATCCTTCAGCTCAACCATCCCTTCGACAAAGCAGGGCAGCTTGTCTAACACTGATTATTACCCGGCAGGATTTCTGTGCGACACCAAGTGTCAAAGAGCCCTGACAAGACGATGATGGACTCGGTGGGTACAAGGCCAGGTGTAATAAGGAAGCAGCTGCTTTTTGATTCCGCTCCGGGATCTCTCGTCCTTGCACAGCACATTTCTGGGGTATGTTTGACACTCCTTCCCCAAGCAAAAACTGCCGGAGCTGACAGTGAAGAATGAGCGGAGCACGCACGGCGGAGATAAGAGACCTGGGGACGGTTCTACACGAGGCAGAACCCCGGAGGTTGATGCTGCTGCCCTGCTGGCTCACAGACGGGTCCAACCAAGCAAAACCCAACACACAACCCACCCTCAAATCATAGAATTTTCTAGGTTGGAAGGGACCTTTCAGATCTTTGAGTCCAGCCATCAACCTAACACTGACAAAAACCATCACTAAACCATGTCCCTCAGCACCACGTCTGCCGAGCTTTTAAATACTTCCAGGGATGGTGACTCAACCGCTTCCCTGGGCAGCCTCTTCCAAGGCTTAATAACCCTTTCAGTGGAGAAGTTTTTCCTAATATCCATCCTAGACCTCCCCTGGTGCAACTTGAGGCTGTTTCCTCTTGTCCCATTGCCTGTTCCTTGGGAGAAGAGACCGACCCCCCCTGGTTACACCCTCCTTTCAGGGAGTTGGAGAGAGCGAGAAGGTCTCCCCTCAGCCTCCTTTTCTCCAGGCTGAACACCCCCAGCTCCCTCAGTTGCTCCTCATAAGACTTGTGCTCCAGACCCCTCAACCAGCTCCGTTCCCCTTCTCTGGACACACTCCAGCCTCTCAATGTCTGTCCTGTCATGAGGGGCCCAAAACTGGACACAGCCCTCGACGTGGGGCCTCACCTTCTGGTTGCCCTGGCACAGGACTGCTATGGGATGGCTGAAGCCCATCCATGAGTAGGTGTCAATCTGAGGGACGCACCTTCACAAGATAAGGATGGGGTTCTAATTGACAAGCGGCTGAAGATGAGCCAGCAGTGTGCCCAGGTGGCCAAGAAAGCCAACGGCATCCTGGCTTGTATTAGAAATAGCGTGACCAGCAGAAGTAGGGAGGTGATTGTCCCCCTGGACTCAGCACTGGTGAGGCCACACCTGGAGTATCGTGTCCAGTTTTGGGCACCTCAATCCAAGAGAGATATCGAGGTGCTGGAGCGGGTGCAGAGGAGGGCAACGAAGCTGGTGAAGGGCCTGGAAGACAAATCCTATGAAGAGCGGTTGAAGGAGCTGGGACTGTTTAGTATGAGGAAGAGGAGGCTGAGGGGAGACCTCATCACTCTCTACAACTGCTTGAAAGGACACTGTAGAGAGGTTGGTGCTGGTCTCTTCGCACAGGTAATTAATGACAGAACAAGAGGGAATGGCTTCAAGCTCCAGCAGGGTAGGTTTAGACTGAACATTAGGAAAGAATTTTTCACAAAAAGAGTGGTCGGGCATTGGAACAGGCTGCCCAGGGAGGTGGTTGAGTCACCATCCCTGGATGTGTTTAAGAGACATTTAGATGTGGTGTTGGGGGATATGGTGTAGGGAAGAACTTTGTAGAGTAGTGTAGATGGTTGGACTCGATGATCCCAAGGGTCTCTTCCAACCTGGATGATTCTATGATTCTAAGGAGGAAGAGGCAAAGCTTCCTCCTCTCAGCCTTGTTACCTCCTGCCACTGTCGAACCCCAAACACCTCCGTTCCCCCCAGCAGCTCTCGTGGCCTTTATGAGACTCGCCGGGTTTCTCCTGGTGCTAAAGGAAAGCCACGAGCCACCAAAACCCCAGAAGAGGAGCAATTTGCTGCAATTCTCCCTCTCTGCAGCCCTTCCCAAACCCACTCAGCTTCAGTTCGAGTGCTCAAGCAATCAAGCTGGGGACGGTACAAACAGGGCAGACCATATAGGGCTTGGGATTATTTTTTTTTTTTAAATTATTATTATTACCACTTTTAATTTTTGATTTTCTTTGTTGCTGCCTGCTGGGCTCCCCCCCACCCCGTTTTGTGGGTTGTTTTTTTTTTTTGTGGTGCGTAGATCAGAGCAATCAAACAACGAGGACAAAAACCCCAAGCTTCCCGAAGCGGGAGAGGGAGGCAATCAGAGCTGGTGGAAAGGACACGCCAGGAAGTCAATGAAGATTGGAAATAACATTTACAAAACTGGGACTCAGCAGGCCCGGGGTACTTTGCCTGCCTGTTTGAACAGTGTGTGCTCTTCTCTCCCTTTGAGTGCAGCAAACAGCTGGTCTCTAAATAAGGGTACCTGAGGATAATAAAGCCGGCGATGATGATCACCGCAGGAGCCTCCCCGTGTTCCGACTGTGATTTCTGCTTGCATGGCTAGCGAAGCCTGCGCTGCTCGGCTGTGGACCCGAGGGGCATTTAAAGATTTGCCTCTGCTAGCCACCTCCAGCAATGTTTTAAGGACCCGGAGCAGCTCTCTGTCCCCACCTGGGGCTTGTGGGGGGAGTAACAGCTCTGCAAGGGGCAGGCAGGATGCTGGAAACAGCACCCTCTTTGCACTCTCCTCCCGCTGCCCCCATTTTGCACAAAATATTAAGCCGAAACGGACAGCGACACACTTTGCCACCTAATTTCAAAGGCTGATGCCTCCAGCTGCCTCTTCAAACCACCCTTGTGGAGGAAGGAGGCTTAATTTGGCCCTCGTTTAGCAAGAAAAGCATGGGTCCTACAAAAAAAAAAAAAACCAAACCAAAGTCATGAGCAAAACGTCATAACTATTTACTGCTCGCCCACAGCACGATGCCCACTGGGCAGCGTTATTAAGCATCCTCCCCAGCCCACACATCCCATCCCCAAGGAACAGCCGCAGTGAAGCACAACACATCTTCAGAGGAACGAAGGGGAGAGACGCCGAGAGAAGGACAGGGGAAAAAAAAAAACAAAACACCTCCAATGAGAAGGCTATTGGATTTAAAAAGAAATGTCTCATATATTCACACAAAGAACACGAGTAACCGTAACTTCTCAGACAGATTGAAACCTTGACATGGAAAAAAAAAAAACCAAAACACTCTCTCCCCCTTTTTCTTTTGGCTACCACCACCATTGCAGAGGAGATGGAGAACTTTGGGCTACCGAAGTGCCACCTCCCGCTCTACTCACCCATAATCCAGGACCTGGTGAGCGACACAAGTCCCAAGGAGCAGAATAAGGAGGACCTCCAAGTACACCAAGACACATGAAGGGCCATAACAGCTTCCTCCCAGCCCTGATTTCTCCCCTGCGCCCAGCTGCACTCCCCATCCCTCCTCTTTCAGCCCCAGCTGTGGTCCATGGGCCCAATTTCACAGCTGCTCGGTTCCAAATTGGACTTGTGCTTCCCAGCTGTACTCGGACTCCCGCATTTGTTTGCCATCAGCTTTAATTAGGAGAGGTTTCATTGCCTGACACATCCAACCCTCTACTCCAGCTCCTCCAAGGCCACTTCCCTCACCCTCTCTGTGCTGAGCAGCTTGAAAGCCTGAAGCCACTGCCTTGGACCCATCTCCTCATCTCCTGCCCTGCCAGCGAGGAAATGGCAGGGATGAGGGCATAGACACCCCCCTCCCCACCGATGGGCACCTCTGCTGGGTCTCTCCCTGCCTGCTCTCGCTGAGCCGTGATGCAGAACTGAGCTGGAGAAATCAAAGCTGATTCCAATCTTATTATCCAACACGGCCCTATCAGCTGAGACAGCGACATTTATCACATTAATAGGAATGATAGAAGAAAACTGGGATCCTGTCCAACAAGAGCACTTTATCACATGTTGCACTGTCTTACAAATCCAATTATCACCAGCCGAAGGTCTTAACGGCCCTCCAAGAGTGGCTCTGGAAACCTTTAAAGACTATAAAAGCACTTGTCCAGAGCTTGCAGTATCGCCTTTGCCAGGGCATGGGAAGAAGCACCACGTGCTTTTCAGGAGACTTGTGGCAGCTTCATCCCTTAAAAGAGAAGTCCAGACAAGGGGGATGGTTGTCACTGGGACGTCTCCCACCATGGCAGGGGAGAAGGAAGGAGAAAGCCAGATGGAGACAGCCTGGCTACGTGGCACGGGGAAGGGAAGCCCATCACCAAGGGAGCAGGGAGGCAAGTGATGCTCTGCCTTCTCCGAGTGTCCTTGGCCTCAGGGTGCTGCCCGAAAACTGGGGATTTGTCCGTGCAAAGCATGAGGTGCCACCCAAAGGAGGAGCACCAGGGGTTTGCTCTTCTCCCTGGTTTTCCAGACGGAAAGCACTGCCAGGAACAGACTGCTACAGGCACCATCTCAGAAGACTTTACTGCTCTCTTGGCCTTCTGGCCTGTCTCACTCTGAAAATACTTGAGCAAAGCTTTTCTCAGCTCTCACTGAACAAGGAACAGTCACCCCAGCATCAATCCACTTCTTTTCCTTCAGCCGTCAGTTATTAAGGTTTCATTCCAGCTTGATCCAAAATGATTTTTTTTTCCCATTTCCAATATTGCAAGCGAAGCGAAAAGTAAAAAAAAAATAATTTGCTTTTCCCCCTTCTCCCCCCCGTTGCTCTAATGATCGTTCCTTAAATAATTTATCCACTCCTCTTCCGTACTCCCGCCCTTCACTCCCCATTACCTAAGTGGGCTTCAGCATCTCTCCTTCTGCCCCACTTCAGCTACTGCTTGTGGTCAGAAACGATGACCAGGGGAATTCATCACAGCGGGACAGGCTTTTCATTTCCTTCTACTCCACTGAGCAATCTCCAAACAACAGCTTCTTGTTCTTACCCTCTCCCGCCCCAGCCGGTCGTTCTGCTGTTTCCCCCTCGGGCGCACGTGGCACCGAGACACCTCCGAAAGCCACCGTGACTGAAGCATCTGGGCACCGTTTGTGCCTCGTCTTCGAAAGCCTCCTTTGAACCTCACCGGGACGCAAAGACCAAGCGAGCGTGATGACGGGAGTGAGAAAGACAAGGTGCAGGACAGTGGAAAATCCCGGCCTTTGTCTTTTGTGCAGCTTCCCGGCAGCCCAGAGGAACAAATTCTCCTCTTGTTTGTGCTTCGCTAATGCAGGGTTGGCACGGGGACAACCAGGGAGCCGTTTGCTTCGTTTCACACGGGCTTTTAGGGCAGGCGCAAAGGAGGCTGGAGAGGGTTGGGAGGCACCTCGACCCACCTCGAGGGGATGGAAGCCCCACCAGCTTGGGGGAGAAGTAATAGCGTGTCCCCCTTGGCGGCTCTAACCATCGATATGGGCGGATTTATGGGATAAAGCTGGAAACCAAGCTGTCAGTACTTAAAGGGGGCCTACAGGAAAGATGGGGACAAATTTTTAGCAGGGCCTGTTGCAATAGGACAAGGAGTAATGGCTTTAAACTAAAAGAGGGAAGATTTAGAATAGATAGAAGGAAGACTTTTTTTACAATACGGGTGGTGAGACACTGGCCCAGGTTGCCCAGAGAGGTGGTGGATGCCCCATCTCTGGAAACACTCAAGGTGAGGTTGGATGGGGCTTTGAGCAACCTCATCTAATGGGAGATGTCCCTGCTCCTGGCAGGGTAGGTTGGACTAGATGACCTTTAAATCACAGAATCACAGAATCATGGAATTGTCAGAGTTGGAAGGGACCTCTAGAGATCCCCTAGTCCAACTCCCCTGCCGAAGCAGGGTTGCCCAGAGCACATCACTCAGGACTGCATCCAGGAGGGGCTTGAAGATCTCCAGAGAAGGGGACTCCACCACCTCCCTGGGCAGCCTGTTCCAGGGCTCTGCCACCCTCACCAGAAAGAAGTTTCTTCTCATATTTGAATGGAACTTCCCATGTTCCAGCTTGTGCCCGTTGCCCCTCGTCCTGTCACTGGGAACCACTGAAGAGTCCAGCTCCATCATCCTTCAACCCACCCTTTAGGTACTTGAAGGTCACTTCCAACCAAATATGTTCTAGGATTCCATGACACGGGCTCAAGCAGACAAGGTTAAAGCACCATTTGGATCCTGCCACCAAGAGATGGTCGGTCATCAGAGCAGGAGACTGGGACTATGGCAAGGGACATATTCTCGCCCCAATCCCAACATAGGCCCTAATCAGACAGAACATTCAAG
The DNA here is from genome assembly GCF_964106895.1 of Numenius arquata. Classification (NCBI taxonomy): domain Eukaryota; kingdom Metazoa; phylum Chordata; class Aves; order Charadriiformes; family Scolopacidae; genus Numenius; species Numenius arquata. The sequence goes on from NC_133597.1 coordinate 5,422,941, forward strand.
GGCACAGAGGATTTCCTGGATGGTGATTCACCACCTTACACAAGTGCAGCAGGTCCCTATAATCTGGATTATTTCTGCTCCCAGGAAACCCTCTCTCCAGGAACAAAGCTGCCATGGTTTATGGTCGAAGCCTGCAAAGGCAGAACATCTGCTGCCTCCTATAATCTCCGTGATGAACTAACATACCCCCAATCCATAGAGCTGAGGCGGGAATCCCTCTCCCGATCCACGCCCCACGTTTCCAGGCATTCCCGCTAAATAAAGCAACAACCAGACAAATTAACCCCGGTCCCCTCCAGGGTCCCCTCCTTTGTGTGACCGTGGCACCAGAGAGCACAACGTGGCTGGCGTTACCACTGCCGGGAAGCAAAGGGTCTCCATCGGGCTGCTGGTAGATATTTAAAGTGATTTAATGGTTGTCATTCATTATTAATCATGGTTATTAGAAGGATGCCTGCGAACGCATGGAGAACGGGATCTTGCGAGGCGAGACACTGCACAAACTCCGAGCAGAATAAAAAAAGGTCCCTTCTAGGAAAAGCCATCTTCTGACAAAACAGCAGCACTGGCAGGAAATATTTTGATTTTGGGGGCAAGGTAAGGAGAGAGACAGAGACACCTGTCGTAAAAGCTTTCCCAGCTTTTAATCCCGGCGTGTTTCCTGGCTGCGGAGTCCCAGCAGGACTTGCTTATTCACGCCGAGGTGGCCCGGGAGCTCCTCTGAGGGTCACGGAGCTCCGCTGTACGGGGCTGAGATCAAAAAGATGCTCCCTGCCTCCAAGCATCCCCCTCCCAAAGACTCCTGGCAGGTGTAAGTCTAGCGAATTCACAAGGCAGCGGGGAAAAAAAAAAAACCCCAAATTTGCAGAGCGCAGGGAACATTCAGGGCAATAAAGAGAGTTTTTAATAAGCGCCGTAATGGAAATTTATGTCAGGGTCCACAAAACATTATAGATGGTAGCTTATGCAGCCCTTGTATTAAAAACAAAGTAAATTATATTATCCTAAAAAAATAGAGGAAATTATCAAGCATAAAAAGAAATGGAACGCACCCAGCTCCTTCCCTGGCGGCACAAGCATGACCCGGCTCTGCACCCCTGCCCCAGCATCCCACCGCTGGAGGCTGCCCCTTACAAATCACTTTCTCGCTCTTAATTAAAACCTAACGAAGCTCCCGAGGTTTGGACAACAGAAAAGACCCTCTCCATGTGCGCGCAGCAAAGAGACGGGCGACAGCGAGGAGCGTGGGATGCGCGGGGAGATGGAGAGGAGGAAAGCGGGAGGAAGAAGAAGGGATAAAAAAAAAGGAAAGAAACCAGCAGAAAAACCTGGGGATTTTCAAAAAGGCGGCTTTAATCTTTTCAGAAATGATGGGGGTTTGGCAAAGCTGAGATGCCGCCAGGCATCCTGGAGGCACAGCCTGCTTTTAACACGGGAGCTGTGCCTGTGCCGAGGGTCTCCCAGCTTCTCCAGCCCATTTCCCTGCCCTGGGGAGGGCTGTGGGACTTGGGGGGTGGGTTGAGAAATGAGACAAAGCGGATGCTATCGCACTTCCCCGCTTCTCGCCACTTCCCCGGGAGACTGCCCAATTTTCTCTCGGTAAAATATCTCCCCCACCCTTCATTTTTCACAACGGTGGGGGAAAAGAGAAGGAGGTAAAAGAGAAGAAAAATCCCAAAGCTCAGCCACCGTACATTTTTCAGCCTCTCGAACTCTCAGCGTCGGTGACGGCAGAAGGGGCCAGGGCTGGTTGTTCGATGCAGTTTGTTTTCAGCCCATAAAAGCACTTACAAGGTGGATTTTCATCCATTTCCACAGAGCTCTGCACACCGATGCTGAAAGCTCTGGTAAGAGGAGCTGTCAGGGCACATTATCCAGAGGGGCTGACGCCTCTGGAGAAAGGAAAGCTGAAACTATGAGCGAGAACGAGGAGCGATGACCATGGAACGAGACGGGCATTAAAAGAGAGAAGGACACGATGGAGAATTTTAAAATCCATTTGGAGACCTGCTGCTTTGGTTTCGGATGGACTGACAAGATGCCAACCTGCTGCTTTAAGAGGCAGAGCATGGGGCATTTTATCTATCCTACAACCACCATCCAGAGGCACTGCCTCCTAACTGGTGGGATTTCATTTTCCAACTGAGATTTATATCAAAGACAGCGGTCTAAAGTCCGCCCATAGCATGAGTCCTACTAATTGTCCTCAGCGCAAGAAGGATATGGATCTGTTGGAGCGGGGCCAGAGGAGGCCACGGAGATGCTGGGAGGGCTGGAGCCCCTCTGCTGTGAGGACAGGATGAGAGAGTTGGAGGGGTTCAGCCTGGAGAAGAGAAGGCTCCGGGGAGACCTTGGAGCCCCTTCCAGTCCCTCAAGGGGCTCCAGGAAAGCTGGGGAGGGACTCTGGATCAGGGAGGGGAGCCATAGGAGGAGGGGGAAGGGTTTGCCACTGAAAGAGGGGAGAGTGAGATGAGATGTGGGGAAGAACTTCTTTGCTGTGAGGGTGGTGAGAGCCTGGCCCAGGTTGCCCCGAGAAGCTGTGGCTGCCCCATCCCTGGAGGGGTTCAAGGCCGGGTTGGAGGGGGCTTGGAGCAACCTGGTCTGGTGGGAGGTGTCCCTGCCCAGGGCAGGGGGTGGGACTGGATGGTCTTTAAGTTCCCTTCCAACCTAAACCATTCTATGTTTCTAATTCTCTTGAACATCTGACACAGGTTGGGATGAGCTCCTCTTGGAGATGCCCTCTGCTGATCCCTGACAGGGCTCCAAGAACCTCCTTACCCATCACCAAGCCATACTTACAGCTCTGCATTTTGGTCAAATGAATTTTGTCCTGAGCACAGAGGAGCAACATTGTCCAAAATTCACAGCACACCCTTCATGGTCTTCATCAACAGCCCGGTTTAGAGAAGCACAAGCACCAGAGCTGGTGCTTCACCTCGTGGGCAATTATCACCTGTACAACAACGACACCCTCGGCCACCTTCCCTGAGGCCAAAACCCAATGCACCAAACACAATGGGGAGACACAAAATTGGCCAAAAGCGGAGTGATTATCACAGTGTGTGCTTCTGCCCGTGGGCAGCCGCTACCAGCTGAGCAGGACACATCCAAGGAGTCCCAAAGAACCAGCTTCTGGGGAATTTTATTCCAGTCTGTGGCTTGAAACAGATTTCACAGCCCTTTTGCGTTTTGTTCTTTAAATTTTAAGTGCCTAATCCCCCCCCCCAAGACCAAGTCACAAGCAGCAGCACATCACCAGGGGAAGAGGAGGAGGAGGACAGCAGAAGTGCCTCAAGGACTCAGCTCAATCCTGCACATCACCTTCTTGAGACCCCTGTCATCCCTCGGCTCATTTTAGACCGGTGCAAGGATCAGCAGCACCTTTCATAATAAAATATCACACATCTGAGCAGCCTGGAGTGGTGTTTTGCTCCCCATGCAAGGGGAAGGCTTTAAAAAACATGCAAGCAGGGCACAAACTCACAGGTTGCTCAGTGAGCAAACGCAGCCCTTCTTGGCAAATACCGCCCAAAGGAGCCATTTACCCGCTGCTTCTCCATCCATCCGTGCCGCAGGACTCCCGGAGAGGCAGCAAGAGCTGGAAAACCTCTTCGACAAGAAGAAAGGTGATATTATTGGCATTCCGGAGCGATCAGCATGACTGACCCATCAGAGTCATTGCTATAATCCATTTAAGTTTCCTACTTTTAGAGCTGTTGATCTCTTAGATCCATTGGATACCTACGGATTGCTACCGGCACCAGCGGTGCCGGCCCAAGCAGGCACAGACCGTGAAGGGAAACACAGACCATGAAGGGATGAATTTCTACACGAGGACCACGCTCCAGCGAGGGGAAAGATAAACAGCTCAGTCCTGAGGAGCTTGATTTGGGGAGATAATAAATTAAGAGCTCACAGGCAGGCGGTATTGAAACATCAGGGTCTAAAAGACCGTCAATAGTGATGCTCTAACAAAGGAATATTCATCTCTTCCGTGCAGGCTTCCCGTGCTTGGCTGAGCATCCTTCATAGTAAAATACTGCAGACCTGAGTCCCGGGGACAGCATTACACCGACAATGTAAACACATTAAGAAAGCAAAGAGTTACAAGCTCAGATGCTGAGTGTCGCAATCACGTCCGAGCTATTTAGCAAATAACGTGGAAAGAAGACATGATGGATAAAGACGAAATTAATGACTGAACTGGTGCTCAGTGATTATCAAGAAACTAGTGATGAGGACCTGATTACATTCACAACGGATAATAAAGGCTTGCCCCAATCAGTAATATATATACTCAGTACTTCAAAAGGACTCATTTCCAACGCTGGGGAAAATTATGGGAGAAATTGGCTGGAAGGAAAAATGTCAACAGAGAAATGTGGGCTCGTAACACAAAACTTATTAGAGAGCCAAAAAGTCAGGACTCCACAATCCAAAAAAGACAATTTTGGCTAAAAGCCCTATTCTTATTGCTAAAGCAGCAATCAAGCATAACGCAAAAATAAAAGGAGAAATAGACAGCAATCAATGTACATTAGAAGTTATGAAGTGCGTTGATAAGGCAAAGCTAAAAACACCACAGGGGAGGCAATTGCTGGCTGGTAGAACCGCAGAGGTGATTTGAGCAGCGCTAGACCCAGCCTAGCCCAAGGCGAGCTGGTGTCTCACCCCCAGCTTAGCCCAAGGCAGCTGCTTTCTCTCCTGCTAAAGGGCATTTCCAGAAATAAATCGGCTTCAGACCCTCTGCAGCCCCGGCCGGGAGACTTCACCCCTCTGCTGCTCCATTCCCAGCTGCGAAATGGGTCCGAGGGCACTTGGTCTGCTCTTGGGCAAAGCAAGGGCTTCCCACCGCCGCCGACGGGGCTGCACCCACCCAGAAGCTCAGCACCCACGTCGGCTAGAGCCAAGTCTCCACCGCGACGAACAAACTCACCGTCATCCCCAACAGTTTGGGCCCAAATCCCCCCCAATTTTCACCCAAAGCTAGAGTTCAGAACTCTTCCAGTTCCAATCTTTTCCCGTGCGAGGAGCGAATTAATTACGAACAGTCATTCAGTTCGGCCGATGCAAATAACCACGGTGCTAATACTGGGAAAAGAGGGGCTGCCCAGTATGTTTTGCCTTAGGAGCCCCAAATCCCAGCAAAGTTTTAGCTCAGGAAATCAGCAGCCAATCCCTCCAGATGCTCAAGCAGAGGAAGATGCCTTCCTCCCACCCGTCCCCGCGGGGCTGAGCTGGAACCGCTGCGCGCTGACACACAGATGTGCCAGGCATTGGTATTATTGTAACGTCTTTCCCACAATTTGTATCCCCAGAATGGTGGTAAAGAGATATTGTATGGCAAATAAATTAAAGCATTTGGCCATAAAGCCAATAACACAGAGACAGAGAGAAAGCAGCACAGACATTGGAGGAGCGAGAGGTTTTTAAATGAGATTAAAGAAAGATGGCAAGTCGACGGAGGGGGGGGAAGGAATCCTAAAAAAAATAATATTAAAGCAGCGGCAAGGATGTGCTTTCTGGGATTTGTGGATATGGCTGGAACAAAAGGGCAGCCCATTTGCGCCAGCCTCTCGAAAAGCGCTCGGAGGGGCGAGGTTAAACCTTTATAGACACCTGAAGAAAACAATAACAGCGGAAAATGGAATAAGAGGGGAGGAGAGGAGGGAGGGGAGCTGCTCCGCTGCCCCGCTCCCACCCGGCCAGAGCAGGAGGCACAGGGAGACCCCATCACTGGCACGACTGCTGCTATTTGCTCTCCAGTCCCTGGGATGGCTTAAAAAACATTTTTATTAAGCCAGATGGAGAGAGAGGGAAGAGAAGGGGGGGGGGGGGGGGGGGAGGGAGATACGTCTACGTGCCAGGTGCCAACAAGGGGGAAGGAAGAGAAAAAGAGAAATCAAGCGTGGAAAATAAAAGAAAATGTAGTCAGAGATATAAAGCCTGTCAAATTGGCTGCAAACAGTAACAAAAGCAAAGGAGAGATAGTTTTCTCTTTAACAAATGCTTTGATCAGCTGTAGTTGATATAATTACTATATAAAGCTACAGCAAGACAGAAATAAGATACATTTATCTTTGCAGAGCAAAGAGAACCTTTCTGATCGCCTCCTTTCTTCCCCAAGCTGTGACAGGCTCCAGGCTGGAAGGTCACACAGCTGAGATTTTGCTGATCCCTCTCCATGGGGACGTGGGACCCCAGCCTGTCCCCTGGGACTTGGCTTTCCTCATGTGGCCCCTGCGAGCCACCATGGCTCCTGCGGACCACCATGGGTGATGCTGAGGCCGTCATAGCAATGGAGGAAGCCACCACCATCGAGTTTTCCTCCCTCTGCTGGGGGTTAAAAACATCCCAGCTGAAAACTTTGGCTGCTGAGAAGCAGATGCTCGTGGAAATGAGGGAAGGACTTGGGGCGAACGGCACTGTGCACAACCAAGAGCTGACCTCGCCATCACTTTTCATGGTGCAGAGAAGAGGACAACAGCCAAGAGGAAGCTTCCATTGCAAATCCAGACCCTCCACTTGTTGCTGCAACAGCTCCACAGCTCCAACCACTTGTGTTTTGCCTCCTTCCTCCATCTACACTGACCTTTACCCCCTCCCTCTCATCTGCAACTGCTTCATCATGGCAGCCGGGATCCTGCGGACCACCATGGGTGATGCTGAGGTGGTCGTAGCAATGGAGGAAGCCAACACCATTGAGTTTTCCTCCCTCTGCTGGGTGTTAAAAACATCCCAGCTGAAAACTTCGGCTGCTGAGGAGCAGATGTTCATGGAAATGAGAAACACGGAAGGGCTCGGGGCAAGTGGTACCTTGCACAACCAAGACCTGACCTCGCCATCACCTTTCATGGTGCAGAGAAGAGGACAACAGCCAAGAGGAAGCTTCCATGGCAAATCCAGACCCTCCACTTGCTGCCGAGACCGCTCCACGGCTCCAACTATGTGTGCTTTGCCTCCTTCCTCCATCTACACTGACCTTCACCTCCCTCTTGCCTGCAACTGCTTCATCACGGCAGCCAGGAGATGAGACTCCCAGCACCGAGAAACCTTTCTCTACCCCGGGTAGCGAGGGAAGGCAGGATTCCCCCAAAAAACATTCCCATTTTCAGGTCACACCACACCAAGAGGGCTGATTCTGTAGTTTCCAAACATCACAGTTGAATTTCAACCATTCTTATTTATTTTAGTCTAGCTAGGTAACACTAAAACCAAAAAAAAAAAAAAAAAAAAAAGAAAAAAAAACCCACAACAAGCTATTTCTATGAAATATTTCCCTTTTGACAAACTGACATCGCTCAATGGAAACACAATTTAGCCAGGAAAAGAAAAAAACCCTGCCAAACCCCAGCAGCTCTCGCTGCAACCGCTACCGTGCGCTGGGGTCTGTCCCTGCCTCGGTGACAGCCCGCCCGGCATCTCTCTGTGCAGAAAGAGGAGAGACAGCCCCAAAATGTCAACCTGGGGCACGGGGGGGGGACAGGAGTGATGGGGACAGGGTTGGAGCCGCTGGGTACCTCCGTGTGGTTTTGCTGGGAGCACGGAGGGTGTAATGGAAGTCGAGTGATGGAGCAGAAAACCGTGCCCGAGGGAAGCAGGACCCAGCAGCGACCTCGGCGAGAGGCACCGTGTCTTGTAGCAGGACAACCGAGACGCATCCCTAAAGGAGGACATCGCTCCCCGGGGACAAATGCATGGGGAGCGCACGTGTGTGCGCACGTGTGTGTGTGTGTCCCCATGCTGCACGTCGCAGGGGCTCCTCTCTCACGCTACATGCAAAAGCCCTGATTTATTTAGACTGGAACAATTTGTCGGTGGCTGTAATTTTAACTACCTCCGTGCTGAGGAGCCAATCAGGGGCTGTGCTCATCGAGGCTTTTATGAGTTCCCATAAAAGCAGCAAAATGAAAACTCAGGGGCCCTTAAAATATACTCCACGGGTTTGTGCAGTGCAATTGGAGGCTTTTATGACTCCTGTCAGGGCTTTTATGACCCTGTAAAACTGTGCAGCATCCTAGCCTGCGATGAAAAGTGGCCTCAGATGTCTTAAAAGCCTAAATGGTCCTGTACATTTACAAGACCTGTCGGTACGATGCAGGGAAGCCCTGGGGGGGAACGTCGCCCCGGCTGGCGCTGGGTGATGCCGAGGAGGGTGCGGGACGAAGGGCAGCACCGCAGAGGCTTATTTTCCTTTGGAAAGCTAAAAAAAAAAAAACACCACCACTTTTTTTTTTTTTTTTTTCTAAAATACTAGGGAAAAAGAAGCAGCTGCCCTCCTGGCAGGGGCAGGGCATGGATGCGCTGCCGAGCATCGAGCTCCCCGCCTCCGTAAAATGCCATTTACAGGCGGCCGGGCTGCGAACCCAGCCGATCTCCAGCATAAGCGAGTCTGATGGCATCACTCTCTCATTTCCCAACACAAACACCACTTGATTTAGCAGAAGCAGCAGGGTCTTGGGTGTCCGTCCGTCCCCCCCCGGCTCCCCTTAAACGAAGCCAAGACTGTAAGATTAGGGATGCTGCAGGAGAGCAGAAAGAAAAACCCACCAGGCAGGCAGTGACAAAAGAGCATTAATAAACCATACAAGGGACAAAACGCCCAACAAAAGTGAGGGGAAAAGGAATGGAGAGGGGAAAAAAAGGATAATCCAAGAGGGAGGGAGACAGGCAGAGGTTGCAGGATGCTCGGGTTCGGTGCTGTGAGCCGGGGCAGAAGCACATTGGGTCACTAAGCCATGGAATTGCAGCAAATGGCGCAAATAAAAGCGGGAGCAGAGCACAGAGGGCATTAACAAAACACATGCCTGATCCCATCAAAAAATAAGCCATCTCCCTATGCTCTCCTGAGCAAGAAAATACGCCACGGTCTCCTAAAATAAGAAGAGTTGCTTCACGCATGAGGAAAATGCCAGTATATCAGCACAGGGAAACTTCCAGTCTCCCACGCGCCACGTCTAAATATCTGTTTTATTGCTCAGAGAAGGCAAGTGAGGAAAGTCATCCCCATTCGGCAACGGGGAGCCCAGGCGGTGGCTTTGCAGCATTTCCCAGCGAAGCGCAAACCAAAAAATGACTAGCTAGTGAAGTGGGCTGAGTACAACACGGATTTGGGAAAACCACGACCGGCAAACAGCTCCCCCCCTACACCCCCAAACTCACAGAGCTGAAACTGGGTGGATTTGAAAACCAGTAGGAGCTTTTTGAGGACTCCAGTGACAATATCTACGTCAGCTTTCCGCCGGGGGGATGGCGGGACCAGCGATGCGATGGCTGAACCAACCATCTCTCTCCCAAAACTTTTGCTTTTTGAACAAATAAGTTTTTAATCCCAGCTCAGACGGCAGAAATCAGTTGCTGATTAGCATCGCTAACAAAGAACAAAGTCAACTTTTGATGGGAAGGACATGGACCTGTTGGGGGGGGGGGGGGGCTGGCAGAGGAGGCCACGGAGATGCTGGGAGGGCTGGAGCCCCTCTGCTGTGAGGACAGGATGAGAGAGTTGGGGGGGTTCAGCCTGGAGAAGAGAAGGCTCCGGGGAGACCTTGGAGCCCCTTCCAGTCCCTCAAGGGGCTCCAGGAAAGCTGGGGAGGGACTCTTGATGAGGGAGGGGAGCCATAGGAGGAGGGGGAAGGGTTTGACCCTGAAAGAGGGGAGATTGAGATGAGATCTGGGGAAGAACTTCTTTGGTGTGAGGGTGGTGAGACCCTGGCCCAGGTTGCCCAGAGAAGCTGTGGCTGCCCCATCCCTGGAGGGGTTCAAGGCCAGGTTGGAGGGGCTTGGAGCGACCTGGTGTGGTGGGAGGTGTCCCTGTCCAGGGCAGCGGGTGGAAGGAGATGATCTTTAAGGTCCCTCCCAACCCAAACCGTTCTATGGTTCTATGATATTTCAGAACGCACTCTTTCTGCCTTCCTCCACTACTTGCCGCTTTAACATGGGGCAGGAAGACGCAGAAAGGTATTAATTCCACCAAACAAGGGTCGAAATGAAAATGTCAACGGATCGGTAACCTGCCTGACTTGCCAAAAAGCTGCAAATCCTCCCGTACGTGTTCCTCAGCAACTTTGCACACCCAGCAAAAACCCAAATCCCATGGCAAAGCCTGCATTTAGCATGCAAGTTATTAGCTATTAATATTCGCAGCAAACACATGCAAAAATCAGGATAAAGTGAAAAAAGAGAAATTGTCTTTATTTTTCCTTCCTTCTTTCCTCTCTCTTCCTCTCCCCCCCCTCCCCGTTTTTTTTTTTTTTCTTTTTTTTTTAGGAACAGAGCATGGATGTGGAAAATAGCCTATTGAGCCCACTTCCCCGCCTCAGAGGAGCTGCAAATGTGAGCCTTTGCTAGCTCAGACAAAATCTGCCATGCTACATTAGGCTTGATAGCAAATTTGCTACTTGCAAGCTTTTATCAAAACTGTATATCTAAAAAATCTTAATAATCCAGAGCTTTCGGTTGGCCTTCCCGGCTGCCTCCTTCCCGCCCCCTCCGCATCCCTCTCCCCGCCGGGCGCTGGGGGCTCCGCTCGGAACCAATTCCCAATTTGGAGCTCAGCAGTTTTAAAACCGAGCGGAAAAAAAAAAAAAAAAGAAAAAGAAAAAAAAAAAGCGGAGGGAGGGGAAGAAATCGGCCAGATCTCGACGGCTGAAATTTATTCCGGTGCAGAAGACGAGCGAACAAGGCCCCCGCGCTTCCTCCATCCCGCTCCGTGACCTATTTCGAGGACTTACAAGTTCATTTCTGAATGAACAAGCCATCCAGAGGCAGTGGAACAAATGTAACACAGCCTTCAAGGGCTCTACAGCCAAGTTCCTCGGCGGCTCTTAAGGTGCAAGGGCCGGTCAAAGATTTATTTTTTATTTTTTCCCTGAAATTGCTTATACAGAAAAAGTCTTTTCTCCTCAGACACTGTCTGATGTTTAACAAAGGCTCTGCATATGCCGGAGCCCCCCAGTCTCATGGGGCTGCTGTAATAGCCCGTCCCTTCTACCCAGCCACCAATTTTAATGAAATTTATAGAAATTTAATATCTCTGAGACCTCTTTCCTTCTGTCAAATTGGGTAGAAATTGGCCAAAGGGCTCAGAAACTACAGAGGGGAAGGAGCGGGTACGGCAGCCAGACAGGGGCTGCGTGATTGCACAGTCTCCTCTCTGGAAGGATCCAAACTGAAAATCAATATCTTTTCCTTTTGTCTCCACACGGCTTCGTATTTCGGTTGTTGGGGTTTTTTTGGAGGGCATTTTTTACAGAGCAAAATCTGCCCTTAAAAAAAAAAAACAAACAAAAAACCAGAAAACCCCCCCAAAACCAAACAAAAAGCAACAGATGCTCCCGAGGAAAATTTTCTACGCCAAACACATGATGGGAAGCCTTCAACCAGCATCGCTCGGAGCTGCAGGACAGGCTTTGGGAAGTGGATGCCACCACTCACGTCCCCTCCCCTCCTCATCACTCAATACCTGAGGTTTTCCCAAGTCCCATCCCTACCACACAACGCCTGAAACTACAAGACAGGGGATGAAAAAGCAGAGAAGGTTTTGCCTCAAGGAAAACAGAGAGAGTCCCTACACATTAGAATAATAGAAACATTCAGGTTGGACAAGACCCTTGGGATCATCGAGTCCAACCATCTACCCTACTCTACAAAGTTCTTCCCTACACCATATCCCCCAACACCACATCTAAGCGACTCTTAAACTCATCCAAGGATGGTGACTCAACCCCCTCCCTGGGCAGCCCGTTCCAGTGTCTGATCACTCTCACTGTGAAGAATTTCTTCCTGTTGTCCAGTCTAAACCTACCCTGGTGCAGCTTGAATCCATTCCCTCTCGTTCTATCGCTATTTGCTTGTGCCAAGAGACCAGCACCACCCTCTCTACAATGTCCTTTCAAGTAGTTGTAGAGAGTGATGAGGTCTCCCCTCAGCCTCCTCTTCCTCATACTAAACAGTCCCAGCTCCCTCAGTTGCTCTTCATAAGGTTTATGCTCCAGGCCCTTCACATTGGTCCAGTTGAAGGACTAACTCCATGAACTGGAAAAAGACGCTTCACCTCCCCAAGCCCCTCTGCAGAACACCAGTATCTGCAGTGGGAAAAGCTCATCCAGCCTCAAAATGGAGAGAAAATGGGAAAAACTTGGGTGGCGTCGTTTAAACGACTGCTTCAGATTCATCTCAAACTGCAGGCGCTACGTTTCGAGCCAGATTGACCAGGTTTTTTCTGTTGTTTCTGGAGCGAATTCTATCACCCAGCAACTGCCTGAGCCAGCTGGGATCTGAGGGGTTTCCTTGAATGATATTAGAGGGATAATCTCCGCGCCCTGGCTCAGGAAGCAGGGAGGGGAGTCTTAACTCCATTACCAAAAGTCGATAGAGCAGATGGATGCAAAGCTTTCTAGGGAAAAGGATGCTCCGCAGATGTCCGGGAGCGAAGGAAGGCAAAGGCGAAGGAAACCACCCGAGATCGCTGCGAGGAACTGCCGAAATGCAGAAGACTCAACTGAATTCTTCATGGAAGTTTGTTCAAGCTCTAGGAAAGGACAGAGCCTTCCCCCCTCCCCTGCAAGGAGCGCGACCTGGCTCTTGCCAAGTACGACGATATCTGGCTTTTGTAGCTCGCCCGGTTCCAGGAGGCCAAATCCTCAAATAATACTAAAAGATATTCTCTGGGGCTGTCGGGCTCTGAGTTCGGAAAAGCTGCCGGTCGGAGCTGCCGCTTCCTATCCGAGGGGCAGCCGGCGCTTTGGCAGGCTCAGCTGAAATTAAGCTTTCAAAGGGCGGCTAATGAGATTCCTTCCTCTCCTTTCAGTCCCTTCAGAAATGTCTGGTTTCGGGTGAGACCTTGTGGACCGGATCATTTCTTGGTTCTCCTTACAATAAGGAGGGAGAGGTCCCAAGGATCTCTTTATTCCTCTTACAGGGTTTGTTTTTTTTTCCCAGGAATCCAAATCCGCCCACCCTGATGTTTTCCTTCACCACAGAAATGGCAAAGTTGCCATTAAACATCTCCCTCCACCTCTCGTACCCATAACTGGGCATGAAGACGTCTGTTCTCTCCCAGACGAGTCACTGAGATGAGCGTTTGTGCCACATTAACGATCTTACTCCCTCACTGACTAATTAGTTACTAACGCAGGACCCTCCATATTTCCATTAGGAAGGGAAAGCAAGGACAGAAGCAGGTATTCCTTGGGATTAATCTTGCATTTTGCCATCTTTCCTTTCAAGCCAACGAAGAGACAACCTGCAAACACAACGCATCCTGCTGGGAAAGGGGATGGCGGAGGCAATTCCCAAACTCCAGAGGGAAAGCGGCTCACCCCAAAAAGCGTTCCCTCGCACCATTTCCCTCTCAGCTACTTGAGAAACGTCTCTCTGGTGGCCCCCTCACGTTCTGCCCCTGCTCTGCCCTCCAGCCCCCTCAGCGAGGCTTTTGGGCACAGCCACGCTCCTCCGGCAGCCCTGATTTCCCTCGAGCGCAGCGACCAGATAAGACCTTTATCAGCTGTTTCTACTCGGCAACGGGGAGAACACGGGGTGAAATCCAAAGAGGTTGGAGTCGGACTTCATAAAAAGGGCTGATTACCCACTTCACCGACCGCAGCAGCTCCCCGTGCCTCCCCGTTTTCCCCGGCTGGGCTCGGAGGAGGGATGCTCAAACGAGGAGAGAGCATTCCTCTTCCTTTCTCCCCCTTTTCCCAGCCAAGTGACAACCTCTGTAAGGGCTGCAGAGAGTCCCCCAAACCCTTTCTGCCGAGCAGACACCTCTGCATTTCAACCATCACCTTTCCAAACCAAAACCCCAGCAGGGAAGGGAAATCTCAGGAGGTTGAGATCCCCCCCAGCCCCGGCTGCCCGAGGAGCATCTCCCAATATTTCCTCGCCCTTCTGCATCCCTCCACATGTGTCAAAGGGGGCCAAAAGGACGTGGCACGGCACAGCCCCGCGTGTCACGTCCGAGTCTCGCTTCAAAATGAATGGTTTCTTCTCTTCCCCCCCTCCCCGAGGAGAAAGGAGCACATGCCCGCACAGACACAGGCGCACACAAAGATCGATAAGTCGTCGGGGTCTCGGGGAACAGCTTTTTTAATTACAGCTCTCCCCCGAGCTGGACGCGGGGTTTGCAGGCTGGGAATGAGACGCCTGCGGTGCCACCAGGAGAAGGAGAGTCCCCGGGGACGTACGGGGGACCAGCGGTGATGCTGGAGGCAGAAGGGAGGGAAATTACCCATTTCCCCCAGGTCTCTCCCCAGTCCCACGTGGGGACGGGCCCAGATCTGATTTTGCTTTGGCTGCCGATCGGCCAATGCCTCTCCTTACCCTGGCGTGAACCTCCGACCAGGCAGGAACACACCTGCTATTTATCATACAGGGACTTCATCCCAAGAACCTTTTGCTGCTGGCGTTACCCATCGCATTTATCTGCTGATCTCTCCCATCTCATCTCGCATTCAGCGCAGCTTCCCCCCCCCGCGAGCTGCAGCTGGTTTGCGAGCAGCAGGCATAAAATCCTGATTTAATACCCGGGAATGGAGTTGGGGGGGGGCAGCGCTCTTTTCTGGGGAGCCGCAGCCGGGGCGATTCCTTTTTTTCTATGGGCATCGGGATGCGGATGGTCCCATCGGGCTTTTCCAGGCAAAAAGGCAGCCTGAGCCGCTTGATCCCCCCCAAAGCCTTGCCAGAAGGAAAGGGGGATCTTGGCCCTAAGTCTCCCCTCCATCCCTCCCCCCTCCTTGCCCGCACACGTTCGCTCCTTCTTTAACTCCCTTTCCAAGTGCTGAGTTACTATCAAGGCAGGTTTAATAGGGTCCTGGATTTTAAAGCCACTGGCAACACAGTCTGGGCCTTTTATGGTTAGTAATGAATAAAAGAACCCAAATCACCTTTTTTTTTTTTCCCCCTACTCTCTCTTAACAGTCTCTGCCTACAAATTAAAGTCATTGTGCTTCTCCCTCTGTCTCGCTCCTTTTGTCTTCCTCTCACTCCATCCCAGCCCATGCAGCACTAGTCCAATACCTGCTGTGCCCTCCTTTTCTTGCCCTTTTTTTAATATATTTTGCAATATTTACCCTTTCCCATCCTTCTCGTTACTTTTTCTCGCTTTCACTCCATCTTTTCCCCTCCTTACTATTTTTTTTTTTATCCCAAAACTTGTCACGGGGATAACGATGTTTCGGAGCCACGCTGCGGAATGAAGCCCTTAACTCCTTTCCCTGGGGGGCTGGCAACCAGTCCTTCACGGTCCAAAATAAAAGAAAAAAAAAAAAAAAAAGCCCAAATCGCTACTATCTTGTCACCAATTCTGGTTATTTTTAGCACTCTCTCCCTTAAAGCGCCAGCTCCCCGAATCATGCGAGTACAACAAGAACCTCATCTCCCATCTTAAAAAGTTCCATGCCCTCGCAGCTGCTGAGAAATGCTGGGAAATATGAGTCAGACTTTCAAAAACACGCAGAAAGGCTGAGCTTAAGTGCATTTCTTGCCGAAACCGTAACTCAGGGGGCACCTAACCCCGCTTATTAAATCCTCCTAATTTTTAATTCGATGCTGGAGAGAATTAGCCGTCCAAACACTGTCAGGTGGCTTCCAAAGTCTCCCCGTTACCTCACTTAATTAAGACAGCACAGAAGATCTTCATATCCTTTGGGTGAAGCACTGGCTCCGCTGGACATTTTTTCATTAAGCTTCACCATAAATAAGATTTCAAGACTTGGCATTTACCACCGGGCGCAGGATGAAGAAATCAAGGTGAAGACAAACCCCTTTTTGGTTCACCGCAAGTGGATTTTCAAGGCAAGACCGACTCTCTTATCTTCACATTTATCTTTATCCCATTGATAAAGGGCTATGGAAGCCCGGCAGCTATCTGATGGCACGCTAACGGCTCTATTTGTAGCTGGCAAGGCGATAGCCCCGCTCTCTCCCCCCCTCGCCGGCAGATTTGGTCTGACAGGAACGTTACACGACCTTTTCTTCCACTTTTTCACCCGCCCGGGACTTATTCTGCAGGCGGAAATGACCGACGTCGGATCCCAGTAAAATAGGGAATTATCTAATTCTAATAGACAGGCCAAGAAGGAAAAGGATATAAGAAGAGGAAAAAAAGATGAACCGCCTGATCTTCGTCTCATCCCCCTACGAGCCCCTGCCTCCCTCTCTCATATTTGCCCTCCTCACGTGGCGCTTACAATTTTTCCTCTGTAAAGCACGGGGAGATGCGCCGAACGACACAGAATGCATAAGTACACACTTTACCGGACTACTGTTATTTATTATTAATAATAGTAATGCTAACTCTGCCCTTGTAGGCACCTCTACGAGGGAAATAGTGTTTGTAAATGTCAATAAGCAGTTTCCCAAAAAGCCCAGGCGTCTAAAGCTCCTTCCCGGCGCCCTCGGGGTGGGAGCACATCCCTGTTTCTGTCCCCCCTGGTCCCCACATCCTTCCTCTGGCTTTTTTGGCATGGAGGATACAGCTGGGTAGATGCTTCTTTCATCCTCCCCAATTTCTTGCGGTGACAAGACCAATCTTTCCCGAAGAGCCCCAAAATATCTTCCTCTACCTCGGGGACATCCTTCACTTAACACTCCTTCCCAAATAACTCCGAGTGAAGTGGTTCAATCATAATGACAAGAACTGAACATTCGTCCCCCCTCATCTCAAATGACAGACTCAAAAATAAAAAGCCACTTTTTGCCTTAATTTTCCCTGCTTTCCCTTTCCCCCAAATAACTTGAGAGCTCTTGGTATTAATGGGGGGAATGATTTCAGATGGCCTCAAAAAGGCGTTATTACTTCTTCAGTAAAAACGCATGTGGAATTTGTTCTGGCTGCCACGAGGAGACAGATCCCACGTCCAACCGACTACAAAGGCTGATTTATGTAGGACATAAACACTTCTGGAAAACCAGAGCAGCACGAGGGTTTCCTCCAAACTCCATCCGGCTCAGGAGGACACCACCACAGCCACCGTGGCAGCTCCCGGTGCAGGGGACACTCTGGGTCCCTCTCTTTGGGGACCAAAACTTCTTCACGCAACCCCCCCAGGGATCTTGGAGGCATTATCTGGGCTCCACAAAGATTCCCCTTCCAGCATAAGAATTTCTTGAAACGTTGCCGCCTGCCAGAATATGGTTGTACGAAAGGACAGCTGATGCCTGACATTTATCTTCATGACTGAAGACTGTAGACCACAGAACATGAGAGGCAGAGTTAGTTATCTTCTCCTTACCCATGATTGACAGTAAATGTCAGCAAAGATTAGTTATTCTGTATCATACACACGCCACGCATGTTTTTAATTCTCCTACTGCTCCAGTACTATTTTCAGCTGCAGTTGTAATAAATCAAATGTACTTGCTCTGCGTGAAGAAGAGACTCTTGCGATTGGAGAAGACCTGCTGGTCACCCACCGTACCTATTTCACGTGTCCTCAGCCCAGCCAGGGAGTTCCCTGTACTGTTCTGACCACGACACCTTAATTTCAGTTAAAATTGTAATTAAATCCAGTTTGTCCATCACATTCCATCCAACCATGCCCAATCCGACAACACGAACCGATATACACATGAGCTGCTTTCCCCATCAGCGAGACGCTGCCAGCTTTGGGGTGAAAGTCCCGGTATTTAACAACCCGATGCCACCCGCACAGCAATTTAGGGCAGTCAACAAAAAGGCAAGAAAGAAGAATTTAGTAAAGAAAATCTGGGAGACACTAGAAGTACCACCTTTTCCAGCAGGAATAAAAAAAAAACTGCATGGAACATGGCTAACAGTCAAAAACCTTGGGTTTGCTCTTAAACGACGGGGCTTATTGCAGCACTGTGACCCACCACCACGCTCCACCACGAGAACACCAAACCCAAGGTGCTCCATGGAGAACACGCATTAACGTACCCTCCTAAATCACAGCCGCCAGCTTCGTGATTGAGCTAATTACCGCTTTTCACAGAATCACAGAATGCTATGGGGTTGGAAGGGACCTCCAGAGATCATCTCCTCCAACCCCTTGCTAGAGCAGGGTCACCCCGACCAGGTCGCACAGGAACGTGTCCAGGCGGGTTTTGAATGTCTCCAGAGAAGGAGACTCCACCACCTCCCTGGGCAGCCTCTTCCAAGGCTCTGCCACCCTCACAGCAAAGAAGTTCCTCCTCATGTTTAGGTGGAACTTCCTATGTTCAAGTTTGTGCCCGTTCCCTCTTGTCCTGTCCCTGGGCACCACTGAAAAAAGACTGGCCCCATCCTCCTGACACCCACCCTTTCAGTATTTATAGGTGTTGATCAGATCCCCCCTCAGCCTTCTCTTCTCCAGACTAAGAAGACCCAAGTCCCTCAGCCTTTCATCAGCAGAGAGATGCTCCAGGCCCCTCATCATCTTTGTAGCCCTCTGCTGTACCCTCTCCAGCAGTTCTCTGTCCTTCTGGAACTTTTCCTGCGGTCAGGCTGGAAGGCAGCCTGCCCCAACTCCCTCTGGCCCTCTGAGCTTCCCCTGCCTTGGGCTCAGGTCACCCCCAGACCTAGGGGACACAGAGGGGCTGGGAAGGACTGTCTCCCCTAGCCCTAGGTGCCTACTCATCTGTACCCGAGCTAGCAGCCCGCTTTTCCTCTGCTGTCCAAGGAGGGCATCTCTAAACTGCCATCAATACCCTTTAAAAGACGAGCTGCTTGCTCCTCTGCAATCCCTGCAGAGGCTGATGACACGACTAAGTTTTATGGGGCTGAAGTAGGGGAGATTAACCTCCTCATAAACCACCGAGATCTCTCTCCCATCAGAAATTCCCCTCTGCACACGGAACAGCGTCCTAAAATACATTCCTTTAAAGCCAGCTCTCCCTTGTTAAAAAAAAAAAAAAAAAAGAAAAAAATGAAGTCATTTAGTTGAAATCTTCCCGGGCAGCTCTAATCATGATAAAACGCAAAATGGTGACAAGTACCACAGCTGGGGCTGTGTCACAGGCAACGAAGCCCTTTTTGTCACCGGGACGTGGTGACCGAGAAGGTGCTGGGTTGAGATTTTGTTTCCCTGGGGTGAATCAGCAGGCAACCAGAGGGGAAGGCACCCCCAGCCTGGGCTGTGGTCCCTTCCCACCATCACTGGGAGCTGCAGGAATACAAACAAACTCCACGAGCCCTGGAGAAGCAACAGAAAAGGTTAACGCTGTCCTGCCCTGCTGTCTGCCTTGTTAAAATGGATTTCAAGACAGAGTATGAGTTATTTCCGAGCACATCACAGCTCTGCATTTGTCTGTACAAATCCAGGCTCTTACTGGGATGACATGGAAATGAAAGACAAGAAACATATTCAGCCAAGACTACCTCTGTCTGGTGAGTGTGTATCTCACTGGCTCAATCCTCCTCCAAGGAGAAGCTGAAAGGAAGACCCTCATCACATCCCTAAAGGCGCTGGACTTGACTGTCCTCGGGAATCTAGTCCTATCTCTGGTCAAGGAGAAGGAGAAAGGAAGACCCTCACCCTCATCGCACCCCTAAAGGTGCTGGACTGACTGTCCTCAGGAATCAAGTCCTATCTCTAGTCAAGGAGCAATAAGAACAAGTGATACCATAATTTGACCCTGTCTCCTCTTTTGGTGTCACCCTGCCTTGCGTGGGCTTTGCTAGTCTCATTTTTTTGGGATTCACGCCATGCTGCAAGCAGCCCCTCATTGCACCCAGCCAACCCATTCCAAACCAAAACTTTGGGCCCACTTGAAATCCAACTCCGACTTTATGCCAAGGTAGAATCATAGAATTGCCCAGGTTGGTGGACCTTTAAGATCATCGAGTCCAACCATCAAGCCAACACTGATAAAATCTATCACTAAACTGTATCTCTAAGCATCACGTCTGCCCATCTTTTAAATACCTCCAGAGATGGTGACTCAACCGCTTCCCTGGGCAGCCTCTTCCAAGGCTTAATAACCCTTTCTGTCTAAAAATTTTTCCTCATATCCATCCTAAACCTCCCCTGGTGCAACTTGAGGCCAGTTCCTCTTGTCCCATTGCCTGTTCCTTGGGAGAAGAGACTGACCCCCCCTGGCTACCCCCTCCTTTCAGGGAGTTGGAGAGAGCGAGAAGGTCTCCCCTCAGCCTCCTCTTCTCCAGGCTGAACACCCCCAGCTCCCTCAGTTGCTCCTCACAAGACTTGTGCTCCAGACCCCTCACCAGCTCCGTTGCCCTTCTCTGGACACGCTCCAGCACCTCGATGTCTTTCTTAAAGAAAGGTAGGTATCATCTTTGCTTCATTCCATCCCAGAAGCCTCCTCCTCCTCCCTGTCGGCGCTGGTGGTTGCAGACAGCCCTGCAAGCTGTCTAGGGGAAGCATGGAGAAGACTGCAATATCTCCGAGGGGCACCAGGTCCCTTCCTAATGGCTTTCATGTCTTCCTGTATCTTTAAATAATTGAAATCTCTTTGTTGCTAAGTACACGCGAGCAAGAGGGCACTAAAATTTTTAAGCCTCTCTGGGGAGACCTGGGCCAGGAAATCTACACAACTCACAAGATGTCCTGCCACCAAAGTACCTTGTCTCCTGCAACGAGACCAGCAACGCCGCTCCTCCGAGCTGCTTGCCTTAATGGCTGCTCTCTCAGGACGCTGGCTGCTACTACGGGAAAGGCGTCCTCCTTTATTCATAACAGCCTTTTCAAATCTAGTTGTAAAAAAATCATTTCAGAGTGGAGCACGATGTCTACAAAGTGCTCCTCCGGAGAGAAGCGGCAGTGGGGTAACTCCAGGTTCCTGTAGGAGCCTGTCAACCCTAGACAAGCACAGCACATCACTAGACGTGGCTGGTCCTTATAGAGATGCATTACCCGGCCTAGAGCAGACATAGCAACGGACACCTCTCCACCCCATGAATTCCCCAAGAGGAGAGAAGACCTAAAACATATGTTTTCTTCCCATATATCAGCAAGGGCTGGAGCCCCTCCGCTGTGAGGACAGGATGAGAGAGTTGGGGGGGTCCAGCCTGGAGAAGAGAAGCCTCCGGGGAGACCTTTGAGCCCCTTCCAGTCCCTCAAGGGGCTCCAGGAAAGCTGGGGAGGGACTCTTGACAACGGCATGTAGTGATAGGAGGAGGGATAATGGCTTCAAACTGAAAGAATGGAGATTGAGATGAGATGTGGGGAAGAACTTCTTTGGTGTGAGAGTGGTGAGACACTGGCCCAGGTTGCCCAGAGAAGCTGTGACTGCCCCATCCCTGGAGGGGTTCAAGGCCATGTTGGATGGGGCTTTGAGCAACCTGGTCTGGCGGGAGGTGTCTCTGACCAGGGCAGGGGGGTGGAACTGGATGATCTTTAAGGTCCCTTCCAACCTAAACCGTTCTATGATAAGGTGGACAACTTCTCTACAACCATGAGGGGTCAAGACATTGTAACCAGGAGAAAGCCACCAGTCAGATCAATGGCACAGGTCAACTATTTTATTATTCAAAGATAGTGGAGCACCATTTAAGACCCTAAAAGCTTGCTAATGATCCCAAGAAGGCGAGTACATATTCCCTGTGTTACCGAGGAAGGTGGTGAGCACCGGAGAGGCACACAAGGGTCTCGGAGGAATGACCCCAGACAAATGTCCTCTGCTGCAACCACCAGTTCACACTTCCGATAACTAAATCCTTGTGCATCACTGCTGATGTAAATAACCATCCATTTATAACTCATTGTAATTACCTGCCTATTTCTGCGTCCCGCCTTCGCAAGGTAGTCTCTCTGCAATTATAGTTAATTGCCTTGATTGCTACTGCATATTTCAAGAAAGTTCAGGAAAAAAAAAATAATGCAGGAGACAGGATAGTCTAACGAGGAGCCATACGGGGACCAGCACAGAAAGAGTTAATATTGGAGGTGTTTGATTTATTTTTCATTCCTGCCACCGAAGCAAGCCCTGGGCATGTGGAAGCCCTACCAGAATAGCAGGCACAGATCTCGGCCATTTCTGTAGCAGCCCGTGAAACTTTCTTTGGAGAAAAAAAAAAAAAAAAAAAAAGTCCTAAGAAGCTGCTGAAAGAGCCCCCTACGGATGTTCTTGGCACCATGGTAGTAGCGGCAGGTTTACATCCCATTGCCTACGGTAACTCCAGATATTCTTTAACCCGGAATTGACTCATCCTTGGCCAGGCTCTAAATTTCCTGGGGCGGCGAGCTCCATCGGACTATTGATTTAGTAAAGTAAGTAACTCCCCCGGCCGGAGCAATCACCAGTGAAGCCAAAACGCTCCCCCAGCCCTGCTCTGCCATGGGTCTTGAGTTCAGGCTTTGATGCAGGACCAAATGGCAACCCCAGCTCCGAGTGCCACCATGAGCCACCGGTGTGTCCTCAGTTGCCCTCTGTCCATCCTTCCCTGCCCGTGTCTCCGGGCTGGTGCCCCGTGTCCCGCTCCCGGAATGCACTGACGGCATTAAAATGCCCATCCGCTCCTCAACGGGGAAGGTCCAGCAGAGCCAAGGCTCCCACCTGACCACAAAACCTCAGCTCGGCTGCCTTCTGAAGGGACATCAATTACTCGGGGCTGTCAGGATGATAAGGCAGCCCGGCCTCCACAATAAGGAGGATATTCAGGCTAATAACTTCCCATTAAGCTCCTCGGAGCTGGATGTTTTCCATGCTTTTCTGCAGAGCTGCTGCCAGGGCTTGTTTGCTCCCCCTTACCCAGGCTAACTCTTGAAGGGATATGGCTTGAGGCGCTGCTGTAAAATAAGCTATCTACAACCAGCCCTGCCTGGAAATCCTTGGCAGAGCTGGACGGAGAAACCACCAGCTCTGAGGTTTGTTTTTTTTTTTTTCTCTGATGCCAGGTCAGCCTTCCTCCTCCAAAGGAGGATGACAGCACTCAACGCAGAAGATTTCCACACAATAAGAAAAAAGACAAGAAAGAAACCTCTTATCCACCACTTCTGGCCAAATCCTCTCACTCAAGCGTGTTGCCACCGTGCTGAAGGTGGCAGCCAGGTGACGATGGCCAGCATTTCACCCTTTCTCCCCCTGACATTTTCTAACCTTCACCAGGAACCGAGAGGCAAATCGCAAACGTTCTCGGGTTCAGGGCTAGTTTACGACACTGAGCTGAATATCCACATTTGCATCCCTCCTCTTCTTCAACACATCCCTCACCTCCTGCCCACCAGCTTCTCCCCTTCCAGGGCCAACCACCGCACACACTGGGATGGGAATGAGACCTTCCCTCTCTTCCCCAAGCCATGGCTCATCCCAAAACACTCCAGGTCCTACGTCAAGAGTGCTAAACCAGGCTGGACTTGGGGGGGGGTTGGGGTGTGTTTCCTTCACCTCAGAAAATTTGCTTGAGGAAAAAAAATAAAAATCTCCGATCCATTAATGCTTCATAAAAATTTTACAAGGTTTCTGCTAAAGGAAGGAAAACAAACAGAGATGGTGTCGGCATGCCGGCACTCTTTAAAAATCAAACATTCTTTCTCTAATGCACCTTTTTTTTTTTTTTTTTTTTTATAGTACCAATCAGGAAAGCAATCAAGCATGAAGCCCGCAGCTCCCAGTGCCTCCATTTCCAACATCTGATTTTTTTTCCCAGCTCAGGACATACAATCCCAGCGCTCCCACCAGCCCCGTGCTGGCTACAACGGCACGTCCCACCAAGTTGCTGGAGGCGGTTGAGAGGGTGAGACAAAAACCCACCACCCCCCAGAAAGCCAAGGGGGCAGCACCCTGACAAGGATCCTGATCTACAGGAGCGATGCTTTGAGTGAGTTAATTAACTTTATTGCACCAGCATCCAGAACCGGAGTGACACGGATGCATGGTGGGCACAGGGACTGGGAGCATCTTTCAAGCACAAGGGGATGGATAAGGGAGCGAAGAAGCTCCTGTCCTTCCCTAATAAAGGTAGGAGCCTTTAAACCCACCAGTATTAACAACTCCTTCATTAAAAAACAGAGCTGAGGCTGCTTTTCCAGCAGGGAACGGTCCAGCGTGGCAGGACAACAAAAGGTTTAACATTAAATCAAGCAGCTGAGGTCTAGTCCAGGCAGAGACATTTGGAAACTGGGTACCTGAGTCAGCTCGAGACCCATCTAATAAAGTCTGGGAAAATGTCAAAGGTATTTCTGCAGTATTCACTGTCCAAAAAGGCCCAATAATCCTTCCCCCCCCCCCCCCCGCCTTGTTTGTGCGCTCCTTTGTTTTTCTGAGACCTTCCCGTTCGGCTGGAAACATACACCGTTCCCAAAATCAGGCTTCTTCATAAACAGTATATTAAAAACCAACCCCCCAAAGAAAACTCTGCAACTGAATACAAAGCAGAGTTATTGAAGAGCTGCACAGTGACAGCGAGCGATGAGAAACAAGAACTCCAAAAGTAAGAAAGGGAGGGGAGGGAAAGTAAATAAACAAAACACCGAGCAAAGTATTCTGCTGAGAATTCAGGAGACATTAAAAAAAAATCTACCATCCGATGTATATACATAAAATATACATAAGCTTCATAAGCCTACATCATATATAGACATGCCATGTTAACTATATATTATTTATTTTGCGAGACTTTAATTTAAAAGGTCTGTTTTCAACCATAAATGGTTTTTGCTCTTTTCTACCTGCCACAGATCCTGAGAAAGGAAAAAGTTTGTTTTTTTTTTCCCCTGGAGAACCATGCAGAGATTTGGGATAATTCCCAGGGGATGGGAAGGATGCAGACAAAGGTGGTGACGGAGCCACCAGCGTCTCGGGGATCCTCCGGCATCTCATCTCTCCTCTCCAGCCTCTCTTAAACACCACCAAGAGGGAGAGGAAAGAAACCCTTTGGAGCGGAACCCCTTTGGCAGAGCGGCACCCCGTTTCCCAGCGCCTGCCAACACCCCCAGAGCTCACCCTGTACCTCGCTATTCACAGCCCCATCCCTAAGGCAGAGCTTCACAGACCGGCAGCGAAATCATCAGAACTGCCAAATAAAGCCAAAAGAGACCGTTTCTTCTCTCCATCTTCCCCCCTCCAGCTATTTCACAGAGATATCTGTGGAAGTTTAAACTGGTTCAATAAATAGGGGGCCTCCCAAAACATAGATACGCGCTGGGGATAAGTCAGATTAGGGGGAGCTTCATTTCCACCTCGTATTCCTTCTGCTCCGTTCTCAAAGCCCTCCACATCTCCCAGGCTCCAGCCAGAGGTGCTGAGCATTAGCAAAGAGCCGGGGAGAAAAAAAAAAAAAGAGGAAAAAAAAAAAAAAATTAGCAATAAAACCTTTGCTGCCTCCATCCCTCGCTCTGGAGAGGCCGGGAGGCTGGTTAATGGATGTCAGTTCTGTTTCCATTGAAGAAAATAAAAATCAATGAAAGCCTCTTAGGCAGGCAGGGCACAGCCCCGGCCAGAAAAGGAGGTTGCACTCCTTTTTGAGAAAAGACCACCCAAAACAGAGCCAAGCTTCCCTGTAAGTTCCTATATAGGGGCAGGGGAAAGCGGAGCATCCCTACCCCAACCCTCTTTGCCTCCAGATGTTGGCTCCCATGGATTTCTGCTGCCGGGGTGGGGAGTTTCCTCAGCTCAAACCCCCACCTTGGCAGAGGCGCCGCTAAAATAAAGCTAAAATCCTCTTCCCGCCGCTCCTGGATTTATTTTGCTCCCGTGGTTTTTGCCACGCTGACACAAACCGCGCTTTGCTGGCAGAAGGGGCTCGCTCCGGGTGGTCCCCGTAGCCCCGGAGTCTGATTTTTTTCCCTTACTGCTAAGGCGTTGCAGCCTCTCATGCAGAAAAGATGCCGCTCGGACGTTTCGTTAGCACTAAAAAGAATACTAATGAACTTGCAGGTTGCTGGGCGAGGTACCTAATGACAAGCCATGTGCAGAATTGCTTAGTCTCCTGGAAGCTTAGAGGGATGAGACGCAAATGGACTCAGGATCCAAAAAAATCACCAAAAAACCCGCCATTTCTTCCCCCATTTCTGCCTGGTGAATTATCAGGTGTCTTCCTCTGCTTAACACCCATCCCTGGCTCTGATACCACGCCGTGGTCAATATTAGGTATTTCCGATTTTGATCCTGTGGCTTCCTCTAAATGTTTGGGATGGGATTTGTCACCTCGACACGCAAGCTAGCCGTTTGGACCCCGTTTTATAGCAAATGGAGAGAAAAAGGCACTGCTAGGACACAATCTGTCTGACCTATTTTAGACATCTGCCTTCGACTGGGATGAATTGCACCCTAAAAAGGCCCATTGCTCTCCAGCGACGACAAAGGGGGAGTAGACAACCTGCTCAGATGTAGCCATCCATCATCTCGGACACCTGCAGTTACATGAGCAAAGATCCCAGATTGCTCCTGCTTTTCTGGGCTCCTACAGAAACACTAATGGATCAAGAGCAACCCAGCTGTTGAGGAGGGTTTTCCCCATCCCTTGGCTTTTTCTCTCTTCTAACAGATGCATTTCATCTCACCTCAGCCTGTGCTGGTCATCTACATCCCCCTGTAGCCCACGACATGAGGCAGGACTCTGCGAGACGGACTGGTTCCTCTCTCTTTCCAAGATCAGGCTCTTAATTTCTCTTAATTTCTGGATGCCCGAAGCTCAGAGTGATCTCCTTGGGAATATCCTGGTTTTAAAAAACATACTCCTGGGTAAAGTGATTGGTGATGTGAGCACCTTGAGCTCTGCCCGACGATGCCGCACTGGCATCGCACCGACCAACACTCACAGGAGGAGCCGATTATGACTCCATCCATCCCAACAGCACGTCACAAAGCCTCTCCCCAAGTTTCTTGCTACCCACGGTCCCCAGCGAGGTCTCCTTGACCAATTCACATGGGTGAGCCCATCCAGTGCCCGCCCAGGATTTTGCACTTGGGAGGACCCGCATCCCTCCCAAGGACCGGAGGGGAGCTCTTGGAGGAAAGCACCATCTAACATCTTACTCGGGCTAAGAAATACCGCGCTGAGAGACACAAAAACCAGAGACAGGCACTTGAGAAGGTCTGCAGGAGGCACATCCCAGCTCATCGAACAGAGAGCTCAGCCCATTGAGATGGTGACCTGCTTGGTCGACCTTCTTACCCACATACAACCCTCTCCTTTCCTTTCATTTCCTCCAGCAAGGGAAGCTCGCTACGAACCGGCCAAGCTTCACGGTTGCTTCTGCAGCCACTGCTGTGCCAGCGATGCCGCATGCCACCTCCAAGCAAGCACCTCCCAGTCCTTGTTGGAAGAGTTCTTCAGCCTGAAAATACAGCTCGGCATAAGGGTCAGTGCCTTGGAAAAGGGTGAACGGGGCTTACTTTGGACAGAAAGCCGCATGAAACAAGAAAGAAAAAATAAGGCAGCACAATCCTACCCAAAAGCAAAGGCCATCTCCGCAGAGGAGCTTTCTATGGAACCAAAAAATAGACCCAAGTCTAATATCTCCCGCGCTAGGGAAAGGTTGGATGTGGATCCCATCTCCCCAGCTGCCTTGTTTCTGAATAACATACCCCGATGTATTTTTAGCCCTGACTCCTATCGGAATGAGCTTATGCAATGGTGCTCTTTGCCTGCGTGCCTCTGTCTAACAATCTCCCCCAATAATTTGTGAAGCCTTTGGCCAATTTTAACTAAATTTGACAGAGGAACAGATGGCTCAAAGACATTAAGTACCTGCAAGTCTAGCAGAGATAGGCAGCCAGGTACAGGAGAGGGACTCTGCGAGTGCCCCATGGAGGGAAAAGGCCACATAAAAATGAGATTCAGCCTCATCTCAACCTCAGAGAATCACACAGCACTAAGCTTTTCCGAACGTCCCCGCCGCAGGCGGGCAAGTCATTGACTCCTACTTGGACCAAAATGAAGCAGACTTGTAAGAAACCCGGCTTTATCGGTTTCTGTGCCAGTCAGAGGATGGATTTTGCATATGAAAGCAGAGCCTGCGTGACAACTCAGAGCCCAAGGAGGAAAACCAACGAGGAAGGAAAGTCAAGCTGCTGCCGGCACCGAGGAAACGCAGGAAATCTTGCACCAAAACCAAACCTTTCTCACATCTACCTCCCCAGAGCCTTGGAGGCTGCAGCTGGGGGCGAGGGGATGGCTCATACACCAAATTTTGGGTGGCTCCGCGAAAAGAGATTTCTCCCATCAAGGGAGGACACGCAGCACATCATCTCGGCGGCGCCGGGCTCACACGAAACGCTTCGCGCCAGTAATGGAGCTGCTCATCTATTTCCCATCAATGTATCTCTTTAATGAAGGATGATGGCTTTTTAATAAATAAAACCTTTCACTAAAAATAGCTGCCCCGTCATCTATAATCCCCTGAAAACTTAAAAAGGCCCGAAGTCGAGACGCAAAGCACGGAGCAATAGTTAGCAGTGGGGACGGGGGGGTTGGTGCCGAAATAAAGCAGCCACCCCCAAATCTTTGGCAGAAAAAAAAACCCAAAACACAAAAAACATATACGCATAACCCCTTCTGCACCAAAATAATGTCAAAACCATTTTGCAAACTAATTAATACTCGCAAATTCCCGAAGCTTAGGCAAATACTATTGTTCCTATTTCAACACGGCTGGGGGGGGTGGGTAGAAGAGGCCAAAAGCAGCAAAATGACTTCATCTGAAAGGGCGAGCGAGTGGTACAGCCGGGATTGGAGGATGCATTCCCCCCTGCCATGCCCTGCCTGAGCCAAAAAAATCGGGGAAGGATCAGGCACCGAGCCACGGGAGCTACCTCCCCTTTCGTGTCTACCAGCACCATCTCCCCTTTCCTCCAAGTAAAACAGATTTGTCCACAAAATCAGCTCCGGGTGGCGCAGCCTCACCCAGCAGGTACAGATGGGCTGGCTGATCAAGATGAATCATTTGGCACGTTAAAATGACCCGGACGCAACCGCAGAACGGGCTCCTTCCCTCAACGACTCCTCCACAGCCTTCCCCCCTTCCATCGGGGGAAGAGGAGCCTCCGAAATACCAGAGGAGCCCCACATCTGGCCCCTCCGGCTTGTCTCGCCCCCCCCCACCCCCTCCTTCCCCACCACGGTCTGGCTTCTTTGCTGCACCGAAGCCCCCCCCCCCTTGCTCTCCGACAAGGTTAATAGGGTAGAGAGAGAGCATCTGTTTATGAGAAGGTTATCAAGTGAAAGGCAGTAAACGCAGCCTCCAAACCAGCTTTTCATAGCCTCTTACTTATTATTTAATTTGGCTCCAGTACGTGAAATTAGGCTAATGGCTGTTAAGTGGTTAAGGCACGCACATTGTCCATCTGCCGAGAAGGCTCCGGGCCGTTGTTCTGTTTCAAAGGCTAAGGAGGAAAAATAATATGAGAGTTGCACGCTGTTAGTTTGAGAGCTCATAAATGCATTTTCTCCCTCTTTCCCCCGCTTTTTTATTTCTTTTATCTCCAGTGCTTTGCCTGTTGCAGCATTAGGAACTTCTGGAAAGCGAGTTACTGGCTTTTTTATATTTTTTTGTCATTGCCGTTGTGCTTTTTTTCTGTTGTTTTGCTTTACGTTGTTTTTTTTTAACCGAAGGCAAGGGTGAGCCAGCCGGTTTCAGCTCTGCCACAGCCACCAGCTGCTGCAGCCTTCCCATTCAGGCGAGCAAAGCGCAGCATCCCTCATCCGGTATCAGCTGCCTTCTGAAGGAAACCCTGAGCTTCGGTCTCTTCTCCTCCACGGACACCAGGATTGGCAGCTCCTCTCCATCCACACATCATAGAATCATAGAATGGTTAGAGTTGGAAGGGACCTTAAAGATCATCGGGTTCCAACCCCCCTGCCATGGGCAGGGACACCTCCACTAGAGCAGGTTGCTCAAAGCCCCATCCAGCCTGGCCTTAAACACTTCCAGGGATGGGGCAGCCACAGCTTCCCTGGGCAACCTGTTCCAGTGCTTCACCACCCTCACAGCAAAGAATTTCCTCCTAATATCTAATCTCAATCTCCCCTCTTCCAGTTTAAAACCATTACCCCTTGTCCTGTCACTACATCTCCTGACAAAGAGTCCCTCTCCGGCTCTCCTGGAGGCTCCCTTCAGATATTGGAAGGCTGCTCTGAGGTCTCCCCGGAGCCTTCTCTTCTCCAGGCTGAACAACCCCAGCTCTCTCAGCCTGGCTTCATAGGGGAGGTGCTCCAGCCCTCTGATCATCTTCGTGGCCCTCCGCTGGAGATGATCAGAGGGATGGAGCACCTCCCCTATCATCATCATCATCATGGTTTTCCTTACACACAACCTGGAGCCCTCAACCCCCTCCCCACCTGGGCTCCGTGCTGCGTTTAACGAGCAGCCCCACAAATAGCACGGAGAACGTGGGGTTTCCTACACATTTTAGTCTTAAATGACGCAAGTTCAGGCCGGAGCTCCCGCTTCCATTGAGACTTGCAGACCCACAGGGATTCTCGGGTGTCTCGTACAAGAGTTGAGCTCATTCTGTCATTATTTCAGAGGACTAATGAGGTCTCTCGACATCTACCTGCCTATTTTCACAGAAGTCGTAGCAATGTAACTCCCAGCCCTCTGTAAAACCTGACCAAAATCAGTCATTTAACTCACAAAAGTCAGCAGAAATGCTGAAGAGGAAAAGGGACACGTAGAGGAAGAGATATCACCTGCCCCTTGCTTCCATGAATTCACAAAGATGCTCTGAACAACTTCTAGGCAAGCGACCCAGCCAGAGGGTGGCTAAACCTGGCCAAAAATCCTTAGAAGATCCCCTAGATATCAAAAAACATCTCTACAGTGAAATTTTTTGTCCCTCGGTCCCCAGATGCCGTTTGCAAGCTCTGCCCCACCCACAGAAGGACAACGTTTCGCTGCTGGAGAAAGCTCTCTCACGGTTGGCCCTGGTTTTATTAAGAGAGGGTGGACATGGAAGGATTGTGGACTATCATGGGCATCTTAAGCAGTTTTTGGCTGTCTTCCCAGGAGCAGGCACCTGGGATTGCTGCTGTTCCATCCCCCCCCAAAGGCTCCCACCTCATTCATCATTAGCATCTTGGGACCAGTGCTGTTTAACATCTCTCTTTGCAACATGGACGGTGGGATCGAGGGCACCCTCTGAGAGTTTGCTGATGACAACAAGCCGTGTGGTGCAGTCGACACGCTGGAGGGAAGCGATGCCGTCCAGAGGCACCTGGACAGACTTGAGAAGTAAGACTGTGCAAGCCTCATGAAGTTCAACCAGGCCAAGTGCAAGGTCCTGCTCCTGGCTCGGGGCAACCTCAAGCACAAATCCAGGCTGGGTAGAAAATGGATTGAGAGCAGCCCTGAGAAGAAGGACTCGGGGGTGTTGGTGCTCAACATGAAGAAGCTCAACAAGAGCCAGCAACGTGTGCTGGCAGCCCAGAAAGCCTGCAGCACCCTGGGCTGCATCCCCAGCAGCGTGGCCAGCAGGGTGAGGGGGGAGATTCTGCCCCTCTGCTCCGCTCTGGGGAGACCCCACCTGCAGTGCTGCCTCCAGCTCTGGGGCCACCAACAGCACAAGGACATGGACCTGTTGGAGCGGGGCCAGAGGAGGCCACGGAGATGCTGGGAGGGCTGGAGCCCCTCTGCTGTGAGGACAGGCTGAGAGAGTTGG
Organism: Numenius arquata; assembly: GCF_964106895.1. Lineage (NCBI taxonomy): Eukaryota > Metazoa > Chordata > Aves > Charadriiformes > Scolopacidae > Numenius > Numenius arquata. The sequence goes on from NC_133597.1 coordinate 5,454,438, forward strand.
GGGGGTTCAGCCTGGAGAAGAGAAGGCTCCGGAGAGACCTTTGAGCCCTTTCCAGTCCCTCAAGGGGCTCCAGGAAAGCTGGGGAGGGACTCTGGATCAGGGAGGGGAGCCACAGGAGGAGGGGGAAGGGTTTGACACTGAAAGAGGGGAGATTGAGATGAGATCTGGGGAAGAACTTCTTTGCTATGAGGGTGGTGAGACACTGGAATAGAAGCTGTGGCTGCCCCATCCCTGGAGGGGTTCAAGGCCAGGTTGGAGGGGGCTTTGAGCAACCTGGTCTGGTGGGAGGTGTCCCTGCCCAGGGCAGGGGGGTAGAACGAGATGATCTTTAAAGGTCCCTTCCAACCCAAACCCTTCTATGATTTGACTGATACCAAGGTAGCACCATTGCTTGGGACCTCGGTGGCATCAGCAACAGAGGAGCAGAGAGGGGAAGGTGCCAGCAACGATGGCCATGCCCAAGAGCCAGCTGCCGGGGAGCCGCCCTAGCCTTTGTGGTGGGGTCCCCACAAACCACAGAGCCCACAACAGAAGAGAAACCGCCTTCCCGGAGAGGAACAGGCTCCGAGGAGGTGCACTACAGGCAGGAAAGGGAAGGGGCCTTCAGCTGCAGCAGAAAAAAAGAAAAACTCCAAGAGCCAAACCCCAGCTCTCTCTCCTCTGAGTAAGAGCCGAGCCGTCTCCCAGCGAGAAGGGTTATTTATGGGGACGCGAGGAAGGAGAAGGCAGCTGAAGAGCATTTCTCATTTCCCTCCATCACAGCAACAACCCCACTTGAAATCCAACTTTATTTCTTCCTTCTCGAGCCAGAGGGGGGGGAAAAAACCAACAAAAAAAATAAAAATAAATAAATGCCACAAACAAAGTCTGCCTTTCCTCCTCCCTTGTTATCCGCCTGATTCTGCCAGAGGTTTGCGGGGCTGTTTCAGACCCGTGGTAGGAAAAACAAGCAGCACCTGGAGAAAAGATTAGAGCATTTATCAACGGGCTCGTCCCCCCCAAAACGGCCCCCACCGCTGCTTTGCCAAGGGATGGCTTTTCCCAGCTACAGCTGCGGTATCTGCACCAGATTTATCCCCATCCCCTGCCTCTCCCGACAGGTATTTCCATGGACAAGGTATATAAAAATGTACATATTCGTACACAAATCCGGTCTCTGTGTGTGACGAAGGCTGGCGTGCGCAGAACACACATGTGCTCAGGGCGGGGGGGATTAATTATAAGACTCAAAACCCCCAAATTACCACCTATTTTTTTCATTTCGGTACCCGTCCCCCGGGTTCCCGCTGAACCCAACCCGAAACCCCACCATCCAGACGCTGCTTTTTTTTTTTTTGGGGGGGGGAAAGGGGGGAAAAGAAGAAATTACGCAGGAATAAAGCGGCTGCGCGTTGGAATAACCGGCAAAGCGAGATGCTCGAGCCCATGTCCTGCAGCTCTGCACCTGCTCCAGCTGACAAATAAACGCAGGGCATGCAAAAGCTGCCGGGGATTACGGCGAGGAAGAGTTGGGGGGGGGGGGGGGTGGGTGGAATTGGCAGAAACTCGCCCGCATTTGGCCGACCTGTGCGGAAAACTTTCGCTGGTACAGCAATCTGGTGTGTGTGGGGGGAAGATTCTGCAATATTTTATTTTATTTTATTTTTTTACACTGGCAAAACCCCTGCTTTGACACATTTTCTGCCGGCGCGGCTGCGCTGTTGCCAGTCCCGCTTATTCCCCTCGCAGGCTGGGTAGGAGCTATTAAGCTCTCCTAGCAGAAGTCTGACACCAGGAGAGTTTTGTGTGAATAGCGTATCCCAGCAAATCTGCAGGATCGAGAACATCTCAAAATCAGGTTAAGGGATAAATACTGACAAGCCCTGACTGGAGAAAAGAGCAGCGTTCGCTCAAACGCCCGGGATTGCTATAGTTCCCCCAAAAAAATGATGTTGAACCAGGTCGGCGGTGATTGAACATCTTAAAAATCAGGTTAAGGGATAAATACTGACAAAAAAACCCTGAGCGGAGAAAAGAAGAGAGTTCATTCAGACGCCTGGAATTGCTACGGTTTTTCCCCCCAAAAGGATGTTGAACCCAGTCAGTGGGGATTGAGCCACGTGGAAGAGCAGAAGGAGGAGGCGATTCCCAAGCTGAAGGAGCCTTGCTGAGGTTTTTACAGACCCTTCAACCTGCACCCAGGGCTTGAGGGGGGTGGGATGGGGGGGGGTTCCATCTGAATTTTAGGGGAAAGCTGGCAGGGCAGGACTTGCAGGAAGCCTCCTTCGAGGAGTCCTTAGCGCTAACAGGCTGCCAGGGAGGCATACGCAAGGCGAGGAAGCATCACAGCACTTTGCTTCTGATCACCAAGGGTTCCTGAAGGGTTTTCTTGGCCTTGGTCGCCAGCAAATTTGGCAAGAGGTTTCCCCCAAGCACTGAGCTGGCAGTTGTGATGGGGGGGGGGGGGGGGAAGAAAAAAAGAGGGTGGCTTTTTTATCCAAGGCGTGAAAATCCAGGGAGATGGCTCTGAACAGAGGCGGAAACGCCAAAGGAACCGTCCTCGTGGGCTCAGCAGCTGCTTCGGGGGCAGCGGGGAAAATTTGTGGAGAAGAGAGTGAGCTCGGAGGAGAGGTTCTTCCCCTGGAAGGAGGAGGACAGGCTCCATCTTTTTCTTCCTCTCGCTTTAAGAAAAGGAAGCTCTGACCCCCTCCTCTCCTCCCAGGGGGAAGGCGGGATGCTCACAGCCTGTGGGATGGGGAAAATGCTCTGCGCCCCTGCTGGGATCCGCAGCCTGGACCACTAAGGGGAGTGATGGATGGAAGGGAGGGAGAGGAGGAAAACGCTGCGTCTTAAGGCTCTGCAGCAGCAAATGGCCTCGGCGATTAAAACTGAGTGGGCAGTTGTGTATCACTCTGGATTTTCTGCCTGTTTCATCACTAGCAGTGACTCAGGAATATTCTTCATCGCCCTCAAGCGAGGATATGATCATTTTCTGCCACTTGAGATGAAGCTAATTTTACAGCAGCTTAGAGAGAGAGATGTCATGTGCTGATGTCTGTACTGCCTGTATCACACATCAATGCAGCACGGCAAGGCTATAGGTGCTGACTGCTGAGAAGTTACACCACCCGAGATCGGGAGAGAGACACCGTGGGCCAGGGAAGGGTTGTTTGGGGCCGAAAGACGAGAGGGGAACAACAGCAGGAGAGGATGGAGACTTCCCAGCAAGGAGAGAGAGAGACAACACCATCCCCTCTCCCGTCAGGTTCGTTAGGAGGAGAAGCATCCAGACTGCCCGAAGGTTTTGAATATGTTCCTAATAGGACAAGTTGAGCAAGAGTGATGGGTTCAGAGGACAGATCTCTCCGCTCAAAGCCAACCCAGTCCCGGAGAGATCAAATTTACCAAAACCAAAAGCCTTATGCATAAGGAGCCCACGCTCCAAAGTGGAAAGCATTTGTGGCACCAGTGCCAAATTGCTCCCTTGGTGCATCGAAGCCCAGGGCTGGCTGGGTTCCCCATCCCATCCTACCTGGGCTTCCCACGGGGCTGGGAGGAGACGGCAGAGGAACCGGTGCCACCACCGGCACCGCAGCTGGACCGCCCGGCATCCTGGTTGAGAACCTACCAGCCCTCCAGCCGCGTTCAGATGGGTTTTCCTCGCTCGCTGATGGGGCCATTTATTTATTTTTCCGAGATGCAAAAGCTGCCTTCGCACCAGGCCCTGGCAATGCCTCGCTGGGCTCCCTGTGCGAAGCCACGGTCTCCCAGCCACCGGCCGGGACGCGATTCCTTGACAGCCCTGGCTTCAGGAGCTAACTGGCAGTGGGAGCTGCATTTGCAGGGGAAACGGAGCGGTACTGCCAGCTTTTCGTGACAAAAGGAGTGTTTATAACAGGCGCGGTGACAGCTGTCCGAATGCCACATTTATTTACAAAACGTTAGTTAAATTACTGACAGTTGGTGCTGCAAAGGGAAGCTGAGAGAAAGAGCTGACATCTCCCCATCGCACCAGTACGGCAGCCCCGCGGCGCCTCTCCACGAGGGGTTCGTGCTGCGGCTCCCACCGACCATCAAGCCTCCAGTCTATTCCAGAATCATGCAATGGTTCGGGTTGGAAGGGACCTTAAAGACCATCTCGTTCCACCCCCTGCCCTGGGCAGGGACGCCTCCCACCAGACCAGGTTGCTCCAAGCCCCCTGCAACCTGGCCTTGAACCCCTCCAGGGATGGGGCAGCCACAGCTTCTATTCCAGTGTCTCACCACCCTCACAGCAAAGAACTTCTTCCTGAGATCTACTCTAAATCTCCTCTCTTCCAGTTTGAAGCCATTCACCCTTGATCCTATCAAGGAAGGACACCAAGAAGGTATTTATCACCCTGCGATCTCTTCAGACCTTGGTTGTCGGTTGAGTCTACTCAGGGCAGTGCCACATGAATGGATGGAGGTCACCAAGTGGACCTCTGAATGGTCAAAAATGCCCGGCAGGCTGCTTTTAGACTCGCAGAGGTGTCTGAGGCGAAGGGCCCCGTGCCTCGCTACACAATGTCAACAGTCTGCACCCTGCTGGCTTTAAACCAGCGAGGAAATTGTAGCTGCTGTCCTTCATCGGCCAAGGACGGATGGAGAGATTTAGGAGACCCAGCTGACGTGCACCGAGGAAGACATCTCCCTCAACCAACCACCTCCATGGCGAAGCAATACCAACCCAAGATGGGATTTTGACCTTCTGGCCATGTCCTACCCTGCCACGGAACACAAGCATTGCGGAAAACAGACATTCAACATCAACTCTGCCTAATTCAAAGCAAAATGGCTCCTCTAATTTAAAGATAGCAACAAGAAGGATGAACCCTGATGGAAAAATTGACCCCAAAATGTAGAGCAGTTCAGAGGTGAGAAGGGAAAGAATTTTTTCAGCTGAAGGGAAACTCTGCGTATCCAGAAATCCTTCCCTTCTGAGACTGAATGACATCAAAATTGCACTATTTCCTATAAGACACTTTAAAGCCCAAAATCTCCCTTCAGCTTTATCAGAGCATTTCCTGCAAAATTTGACAAGATGCTTCAATGAACTCATAAACTCAGATTAAAAGGAAGAAATACTATTTTTTCCAACCAAACCCAAACCTGCCCTTTTCCCAACAAAGCAATTCTAAACTCAGTATCTTCCAGTCAGCGTACGCAAGGAAGAAGTGGATTTTTCAGGAAAAAGATCTGTTTCAGAAATTAAAAAATTGGATTTCCTTATGTAACAAACTGTACAAATTGGAATTTTTTAAATGTAAGTACGAGGTGCTTGCCTGCCTCCCACTGAATGGCAACGCAAGACAAGCATCAAACCTTTAGGGACTTGGAAAATACTTCATAGAATCACAGAGTGGTCAGAGTTGGAAGGGACCTTAAAGATCATTGAGTTCCAACCCCCCCTGCCATGGGCAGGGACACCTCCCACCAGACCAGGTTGCTCCAAGACCCCTCCAGCCTGGCCTTGAACCCCTCCAGGGATGGGGCAGCCACAGCTTCTCTGGGCAACCTGGGCCAGGCTCTCACCACCCTCACAGCAAAGAATTTCCTCCTAATATCTCATCTAAATCTCCCCTCTTCCAATTTAAAACCATTACCCCTTGTCCTGTCACTACATTTCCTGACAAAGAGTCCCTCTCCGGCTCTGCTGTAGGCTCCCTTCAGAGAGGAGCTTGCTGAAGTTTTCACTTAGGTCACCTCTTCCTTTGAACTCATCAAGAGTTTTGCCCTGGAGTGTAAGAGGGGAACAGGGATGCAAGAGAATAAAGATTATCCTGGAATAAAAAGCCCTACACCTTTAGTTTACTGGATTTGGAGGACTTAACAACGCAAATGCGCCTTCAAAAATTAGTGCTGTGCCCATCTCTAGGTCCAAACCCTCTTGAGATGTGGAGGTGGCTCTGAACCCAGAGCTGCCCTGCTCCGCGTTCCTACCTTTGAGAATTTGCTTTTTCCCCCACAGCTTTCTGCCACGCTTCTTATTAGGGATGTGTAAGAAACATCAGTCTGAAAAACCACCCCGGTTTTGCTGCACAGAGGATGTGAAGCCGGGAAAATAATGATCTCGCCATGACAAAAAAATAAAATAAATAAATAAATAAAGAAACCCACACCACAGACTCAAAAATCCAAAGTAATGAACGTTTGGATCATGGCCGGGGCTCTGCATGTGTCTGATAAAACAGACGCAGGTGTCAGAGCCATTTATGGTTGCGGGCGCAGAGCCGGTCAAAATCTCCCATCTCTGGGTAAAAAAACAACAACAAAAAAAAAACCAACAAAAAAAAAAACCCACAACCTGTGATATTTCACCAGCTGCTCATGTTGGAAGGTGGTTTTATTCCTTATTTACTCTGTCCTCATTGACATGCAGAGCCGGACTCGCACGTCTCCTGTTTGACCCTTGGTGTCCTTTCCTATTCAGCACTCTTCCCGGAGGTGTCCCCACCTCCAGACCAGGCTCTGCTCTCCAGACCTTGTCTCCGTCTCACCGACACTGTTTTTTTTTTCCAAGGGAAAAATCCAGCTACAGGGTCCAGTTTGCCTTCAGCCTTCCCCGTACCCACCCATCTGGCTCATCTGCCTCCTCGCTTTGCATATAAACTAACGACTGCTTCCCAGCGTGACTGCTGGTGGTGAGAGCCAACACCACTCACCGCCAGCTGAAGAATCCTTATTTAAGGCAAGATTTTTAATATACTAATGATTAAGACGCCTTTGGCATTTCAGCAGACGCTGCAGCATCCAGGCAGCGGAGCCCAAGCCCCGGACTTGGCTCCTTCACAGCCTTGCACCTCGGAAAACTCAACCTAGGGGGAGCAGAAGGTATTTTTATTGGCTTTGCAACCACCAGCAAACTTTTTCCTCTCAGGAGAGGACTTTCTGCATTGCTATTCCACGCGCAACCTACGGGCACTTTGCAGATTGTAGCAAGACTAAAACACCATCTTCCAACCCGATCCAGAGTCCATTACGGCGAGGATAAAGACTCGTGGTGACATTAATGAGCGCTGGATCAGCCCCTTTGTTGGCATAAATCTCTCCACTGCGCTGGTGGGATTGTGTTTTCCCCATTTGCTTGTTTGTTTGGCTCCGTATTCTCATCAGAGTTTCTATCAGCCCCTTCTCCCACCGACGCGGCCGTAGATTAGTTCCTTCTCAATTCTCCCCTTTCCTCCTGAAGGAAAATAAGGGTGTCTGAGCTCAAACTGGCAGGTTTAGGTGGGTCTGGAAGGAGGAAAGCACAGCTCTGCGAGATCAAGAGGAGGGTTTTTCCAGCAGCATAAGCTGGAGTTAACTCCAGTAGAACCAGCAGAAGAGGCAGTGATTTTAGACAAGCTGAAGAAGACCCACATCCCCAACCCAACCTCTCGTTAATGCAAGCACGGAGCTGCCAATTGACGAGGTGCAATGCCAATTAGCAGTGTGCTCGTTGCCCAAAGGATTCTGCCAAAGTGGAGACGGCGCACCAGGATGGCCAAGAACTAGAGATGAAGCCAGTTGCCATCCCTTGGACCATCGCCCACAAGCGCTTAGGTCTGGGGCTCATGGTCATGATGCGAGCAGCTTCTCAGCAGAGTTTAGGGCCATGGGTGGTCCCACAGTTGGGGGTGACACTGCTGGCACCAATCTCCAATTCTGCTTCAGCTTCTACCCAACAATCATCCACCCACCAAAACCATACACCATATACCTCTGCAAGGATAATTCCCTGCCACCTCCAACTGGAAAATGCTCGCAGGAGCTTCCTCAAACTCCAAGCAAGGGCAGGACATGCACTGGGGGTGACACTGCTGGCCCCAATCCCCATTCTCCTTCAACTTCTACCCAACAATCATCTACCCACCAAAACCATACACCATATACCCCTGCAAGGACAACTCCCTTCCACCTCCAACTGGAAAATGCTCGCAGGAGCCTCCTTGAGCTCCAAGCAAGGGCAGGACACGGGTGGACATCCGTGGTGGCCTCCAGTAGGACACTCTTAGCCTTTTCCTTACCGAGGGATGCATCCTGCCACAAAAAGACTGCAGCGCAAGCAGATGACTCACGGAGCCGGGGAAAGGAAGCATCGCAATTGCCACACATGAATATACACACATTTATAGGACCTCAGAGGGCGCCGAACGTCGCATGAGGAGTCAGAAACAGGGCTAAGAACCGAACCACCACTTCATAACCCCGGTTTAACCACTAGAAATGCCACCCTTCACTGGCCAGCTCTGTCCCCTGCAAGGCTGCTCTGACCTGCCTTCCTCCTCACCTCTCTTCTTCCCCATCAGCCCCAAGAGGACACAGCACAAGTCTGTTTGACTTAAATCTTTCCAGAGCTGGTGGAGCGGAGATGCTTAACCCTACGATGGAGGTGACAGCTCCAGAAAAGCACGCTTGTCCCCTAGGAGACCCCAGCCCAGGCAGCTCCAGTCAACCAGAGGCAGCAGCTCTACTAGGAGAGCTATAAAGGGAAACCCTCCTCTGGCAGAGCAATCAGGAGCTTGTCTCATCTCAGATGGAAATTGCACTCAGGGAAAGAAAAAAAAAAAAAAAAAGAAAAAAAAAATAATCCATGCATATGACGATTTTTTTCCCCACTTTAAGCTGATTCCATCTCTGAGATGGGAGAGAGGTGGTGGAGATTTGCTGACATGTCACTTCAGCAATAAACTCCTCTTTCAGAAACATGCCATCGCAAGCAAAGCGATCGACTCGCAGAGCTACAAAGAGCCAGGAGCACCGCACGTGGGCACCGCTCGGGGCTTCTGCAGCCCCTCAGAGGCAGCATCTCCAGGAACGTGGAAAGAAAACCCTGGCCAGAAAGGAGGACCCAGCAACGATGGGAGGAGGAGACAGGCAAGTCCTAACCCTCAGCACTGCTCATATTCACAGCAATTTCCTGACTAAGGGCACAGGCGCAGGAGAAGATGCTCTCTCCCTTCTTCACCTTAATATAGGAGGGGTCACCACAGCCCTGAAGCTATTCCCTAACCCTCAGGAACAAAAAGAGAGGTTTGAAGGAGAAGGTGAGGGAGCTGGATACTGAAGGAGTCAAGAGAATAAACTTCGGTTGATAATGTATGAGTCGGCAGCTTAGCTCCATCCTCACCCCATGCCCACAGGGCCACCGGGGGCTGGTCCCACCAGGTCCAAGCCCTCCGAAATCCTTCACCGCTCAGTAACCAAGAAAAGCAAAATAATTACACCTTGGCCTCCCCAGTCTGAAAGCCCAAGCTTTATTCCCTCCTCTACCCTCCCTCCCAGTCTGGGCTTGGGACTTGGGCAGGGAAGCAACCAGGAGCTTCAGTCTCTGCCAACTGAAACTCTGAAATGAATAATTGTAGCAGGATGAAAAATATGGGGTGCTGGGTTTGGAGACCACCAGAATGGGGTGAACGTGTCACGGGAGCATCATGGCACAGGGCTGAGCCCCGGGGAAGGGCGATGAGGTGTAACGAGGAGTTGGGTGGTTGTGCAAGGATGGGGGGAGTTGGCCGGGCAGGGCAGGAGATAGGGTGAGTAGGACGTTAAGTCAGGGTGTCCTCGGGGCTACCGGAGCGTGGGAACGGGCTTGACCAGCAAGACTGGGGTTATTGCAGCTCCTACCACCAGCAAAGGCGGGAGTGGGGAGCCTGGAGCAAAACAGAGCCATTTGCAGCCACAAAAGGAGATTTAGCAATCCCAGCTGGACCATTTCATGAACAACCTCTGCCCTGTCTTGCTTTCCTCATTTCCACCAGGACCCCAATGCCTGCGAGCCCCCCCCCCCGGCATCGCTCAGCCCCGAGCCCGTGGGGATGGCGAACGCCGCTTTCTTGGGGACAGAGAGCCCGGAGCGGGTTCCCCCATCCCCTGGCAGGCTCTCTCTGCGCTCATCGACTGCAAACCACAGAGGCAGCTGCCCAAACCCCAAAACCTCAGCAAGAGAATCACCATCGCTCGAGCCCCGGCAGCCCTGCCTCGACATCGGAGGGGGGGGGGGCACACACACGCAGCCTCCCCCAGGACCCGAGCGAAAGCATCATGCTGGAACCGGCCCTATTTTTCATATTACGCAAGAAAACCACAAAGAGGCGAATCTCCCCCGGATAAAAAGGGAAAAGATGGGGTAGCAAAGAGTCACAGAAAACAGACCCGTTTCTGAGAAATAATTCTTTCCTGCTTCGCAAACAAGCGCTTTCTGTTTGCACCCGTCAAACAAACATGCTTGATTTTGTTTTGTTTCGCGGCCAAGTTATCATCTCTCCGAAATTATTTCAAGAGCACGACGGGGGCAAAAAATCAATTTGCAAAACAGGCTCTGCCATCCCAGTGGCAAAGTGCACGGCCCCTTTTCAGAGCCCAGAGCGGAAACCGTGGGAAACATCAGGGTTAAAAACCCCAAAGGCAAAGCTTTGACTCGTGTTTAACTCAGATTTGACTTTTAGCGTTCGAATCAAAAGGGGAATAAATAAAGGGATTGCATCACCCTGCCAAGGAAAGCAGGGATGCTCAGAAGAAGAGGAGAAGGAAAGGGCCCTCCCCCAACCAGATCTGCTCGCCTGGGAAATTTGGGGGGGGGGGGGGGGGCTACCACGCAAGAGCCTGTGCGTGTTGATGGGAGAGTCAGAGCCTCGCCGTGGAAAGCGCTGACTGATGCCAATTAAAGCGAAATCATAATCAAGGCATTTGTTTTGGTGCAGAGAGAACGGCTCCAAAGGTCTCGGCAGCGCCCGGGCTCGGTTCAAGCACCGGGGGGAAGTTGAGGATGGGCCTTCTCCAGCGTGAACCGCTTGCTACCCGTGAGGGCAGATGCTGTCGGGACGTGGTGGGAGGGGATGGAGACCAGCATCATCCTCACCACGTGGCCTTGTGAGATCCAGCTCTACCCTTCAGACACGCACAAGCCCTGGGTGTAACCCCAGGAGCAGCCTCAGGGACCATCAAATAAATAATGCCAAGCTGCTGGACCCAACACCCATAAACCCTCTTCCCATTCCTGCAGGTTTTGCTCCATCCAGGAGTTAAATCCTGCCCCTCCTATCCCAGAGGACAGCTCTATCCCAAGCTCTAAACCTAGATTTATATTTAATACAGTGATCTGAAGCGCTGGTAGTGAAGCAGGACACATGACGGTACCCTCCAGCAGACATCACGAGACAGAAGGAAACATCTGAACGTCTCTGGTGACTCTGGTCCTAACCTGTCTCCTAATGGAATATTTACATTATCCGGGTTTGCACGGAGCGAATCCTGTGCCCTTTACAATGGGAGAGTCTCCTCGTGGTCATCAATCCAGCTCCTTTAACCGGCGCTGAACTAGTTCTGCTCAGAGGGATGGAGCTGAGAAGAGCCTCCTTGGCTCGACAGCAGCTTGGGGTCCTCAGCACCCCATAAACCAACTAAAACAACTTCTTTCCAACAGCCAAGCCCTTTCCCTCGGGGAGAGACAGGAACTCTCCCGGCGCTTCAGAGAAGCGGCAGCTTCAGCTGCTAAGTTCTCAGCTGTGAAAAGCCAAGGAGGGACCTCCAGAAACATCTCTCTCCTTCCAAATCCTTGGCTGTGACTCGCCGTCCTCCCACCTTGCATGGAAGTAAGTGGGAAAAGAGGAGACTAACTTTTTTTTTTTTCCTTCCCCGAGCACCACCCCTTGCCAGGCTGCTGCCTGCACGCCGGATCCGCCGAAGCCTTTGGAAGCAGCATTGCTATTCCAAACAACGTTAAATCCTCCACAACACATCGATGGTTACGGTGGGCTGGGAGGGGAACGGGCAGGGAGATTCACACTTCCTTGATCTCCTCCTCTGGAAGAGCCTGGTTTCCACCTGCTCTTCTCCTCTCGGCTCCCGCCACAATCCCAGGGACTGGGACCTACTGGGGATGCGGCACCGTACCACTGCCTGCCGGTCCGACCAACCGCTCCCACCTCAAACCAGAAGGAAAACGCCCCAAAATCCCAGCGCAAAACACAATCCTCCACCTCTCCCGCTACCAAACCAGTGCACCCAGCCGGCAGCAGCGGCAAGCCCTTAATTTCCGAGAGCAATGCCCGCTCCAGGGGCAGGACAGCGGGAATATCATCCCCCACAGAGGGAATATCATCCCCCACAGAGGGAATATCATCCCCCACAGAGGGAAGGAATACCATCCGCACAGGGGGAATATCATCCCCGCAGTTTGCACGCCCCAAAGCCCATATGCCTCTCTCCCGGACCACGTTCGCATCGAGGAGGTGCCTGCACAGGGAGAAGGACACCCCTTCCCACCAGACCGGCTCCCCAGCCCAACTGGGATGCTCCTACGGCGTTGACGAGCCGCTGCCCTCCCTCCAGGGCCACCTCCCAGGCGCAGGATTTGTCCCCCTTCCCACCAGGCGTCACCGACAGAAGGAAAGCATCCCTCCTGCTGACTCACCCCAGCTTTCCTTTGTTCTCCACCGACACCGGGAGAGCACCGGGTGCCGGCTCTGCCCCATCCGTGCCTGAAACCCTGTGCCAAAAAAACCCTTTTGCAGGCCCCCGCCACAGCAATTTGCTTCCTTCCAGTAAGTCTGAGGAGCACCCGTGCCCGTATCACCCTGTTAGTGGATTTTACAGCCCAGACCCTCAGTAACCCACTCACCCCCCCCCTTTAATACCCCCAGATCTGTAGGATTTTTGGTCTCGAGAGAGCCCGGTGATTCAGGTGAGAGAAGGAGCTATTTTATTTTGTTTTTCAGCCCAGCTCAGCGGGGCAAATTCCTAAACCGAGACACCCCGTCCTCCACCCGCGGCCACCCATTTCCGAGCTTCTTTGCCCAGTCGTGCCACCACGCAAGGCAAATCCCGAGGAAGGGGCCACCACACACCTCCTGGGGGCACGCAAGGGTTGGGGGGGGGGGGTCAGAAGCAAACAGCTGAGTTGCAGGAAATACATAAGGGAGGGGGATTCACATTTCCAGGGCCGGGGAGGGAAGGGAGAGGGGGGGCACAAACCCAGCCTGGTGAGTTTTCCCACCGTTTAAAAAGAAACCTGGCTGAAATTTGGTTGAAATTCCTCCTTAGGTGGTTGTTTTGAGGGGGTTTTTTTTGGCCCTGCTCCACTCGCTGGCGTCAAGCAGGAGTGGCCCCCCCCCGGCAGACGTGAAGTGTCACCTACGCCAGGAAAGTCACTCGCCCAGCACGTCGGGGAGGGGGGGGCGCAAGTGCCGCTCCCCAGCCCTGCCATTAAAATCCTGCCTTTGTATTCCTCACGTCCCCATCCGACAGCCTCGGGGAGGGCTGCGCCCGTCTGCTGCGAGGACAGGGACGAGTCTCTGGGCGTGAGATGTCCCAGAAGTTTCCTTCTCCCCCAAGCAGCCCTTACGTATCTCCCCCCTCTTTCCCCCCCCCCAGCCCAGATCGCTGCTAAAAGGCAGCAGGACCCTGGTGCAACGCCCAGCCCCACATTTCCACCCCCACACCCCAAAAGAGTTAATGCCAGCAGGGAGCAGCAACCTCCGGAGCGAGGGAATTTTTAAGGAGGGCAGTATCCCCCTGCCCGGAGCCAGTTCCATCCTGCACGCACCCCCCCACCCCATCCCAGCAGGTCTGGAGATAGGGAAAAAGGCACCAAACCCCACCGGGGGGGGGGGGGGTGTGTCAACAACCCCCCCACTCCCCAGGTTTGACGCGCACCCCGGGAGCGGAGCAATGTTTATCCCCACGGAACGCAGCCAAAGTGCCCGAGCCATAATACCGACAGTGGGAGCCGAGCCCCCCCCCCCCCCGTGTAGTGCAGGGGTGGGGGGCCACGAGGAACTCGCACTCCCCCTTTTTCATCCCCCAACAACTTTCCCCGGACACAACCGGGGAGGCGGGTGCTGAGCCAAAGCCCAATCCCCCGGCACCCGAATCGCCCTCTCGGCTCGCTGCACCGCCATCGCATCCCCCGCGGGGAAACTGAGTCACGGCTCCAAAGACACCGGCCGCCCTCCCCGTGCGGCAGGACCCCCCCCTCAATGCCCGCCCCCCCCCAAAGCAGAAATCCAGCTGTTCCTACCTGAGCGTGGCACTCTCCCCTTGCCGCACAGTCACGTTGTCCATAGCTTTGGGGAAGGTGGCATCTCCGCTGCGCACGGGCACTCCTGCGGGCACAAGGAAGAGCAGCCTGAGACAGAGGACGACTAGGCACCTCCAGGGCAGGGCTAAGCACCCACCGACCCCCATCCTGGCCAGCAGGGACTTTTCCAGCAGGCAAAAAACACACCCGACAAGGCCACCAGGAACGAAAAGGATGAGGTGGGGTGGGGGGGGGGGGGTGGGGGGAAGAGGGAGTTGGGGAGGGAAAAGGAGGGAGGGGGGTGCGTGTATGTGGGGACGGGGGGGAGCAAAACCACCGGGGCGAGCGATGAGGAGCTCCACGGAGATCAGGAGAGCCCCCGGCAAGGCAGCCTGCGAGCGCTGAGCCTGCCGAGCGGCATCCGGAGGGAGTCCCCAGTATCCTTGGGTGAGGGAGGAGGACGGGAGGGCCGGGGCGTGGGGGGGGTGGGGGGGGGGAGGAGGAGGAAGAGGAGGAGGAGAAGTGGCAAAGGTGCTGGACGCTGGGCGAGCCGGCTCTTCCCGGGAAGTAGTCCGAGGCTCACTTGGGCGAGGAGGCGCCGGGGGAGCCGCCCGGCTGCACCCCCGCTCCCCCACACTTGGCCCGAGTTCGCAGCGCGGAGCGGGGGCAGTCCAAAAACCAGTAAAAAAACCACAAGAAAACCACCAAAACACCCCCGAGACGAGCTAGAGGCAAAAAGGCACAGCGGGCAAAGGCCTCCCAGGTGCCCAGCAGTTCCTCTCCTCCAGCCCCGCCGCCGGGTCCCAAAGGCGGGCTGGTCCAGGCGGGATGCAGGATGCCGGGATGCAGGATGGAGGTGGCGGGTGGGGGGGGGGGGATGTCCGGATGCAAGATGTCGGGATGTCGGGGTGCCGGAGCGTCCCCCTCCCCTCCCTTCCAGCAGCTCTCAGCGGTGGTAGTAGGATGGGTGTCGGGGGGTCGGGGGAGGCGGCGGTAGCAGCATCATCATCCCAGCCCCGCCGGCTCGGCTGGCCGGCAGCATCCCTGGGCGGCGCGCAGGCTGACTTCCCGGGGTTGTCATGGCAGCGGCTCCATCACTGACCGGCACTTTGCCTCCCCGACACCCCCACCCCCCCCCCTAGCACACCCCACAACACACACACACACACACAAGCAGAGAAAAAGAGAGAGAGAGAGAGGCAGGCAAGCGGGGGGGGATCGGAGCGGCGGCGCACACTTCACACGCCAGCCCGGGAGAAGGACACCCACTTTAACCCCCGCCGCACCACGCTCCTCGGGGGACAGGATGTCAGGAACACACACTCCCCCCCCCCTTCCTCCCTTTCCCCCCTCCCGGCGTGCTTACCTGCACCCAGCACCGGGCTATCCCCAATATTTGCCCTCCTCTACCCCCGGCACCATCCCCTCCCCAGGCGGCAAAGCCACTACGCAGGAGGGGAAACTGAGGCACGGCACAATTCTCCCCCTTCTTCCACCCCCTCCCCCCAACTCCAAAAATCAGGCAGGTGACGAGGAGCCCTCCTGGTCCTCTGCACCTCACAGACACACAGCATGAGCTTCAGTGGCGAATTCCTCCCCAGCCACAAGGCACGGTCCCCGCGTGCTTTTTATCAGCTCATAATTTAACAAATATCGCATTTGCTTATTCCCAGTAATTCCTCCTTCCCTCCGCTAGCGGCTACACGCGTTAATATTTCCAGGCACAGCTTCATGCTGGTAAAAGGTGCCGGGGAGCCATCCTCGGAGCACAAAGTCCCGGAGCCACCGAGCAAAGTGCAAAGCGAGCAGCCGAGCAGCTTTCGGGGTGCTGAGCCCCTGGCAGCCCCCCCAGAGCTGCGGCAGCCCGGAGTTAGGGGAAACCAGGCCTCCTGTTGTCCCTGGTGGCCTCTCCGCCACGCAGGACCTTATCCAAAAATCCTCCCTCCCTCTCTCCATTTTTTCCCACCGCCTGCTCCGCAGCTATTACACAGCACCAATGTTTTTTTTCCTCTTTCTTTTTTTTTTTTTTTCTTCCCTCTCTCGAAATCGCTGCCAACCTGAGCTGGATTCAAACTGGTGACCTAGATGTGAAAGGATCCATAGCCCGTTACTAATCCCCGGAGTCTCCGAATCCCCTGTAAACTACTGCTTAATTCACTAACTGTGCTATTTAATCTCTAAAACATTATGAGCTGTGCCGGGCAGAGGAAACACTCAATCAAATAAAGCTTTATTATTATTGTGCGTGCTGATAGGTCATATGAGAAGGGGATTGCTTTGCAAGTCTCTCTTGCTTCTTCCTCTTCCCAAGGCTCCCCCTGCTCCTTGAATTCAGCACCGGTGGGACGTGCTGCCTCAAGTCCTGCTTTTCCCCGGAGGAGACAGCAGCTTTCCCCAGCTCTTGGCAGGAGGAGTTGAATCTCTGCGGCTCACTCTGCTCCCGGCCGCTCGGGCAGGGGAAGGGGTAAAACGTCCGCCTCCAACAGACATTTTGGGCCCGCTAATTACGTGGGAGGGGGCTCTGAAACCGAAATGCAAGAAGCCAGACCATCGGTGGTGGGGTGAACCTCCTTGTGCAGGGTGGTGGCAAGAGTGTAAGATGTTGGTTTTGGCTGATTGCTGCAGCATCCAAACACCCCACACCGCCCACCCCCCACCCCCACCCCCCCCAGGCTGGATGGGGACCCCGCTGTGCCACCCTTTCACTGCTGAGGAACACCCCTCCTGGGCAGGACCTACGAGCCATCGCCGCGCTCATCGTGCAAGAGCCGACTCTCTTTGCGAGGCCACTCCTTTGGATGGGCAGAGACCAGCTCCTGTGTCAGCAAAACCAAAGGGATTCCAATAACCACGGCCAGTTAACCTTCTAACGCAGCCCAGATCGCCGGGAGCACCTTAAATCACCAGAGGAGGCTCCTGCCCATCAGCAAAGCACGGGAGGTTGGGGCAGAACGTGACCTGCTGAGCGGCTTTGCAAGGGCAGAATTTGGCCCGCCGTTGAGAGATCATCAGCCTCGTTTGAAAAATCCCAAGGAATTTCAACCCAGTATCGCCAGCTCCTGCATATTAAGCCCAGCAGAATCCCGGATCTATCTCCCCGTCTCCGGCTCTCCCTCTCTTGCATACATACAATGTACGTATAAATCAGCCCTGTCACAGCTCGTCTCTCTTCTGACAGCTGTAATTGCTTCAGACTGTAAAAATATCTATAGACAATAAACACCGCGCATGAAAACAGCAAAGAGAAAACGAAATCAAGATGCCTTTAAATAATTCAGTTGCTCCAGCAGCAGAGGAGCCAGCAACTGAGTCCAGCTGTGAAGGTTCGGCAGCGAGAGAAAGAGAGCTTTGTAGCCTCCTCTGGGGATGAGAAAGTCTTTTTTCCTTGGCTGGTTTTTTGACCACAGCAGCAGCGGAGTCTGCCGTGCACGGGGCTAAGCCGCTTGCAAAGCGGCACCTACCCGAGCACGAAACGCAGCCTCTTGCTTTCAGCTTCTTCCCTTTCTTCCCACTTAGATAAAAAGTCTCTTTTTTTAGTTTATTTTATTATTTTTCTTTTTTTTTTTTTTTTCCCCTCTCGCGAGCAACAGGCAGGAGACAAACAGATAGAGCAAAGCCCAGGCGCACTCCAGGTGTATATTTATCTCCCTATCTATCTCCTCTACCTTCTTTCCAGCAAGGCTAAAGGCCCCCCTCTCCTGGCAGAGACCACAAACAGGGATGCGAGGGCTGGCACCGCTCGGGACCGGGAAAGGGATGGATTTCCCCTGGGGAGATGGGGACTGGAGAAGAGGATGCCGAAACCAGGGAGAGGGAAAGGGTCAGGAGGAGCAAGAGCCTGTGGGTTTGCCTTTGCAGAGGAGCATCTCCACGGGAGAGACGATGGCTGGGGAGGGAGGAGGCTCGCAGATGGAGCGGAGGGCAGCGGCTACAAACCCAGCAATCTGGCAGCCAGGAAAACCCGTTTCCAGCAGATATTTACTCAATTTTCGACAAAGAGATGGGACGGGGTGACAGGCGGCAGCGCTGGTTGACAGCGCCTCCCGTAAACATCTTCCTACCCGTGGCTCACGTGGGCCTTCCTCCCGGCTAGCCCGGGCCTTTCATTTTAAGATTTTTAAGCGAATTTTGCCCCCAAAAAGTGCCCGCAGGGAGGAACCACGGCGTTTCCCCGGCTCCTTCTGCAAGGCCTGGGAACCTTCCAGCAAACGCTGCCCCAAACTCAGGCTTTTTGAACAAACCCAAGCCCGAGCATCCCATCCGCAGATCCCAGTGGTCCGATGGCTGATAACCAGATGCAAAATTGCACTTCAGGTGCCTCTATCGAGTAAAACAACACGATTGCCGCATTTTTTTCAGCCTTCTCCAAAATATCTAGCACAATTCTAGCATCTATTTCGCTCGTAGCTGCTTGCGGGGACCGTCGATCGATCCCCCCCATACAAGCGGTGCCTATATACCTGCCTGCAAACCTATAGACATACAATATTACCCCTCCCCACAACTAAAGATTTCATTCCTGGGAGGAAAAAAAAAAAAAAAAAAAAAAAAAAAGAATTACTTTCAATAAGTAGGTCATAGCAAGGCAATTTGTCCAACCAGATTTTTCTTTTAATTCCTTTTTTCCTTTTCATGCAGCTGATAGATGGCAATCTATAACCCCAAAGTGGAAATTTATTTTTAATCTGAAATTGCCAAATATGATCAGAAATGTAATTTATGCCCGAGCCATTTCCCTCCCTTCCAAATGAAAACACCATTTCATAACCCCATTCCTGCTACCGCACACCGCATTATTCTCCAATAAACCCCCAAAATAAACTGCTTAATTTTCTTGGCATTAGTCAGGTGAATGACACACCAGTCCGGGGGAGCTTTTTCCCTGAATAACTACTGAGCCCCGAACCATTCACCGCAGACACAAAGGACGTGGGTTCCCCCTCGGCTCCCCACGCTGACTCATTTATCCCCTCATTAATGGTGGCCCCAATTAAAAAAAAAAAAACAAAAAACAAAAAACAAAAAACAAAACACTAACCACAATGATTGAGCGCCTTAGTTGGCTGGAGCCCTTTCGAGCCCTTCTCGCCCCCAAGGCATTCCTGCTCCGAGCTGGAGAAATTGCCTAAATTGGGGACTTTTCTAGATGCAAGAAGCATCCTCGTGGGCACCCGGTCCTCAGTCCCTAAAGGAAGGCAGGGACTACCAGCACCTTCCTCACGGAGTTTAAAAACAAGGCAGGAGACCCCATTAATCCCCGCTAAAGATGCTGTTAATATTTAACTGGCATTTATATAAACTTACAGTAACCGTCCTATTAAATTCAAATGAAGCGCGCTTTTGGGAGCCTTCCCCTAAAGCCACGCTGGGATCGCTTCCCCTAGAGCCTGCTCTTTGCACCAGGGGTCTTGCCATAAAAAAAAAAAAAAAAAAAGAAGAACAACAACATTTTGTCTGCCCTTTAAGAAAAAAAAAAAAACCAAACAAACTGCTGGGTTTGGGTCTGTGGCTCCCTGCTCAGGGGCTGGGGATTTTCCAGCACAAATTAACTCCTTCCAGGGCAACCCCGGTGGAGCCGCCTGGTTCTGGAGGACCAACCGCCCTGCAAGAGGTGTCAAAAGCCTGGCCCAAGCCAAAAGCCAGCAAAGGATTGACCTCCCTGCAACATCTCAAGATGTAACCCAGAAGGAAGCACTTGAGGAAGAGGAAATTCTCGTCACCAGCTGCCAAAATACCCCATACAGTGCTGGCATCCCTTATACACGCAGGGATACAGGACAGCATCCTCAAGGATGCTCTGCTGGGCGCCGGCAGCGCTGCAGCTCGGGCACGAGCTCGGGGAGGGATGCAGAGCGGTCCCCAAGGCCCGGCTTTTCCTTCGGGATTACTCCTTTCTCCCACGGTTCTCCGTGCCTGAACCTTTTCCCACAGCCCAGCCGCCGCAACGCTCCTATTTACGAAGCGACACCTCCGTGTGTCCAGCCTTAACACGAAACACCTCTACAGGGAGTTCAAAAAAAAAAAAAAAAAAGAAAAAGAGAAAAGAAATTATCGAGGAGACGCTGAAGAGCGAAAGTTATGAACCAGGATTGATTCTCGGCGCAAATTAATACCGGTTTTACCACTCATCTGTTTCCTGTTGCGTCGCTGTGCGGTGACGTTGCTCATATTAATGCCCCGAAAGACATCCCCCGTCCCCTCGCAGAGAGGAGTTTGACTGAATCAGGTGCCGGCTGATGCCACGGGATAAAACCACGCCGTTAGCCACCTAAGGGCGTTTTATAAGCCTGTGACATTAACCCAGCGGCTCCACAACTCAATCCACCTCCGCCTTTAAAAAGGAACGAGCGCTAACGGGAAAGGAGGTGTGTGTGGGGGGGGGGAAAGCTGAATAAGCTGAAAAACAAAGGCAGCTGCAGCCGGGGTCCCACCACGGAGATTTGGGGGCTCCAGAAGAGATACTTTAAACGTGAAAACACAAACTTCTTCCCCCTCAATTTCTTCCCGTAGTTTGGGGGGGTTTGAGCTCTGTGCTGGATAACCCTTTGGAGGGGCAGCTCCAAGAGTTGCCGTGCCATCTCCCGGGATGGCCCCGAACAAGAGGCACCAAGCCAAGCCTTCCCCAGCCCATCTGGATATTCCCACCCATCCTAAACTCCACGGAGAAGACAAAAGTCCCTAGCCGAAGCTGGCCCATCACCGCATTCACACACACACACCCCCCTCCACCTCATTTTCCCCAAGCCAAGCCCTTTCCTACCAGAAAGCCGCTGGGTCCACACGAACCAGGCAGAGCAAGCGCCGGGAGAGGAAGAAACACCTTGATTTTAGACCACGACGTTCAAACAAAGAGCAGACGTGGAGAGCAGAGGCCCTGCAAGCCCTCTTTGGAAAGCAAGGAGCATGCTCAGCAGCTCTTGTTGCAACCCCAGCCCCAGGTGTTGGGCATCTTTGAAAATCAGACCCTCCTGGAGACGCTGATTTGCCTTTTGCCCGCAGCTGCCTGCGGACCCTCATCACACACCTGCAAAACCAAGGAGGGGGGAGATGCAAGCTTGGCTTTCCCGCTCCCCACCAGCTTTTCTGGGGCTTTTCTTCAGGTGTACCTCAAACCCAAAGCCCCGCACCTTCGGAGGACCCACCCTTTCGCCAACTCAAAAGTCTCATTTCCCGAAGCGCCCCGGTTGCCAAATTGCTCCTCGGGCAATTTGGGCGCGCTGCTGCCTGCCTGTATCAATCTGAGTTTCGCCACTGGTCCTCTGACCCTCGCGGCGCTGTGCATCCAAGAATAATATTAATAATAGCCGTGCCATTAAGCAAGATGCTTGGTTCGAATCCGAAGATTTTGAGAAACGATCTCATAAATTTAATTCCCGGGGTACCATCTTTGAGCGTTAACAGGCACAGTCGCCTCTGAATTCTGGGAAATGAGCATAATTACATGGAGATCGACAAGGCACAAATGCCAAGAATTCTGTTAACCTTTAATACTGCAAAAAAACTCTCCCCTTGTAATTATCTCTTTCCTTTGTCTTAAATGTTACTGATGAATATTTAGTGGGATAAGCAAATAAAAGGAGGCCGAGGGGCGCAAGGAAGTGAGGAGTAACTCGGCAAACCTCCCAGCATCGCTGCGGGTCGGGACCCCAGCTCCCAAAATCTGCCACCCAGGACAGTGACACCCCCACGGTGACACCGCAGAGCCGGTGGAGGGTCATCTGAGTTAGTTACACCAAAATCCGAATTAATCCCCAGCGCTGCTAGAAACGCCCCTAGGTCCACGGCGTGGGCACGGAGCCATCCCGCCGCCCCCAGCGGGACAGTTTCAGGTGCCCTTTTCTCCGAACCCAACTTTGTCTTGGAATAAAACTTTCCTGGGTAAAAAAAACAGATCACCTTTCAAACGGATCCTCCCCGGGGTTGGAAATGGCACTGCCCTCTTGCTGCACATTGAGTCTGATGGAAAGAAGATTTTCTCCCGGTGTGAACTGCATTAATATCTGTCACCGCTCTGGCATTTCTGCCTATAATGATGAAAAATATGTGCAGAGAATGCGGGGTGCTCTCAGCATCGCCTCCCTCCCCATGAAGCGAAATTAGAAGCAGCTGCTCCCGTTCCCATCCTTTTTACGGTCCTACAGCATTATCTCGGGAAGCTTATTATTTGGGAGACGGCGTGGGGATAACGGAGACTCGTGACCTATCCATATTCAAAATGTGGCTCGCTGCAGAGGGGGGGCTCGGATCAGCCCTCCCCGGAGCTGGAGATCGGTGGAAAGGTCACTCTCCTCTTTTAATGTCGCGTCAGACCGACCGCTGCGGGAACAAGGAAAGGGAGAAGGCACATCTCCCCCGACGGACGGAGAAAACCCATCTGGAGGGTGACGGCACAAGGTGCGACCACCTGCAACACCAAATGCTTTCGGATCACTGTCCGGGAGACCTGGGAGAGGTGGAAGGAGCATCTTCCTGGCTTTGAAGATGCTGCTTTCAACCCCATCCCGCTGCTTGGGATGAGCAAGGAGGCAGGGAATCCCCTGCCATAGAGGAGGAGGATGGCAGAACATCCCGATATTTGCCCCAAAACGCTGCAGGGAGCAGGGGGGGACAAGAGGATACGCCATCCATCAGTGTGCCAGCCCCAAATGCATCCCAAATTCATCGACGCTGCCCCGGCCACCGAGCGTGCGAGCTGGTCCACCCGGGAGTCCCAGCGGAGAGACTGGGTGCCACGGGAGAGGCCGGAGCAGTTTGCAGAGCAAACTTTCCCTCCAGCCCTCAAAGCCAGACCTTTACAGACTCCCCTCCTCCCTCGTTCCAGGAGGAACGAAGCCAAAGCAGCATTTATTCACAGAGGAACCGGGGAGAAAAATGAAATAAAAGAGGTTAGCTCATTAAGGACGACACCTACCCCTCCCAAGAGAGGTCTGAGGAACCGGCTTTGCAGTCGCCGAGAGGAAGAACACGTGTCAAAGCCCCGAGCCGGGGCTGCTAACAGCAGTGAGAGCTCCAAACCTCCCCGAGACAGGTGACACCACAACCAGCTTGGACCTGGGGGTCCCCCATCCACCACCCCCCTGATTTCTTCTGACCTCGGAGCACAGCAGATGTTTGCTCTCCTCCCTTCCCTCTCCCCTTTTCCCTGCCTTCAACTGGAGCGAGCTTTCTAGTCTCCGAGCTGCTTTTATGCCCCTTTAAAAGGTTATAAAAGCTGCCTTTATATTCCAATAAAGGGATATAAAAACAACCTTTTTCGCAGTTCAATAAACGTGGTTAACTTTTTCCCCCCCATTAATACTTCTTTTTGCCTCGGTGCTGCGTGCATGCACGGGCTGCTACAGGACAGGGAGGAGGACATCAAGGGGCGAGCGGTAGCCCAGCAGGGTTTTGCCTCTCCTGGTAAAGCCCCCTTGAGTGTAAGCGATGATAAACTGCAGCCATCCTGGTCAGGAGCCTTGCATGATGGCATCTCAGACCATGCTACCTCTTCTCCTGGGTGACAAGGGACCATCCTGCTCAGCATCCTTGCACCGATTAGCCATGGCAACTCAGACCGTGCCACCTCTCTTCTTGGGTGACAAGGGACCATCCTGGTCAGCATCCTAGCACCAACTACCTAGCAAGCCACGGCATCTCAGACCATGCCACCTCTCCTCCGGGGTGACAAGGAACCATTCTGGTCAGCATCCTTGCATGATGGCATCTCAGACCGTGCCACCTCTCCTCCTGGGTGACAAGGGACCATCCTGCTCAGCATCCTTGCATGATGGCATCTCAGACCGTGCCACCTCTCCTCCTGGGTGACAAGGGACCATCTTGCTCAGCATCCTTGCATGATGGCATCTCAGACCGTGCCACCTCTCCTCCTGGGTGACAAGGGACCATCTTGCTCAGCATCCTTGCATGATGGCATCTCAGACTGTGCCACCTCTCCTCCTGGGTGACAAGGGACCATCCTTGCACCAACTAGCCCTGACATCTCAGACTGTGCCACCTCTCCTCCTGGATGACAAGGGACCATCTTGCTCAGCATCCTTGCATGATGGCATCTCAGACCGTGCCACCTCTCCTCCTGGGTGACAAGAGACCATCCTTGCACCGACTAGCCCTGACATCTCAGACTGTGCCACCTCTCCTCCTGGGTGACAAGGGACAGGTCGCTTCACCGCTGGCTGACAACCCCTTGCTCCTTATGTACCCTGGGTCAGGGATTGTCCCTTTCAGAGCATCAGTGCCACGTGTAGCGTGACAGGACCCCGCTTCCCACCACAGCCTCCAGACACGGCTCTAATTATTATTTACTGTCCACGCAGCCATGCCGGAACCCGTAATCTGTCTTTCTCAAAAGTGCCTCTTTCCTTGGAAAGAGGATCTAAACCCGTCCTGCCGCCCGTCCAACAGCCTCTCCGGGCATTAAAACAAGGAGGTTTATTATTTTTTGTGACAGCCTGTTCTTGCAAGGTGAACACAACTCGTATGAATCAAACCACCTCGCTTTCCATCCATCATCTCTCCCCCCACCCCCTCCCAGCGCCACCAAACGCCGGGGGGAGGAGGGGGTTCGGTGGCCAAATTCCAAGCGGAGGAGCGTGCTTATCGGTGGTGATCTACGGGCGAGCGAGAGGCTTTGGGGTGATGGGACCAGGGCTGCCAGGGGCTCCCCAGGAGCCGGGGAGATGAGAGTCCATAAATAAGGTGTTCCAGCTATCGGAAGCCAAAATTGAAGCTCAGCACCGAGGCATTGAGAGCCTTTCCAGGCTCTTCCCCCTCTCCCTGACCTAATTTATCCCTTCCCACATGTTAGGGACCAAACTCTGGCCAGGTCGGGAGCAGAGGAGATGATCCCGAATGCTTTGTCCAAGCCCCAACCACGCACCCTGCCCCAGCTCACTCCTCCACACCCCAGCAGGCAGGCTGAGCCCTCCCCTGCCACCGCTGGCTAATTAATCTAGCTAATTGCCTTTACCAGGCTCCCTTTCTAAAGGCTGCAGGAGAACGATGAGGGTGAAGGGAGAAGGTGAGCATCTGGGGCTCCCCGGGGAATTCAGAAGTGTTTACAGTCCCTGGCAGGAGAAAATCCATACTCATCTTGGCTGCGGGAGGCAGGGCTGCCCTCCCACGCTCCTATTAGCAATTTCCAATCATCTTTTATTAGGCCTGCATTGATTTGCTGCTCATTTCGGTGGGAATGGAGGCCTAAGAGCCTCGATCGGGGTCTGAGCCGAGGAATCCAGGCATGGAGCCGATGCTGCCGTTTCTAATCAGCCTCCCACATCCCGCTGCGTCTTTTCCACAGCCGCCCAGCGTGTATGGAAGAGGGACCACGGCCAGGAGAGGCTGGGGTCTCCTCCCGATCTTTATTTAGGGAGCTCCTTCCACGTTGGGGAGGGGGATTTGCGCTGTGCCCCTTTCCAGCAGGGATTTCTGGAGCCCTCTCCCTGCCTGCTGGGAGAAGCCACCTGGATCCCACGCTCCAAAACCCAGCTCGGGGCCAGTTTTTCCCCGCCACCCCGGGAGAAACAGGCTCCCAATGCTACGCTTCTGTTTCCAAGCCAACATTTCCAAGTAGCTTGTGAAACACAAATTCTGTTAGGAATCATCTGAATATTTTGTTCTGATAATGCCATAACACCATGGTATACACATTAGCAGACGCACCACACAGAAAGGACTATTTGAATATCAAAACAAAGTGAATTTACAGGGTTTTTTTTGGTGTGTTCTTTTCTTTCCCCCCCCCCCCCTCCTGGCAAAGCCGTCACTGCAAGTTATCAGTTTCCAACTGTTTGCACCACAGCTTTTCCATCCGCGTCCCTGCTGTCATCAAACCTGCCGCTCTCTGCACCCCATGTCCTCAAATAACCCGAGATGCGCAGACTCGGGTACAAAAGGCCCTCGCCGCCTCCGAGGAGGAGACCCCAAGCAGTTCTTTGAGTCCCGCAGAGGAGATGGTGGGAGATGCAAATCTCTGTGTGTCTGAGCCTCGGATACATCCCTCTGCACCCAACAGCACCAAACTCATCCCATCGCAGCACAAACCCCGTCCCACCCCTGGACAGATCTCATCCAACCCCGGCACAAGCTCCATCCCACCCCAGGATGGACCCCATCCCGCCCTGGCACAAAATCCCATCCCACCCCGGCACAAAACCCCATTCCATCCCATGACAAACCTCATCCCACCCCGGCACAAACCCCATCCCACCCCAGGTCAGATTCTATCCCACCCCTGGCACGAACCCCATCACACCCTCACACAAACTGTATCCCATCCTGGCACAAAACCCCATCCCATCCCATGACAAACCTCATCCCACCCCGGCACAAACCCCATCCCACCCCTGGCACGAACCCCATCCCTCCCTGGCACAAACCTCATCCCATCCTGGGACAAACTCCATCCCACCCTGACACAAAACCCCATCCTTCCCGGCACAAACCCCACCCCAGGTTGGACTTCATCCCAGGACAGACCCCATCCCACCCCGGCACAGACCCCATTCCACCCCAGGTCGGAATCCATCCCACCCCTGGCACGAACCTCATCCCATCCCCAGGACAAACCCCATCCCAACCCAGAACAAACCACATCCCATCCTGGGACAAACTCCATCCCACCCCAGGACAAACCTCATCCCACCCTGGCAAGAACCCCATTCCACCCCGGCATGAACATCATCCCATCCTAACCCATCCCATCCCGGCACAAACCCCATTCCACCCCATTACGAACCTTATCCCACCCCAGCATGAACCC
Organism: Numenius arquata; assembly: GCF_964106895.1. Classification (NCBI taxonomy): domain Eukaryota; kingdom Metazoa; phylum Chordata; class Aves; order Charadriiformes; family Scolopacidae; genus Numenius; species Numenius arquata. Next base: position 5,481,194 of record NC_133597.1, read on the forward strand.
CATCCCACCCCAGGACAACCTCATCCCATCCCAGGACAAACCTCATCCCATCCCAGCATGAAACCCCATCCCAGGACAAACCTCATGCCATCCCAGCATGAAACCCCATGCCATCCCAGCATGAAACCCCATGCCATCCCAGCATGAACCCCATCCCATCCCAGCATGAACCCCATCCCATCCCAGGACAAACCTCATCCCATCCCAGCATGAAACACCATCCCATCCCAGCATGAAACACCATCTCATCCCAGCATGAACCCGGCACAACCCTTCCCAGCAGATGGAAGGGAGTATGCACTAAAACCCTCAACTTTCCTGCATTTAGACTTAATTATATATATATTTTTTTTTAAAGTAGCCTGCATTTAGAGAGTGAGAGCCACCCCAGGAAATATTAAAATGGGAGAGCCGACTGAGAGGAGAGCGGCTCACAAACACCTGCGGTGAGGCGGATAAAAGCCAAGGGCTGCAAAGCCTTGGATGTGCCTTCGCTTCAGACGGCGCGGGAGAAAACACAAGACGCTCTTAAACTCTGCCCCAGATCTACCAGCACGGAAACTTTAACTCTGCTTTGAACCCGGGAACTGAATTATCTCCCCGGGAAGCGGCCGCCTCCGGGCAGCGATGGGGAGGCGATGGGGAAGCGCAGCCCGGTCCTCGCTGGTGGGGATGATGGAGGGGTCCAGCGGCTGCCCGGCGGGTGGTGGCCGAGGTGGTGCTGTCACTTAGTCACTGTCACCAAGCCGGGGTGATGTTGGGGCTGCAGGACCCTCCAAGGGATGGGGTTAGGGAGAGAGGGGGCTCTCCCAAAATTTTCCTGTGGGGGGATGCGCTGGTAAACTTTGCCATGAGAAAACAAGGACTTGCTTCTAAGCACACGTCTCTGATGCCAGTTACAAGCATGTAATGGGCAAACTGGGTCTGATCCAAAGGGCCTGAGACAGTTCTCAGAGTATTTAAGGATCCGCTGCCCATTTTTTCTCCCTCTTGCTTTTTTTCTGTACACCTCCAGGCAGTCCGGGAAGAGGACAAGGACACAAAACGTGGAATACCACGGATGGGAAGCCCTACCACGAGCAGGTGGTTTGATTCCCCCTTCTCTCCCCGTCAGTGGACACTGGTGCCCCACACCAAAGAAAGATGGAAGGACTTTTGTCCCACGCTGAGATAGGGCTGTCAAAGCCCTCGCTGGCACCCGCCCTGCCTTTTGACTGGCATCAGCGCACAGCAAGCAAACGAAGCGGGCCAAATTTCTCCCTGGTGGAGCTTAATTAAAGTCAATGATGTTCCACCAGGGAGGAACCTGGCCCACTGTCCTGAGCCGGAGTCCACAACAATTCCAGCTGGCAACTGACAGGCGGCAGGAAGGATCCCTGGCACCGGGAACGGTGCTGGGAACCGTATCCGGCGTTTGCGAGTGGGAGACGGGCTCAATAAACCCGGCACTAAGTAAACCAGATCCGTAATAAATAACAACAACCAGCGTTTCGCCTCTTCCAAATGCTACAGAGAACTGGACCAAATTGTCCTCCCAACTCCCCTGAGCGGTGGGGACATTTCATTAGCCCTATTACACTGACAGGGAAAGAGTCACTGGGAGCTTAATAATAATAAAAATCCATTATGTTACAGCGCTCGTCATCTGTGCATCTCCACGAGCTGCAAAAAAAGGCAGAGAAATGGCTCTGCTCGTTTTAATGGAGGGGGGGTGGGGTGGTGGAGATGCATGAGGAGGGTCAGCAATTAGCTCCAGGTCGCTCATCAAGCCCGACTTGAAGTTTGCTGGTGGTGCCACTAAGCCGTGCCCAAGGCTGGGCTGATGGGCTCCAAGACGGATGGGCTGCTGTTTCACAGCCTTTCATCAAAGGAGGTTTGTGCCTGGTCAGAAGGACCTGGACAGGCTGGAGAGGTGGGACAGTGTGAACCTCATGAAGTTCAAGCAGGGCAAGTGCAAGGTCCTGCATGTGGGTCAGGGCAATCCCAAGTACAACTACAGGCTGGGTGGAGAATGGACGGAGAGCAGCCATGTGGAGAAGGACCTGAGGGTGTGGGTGGATGAGGAGCTCAACATGACCCTGAAATTTGTACCCACAGCCGAAAAAGCCGATTTGCACCCTGGGCTGCATCCCCAACAGCGTGGCCAACAGGGTGAGGGGGGGGATTCTGCCCCTCTGCCCCTCTCTGGGGAGACACCCCCAGTGCTGCCTCCAGCTCTGGGGCCACCAACAGCAGAAGGACATGGACCTGTTGGAGTGGGGCCAGAGGAGGCCACGGAGATGCTGGGAGGGCTGGAGCCCCTCTGCTGGGGGGACAGGCTGAGAGAGTTGGGGGGGTTCAGTCTGGAGAAGAAAAGGCTCCGGGGAGACCTCAGAGCCCCTTCCAGTCCCTCAAGGGGCTCCAGGAAAGCTGGGGAGGGACTCTAGATCAGGGAGGGGAGCCATAGGAGGAGGGGGAAGGGTTTGGCACTGAAAGAGGGGAGATTGAGATGAGATGTGGGGAAGAACTTCTTTGCTGTGAGGGTGGTGAGAGCCTGGCCCAGGTTGCCCCGAGAAGCTGTGGCTGCCCCATCCCTGGAGGGGTTCAAGGCCAGGTTGGAGGGGTCTTGGAGCAACCTGGTCTGGTGGGAGGTGTCCCTGGCCAGGGCAGGGCGTGGAACGAGGTCCCTTCCAACCTGAACCATTCTATGATTCTACGACCTGCTATGCCTCAGCTCCATCTGCCCACCTGAACCTGTGCCAACAGACCCAGGGGAGGTCCCACCACAACTCTAACGTGGTTAGATGCCAACAGCACGAGGGGTGCAATTACCCAGCACCCGCGGGATGATTACGCCGTAACTACGTTTTCCACACCTGTAATTTCCACTACGCTCATACAACTCCACGGCTCACTCCGTAGCTGCAAATTAATTTGAGCGTAAGGGCAAAAATCAGTGGTGCCACTGAAGGCTAAAAACACACAGCCACAGTGACCGGGAAGCCGAAGCCACAATTGTGGAGATGGAGGTAACCTTACAGCCGAAATGTAGAGAAATTCCCGTTATAGAGACCTAGTGGGTGGTGAGGAGGTTATTCAAAAGCCTTACCACGGTATAATTACCCTGTATTCTTAAGGTAATTACAGCCCCGCTATTATATACTGCAACCCTCCATTTCACGCCTAATCCCATAAGGTAGATTCAGGGGGATAAAAGGCAGCAGGAAAAGACACTTGACTGTGGCAAGAAGAGGGATGGATTGACGGGGGCAGCAAAAGGAGAGGAGGTAGGAATGTATGGAAAAGCTCCAGGCGTCTGGAGACATCGTGAACACCCAGACCAGCCCCGGAGGATTCAGACCGGGCAACGGGGAAGAGCTGGGCTCGGCTGACTGGGATCTATCGAGGAGGTATAAGCATTCATCAAAAGCCAATCTGCTTTTGAAAAGCAGAAAAAGAGGTTAACTTCGGATGAATTTTTCACTTCAGAAGCTTTATGGGCGAGTCCTGGAACTGTCAGGTCGAGGCGCTTCAATATTTTCGGAACAAATGTTTGGATTGTTGGGTAATTTGTAACCAAACACTTACATTAAAATTTCCCGTTGGCTCATCTGTTTTTTGGGGGGGAAGGGAAGAAGATTTGGAGCTTTTCTTTATTTCTCAATTTCTGAAGTTTTGATTCTTCATACTCTACTTCAGGGTCAAACGGGAGGGGGAAGGAAACCTAAAAGCCCATGGCAGAGAGAGAGCATCCAGCCCTGGCCCAAGGGATGAGTTCACCCCTTCGGCCCCTTCCCCTGTCACATCGGGGCACATTGTGGTCCTTGGAACACCAGGCTGGTCTCCTCCAATATCACGATGGAGGGACAAGCCATCTGCTATCTCCACCTTGACAAGGGGACAGGGTCGGGAAGAGCATCCCGTCAACATCCCAACCCTTTCCAGAATCCACCAGTATTTTCTGGGTCCTGCCAGAGCTTTCCACTTTTCAAGTAAGCTCAACATGAGCCGGCAATGTGCGCTGGCAGCCCAGAAAGCCAACCCCATCCTGGGCTGCATCAAGAGAAGTGTGGCCAGCAGGTCGCGGGAGGTGATTCTACCCCTCTACTCTGCCCTCGTGAGACCCCACCTGGAATACTGTGTCCAGCTTTGGAGTCCTCAACACAGGAAGGACATGGACCTGTTGGAACGGGTCCAGCGGAGGGCCACGAAGATGGTCAGAGGGATGGAGCACCTCCCCTATGAAGCCAGGCTGAGAGAGCTGGGGTTGTTCAGCCTGGAGAAGAGAAGGCTCCGGGGAGACCTCAGAGCAGCCTTCCAATATCTGAAGGGAGCCTCCAGGAGAGCCGGAGAGGGACTCTTTGTCAGGAAGTGTAGTGACAGGACAAGGGGTAATGGTTTTAAATTGGAAGAGGGGAGATTGAGATTAGATATTAGGAGGAAATTCTTCACTGTGAGGGTGGTGAAGCACTGGAACAGGTTGCCCAGGGAAGCTGTGGATGACCCATCCCTGGAAGTGTTTAAGGCCAGGCTGGATGGGGCTTTGAGCAACCTGCTCTAGTGGAGGTGTCCCTGCCCATGGCAGGGGGGTTGGAATTCCATGATCTTTAAGGTCCCTTCCAACTCTAACCATTCTATGATTCTATGTCAACAGAATTTTTGCTCATTGAGGTCAACCGGCACATTTCCAGGACTTGTCTACACCCGGACCAGCCCAGGGGGCTCCTTCATCACAAAGCTGGGCAAATATTCAGCTCATTAACTTCCACCCAGCTCATCAGATCCTATTTGGACCCCCACAAACACATTTAAAACCAATCCCAGTTACCCAACGCAGCCCAGTCCCAGCCGGGCAGACAGACCTGACGTGACTTACAGGTCTCCCGCTGTTCTTCCTTATCTCCACCTGATTTTATTTGCCCGGTGCTATTTGCATTCGTATTTCCACTGGCTCACCAGGCGGCGGATGGGAAGATGCGGGCACAGGAGGGGACACACGGTACCATATCCCTGGCGTAATTCAGTGAAATCTCCGAATAACCCAAACCCTTTCTGCCGCACAGCACGTCCCTGCCACGAGAGACTATTCCCCCCTGCGGCGTGCCAAAAACATTTGTGCAGAGCAGACGCGTGGGCATGAAAACACAATCAGTTGGGAGAAAAACCTGTGCTTCTGCTGCTGCTTTGTGGGGTTTTGTTTTCCCTTCTTTTTCTTTGTTTTAAAACTAGCTGGGCCAAATTCTTTATCGTCTGCTTCTGCTGCAAGGAGAGGGGCAGAATTTGTGGAGCGCAGCATCACCGCGATTACAGAGGAAGGCAAATCCCTGCGGGATGCGGGACCACGTCCCCAGGGAGCAACTCCTGGAATTGCATCCACGTGGACCCGCTCTAATCCCTCTGGGTGCAGTTTTCACCCAGTGAAACCCATCCTTTGCAAGGTGTGAACCCGCCTGCCGCGGGAAACGAAGGCTGAGCTACGGCAGGAATGGCTTCCCCATCTCCATTAGGGGCTCGGCTAAGCCATGAAGCCTGAAAGTTGATTATATCTTTCATTAGGAATGACTGAATGATGTTTTTAAACTGGAAAAATGAACTCGCAGCTAAGAGGAAACACTTCCTTGGCGAGGCCGTGGAGGAGGTTCCCCGCGGAATAGATGCAGTTGTGAGAGTCAAAATTAAATTGATATTACAAAATTTCCTGAGGGGAAAAAAGTCATACGCTGCCGGCAGGAACGGCATCTCACAGAGAACTGGGTAGAAAATGGAAATCCACTGAAACTCAAATATATATAGTTTTAATGAAAAAAAAAAAAAAAAAAAATCTCCTAACTTCCCCAGCTCAGCAGAAATTCCCCAAAAGTACAATTTCCAAGGTTCCCCTTCCTCCTTGGAAGTACCATTTCAGGTAATGCAAGAAGGACATCTCAGCTACCTCCCTGTTCCTGGAAGCCTCACGTGGGTTTCACAAACTCCCTTTAGGCGGGACACAACACAGCAAGTTGCCTTCAAGGTGGGCTTGGCTGGGATGGGGGGGCTCTCCCTTGCCTCCCAGCAGGTCTCCTTGGCCAGCAAGGACAATCCCTCCTGGCTTAGCCATCAGAGAGCCAAACCCCTGAGCTCCTTCCAGGCAACCAGCCATCATCTGGATTTCAATTTTCCCAATGGAAAATCGATTTCTTGGGAAAAATTGACATTGTCCTATAAAAACGTGTAACAAAGGCACTTTCTGGGGGGAAACATGCTTTGGTGGAAGACTCCCAGCTAGATTCAAAGGTGGCTTTCTCCATCCTTACTCGCCGGGCGTTCGGGAATGGGAAAATGGGGATGAAGCGAGAAGATGCGGCTGCGAAAGCGGAGAGCACACCACCCAGGTGGAGACGCATCCAAACCTCTGCTGCATCAGCCTCCCTCCAACCTGACAGGAGCCCCGGGAGCTCGTGCGCTGCAATCTGCATTCGCGGGGAGCGCGGGGGGGACCGCTCCAGATGCATTCACAAGGGGACCCTTCAGATCAGATTAACAAAAAGCCACCGATGGCGACAAGTTCCTCTGCTGGGCCGCCGCCTGCCAACAATTTACTGTAACAGCCTCTGAAAAGGGACGCACGTTCCTCTGGCGTTTATGCGCTACGTGGTCCGAGGGAAAAGTGGAGGCTCCTCGGGGAGCACAGCCTGGAGGCACGCTGGAAGGATGCTGCCAGCATCCCCTCACCTCCCCCCCCCCGCCCCAGGTATCACTCCTGGACACAGCCAGCCAGCCTGGGCACCGCTTCAAGTGCCATCCCCTCCTTTGCTTATCACTGATTTCCTTAATTAAAAGCAACCAACGTGGCCAGTTCCCCTCCAGGGATGAGCAGGTTGAAGCTCCCCGTGCCTCGGACCTTCCCAGCCCTGCACGACAGGGTCATCCCTCCATCACCGCAACCCAAACCCCTTAAAATCCCACCCTCGGAGCACCTCCACGTTAACCACCCCCCCCCGGCAAAGCTTCGTTTGGACATCTCTAATAAAGACGGTCATAACGAAGATGGGCTGGTTTTATTAGCCTACAGGTTCCAGTCGTATTTCCCTGCTTTTTTTCCTACAGCCCTGGCATCTCCAAGCTGCTGCTAAACGAACGCCCGGCTCCCTGCGCAATCGCACGATGCCAGTAACATTAAGGAAAAAAACCATCAACTCTGATGAGACCTACGAGACCCGCAGTAAAAACAGGAGGGCTGGTAGAACTGCACGGATCTGCTGCCAGCAACATCCTCCGGCGGCCAAATTCCTCCTCTCCTGGTATCAAAAGGGGGTCACGGCCCCCCTTTTTGTGCAATTCTACAAGGCAGCGGGGCCGGAGAGAGGTCAAAAAAGAGGAGGCAAGACCTCAAGGGTCCAGGCTGTGAGAGGGAAGGTAATAAAAAGGCATCATCCCTTTGCAGCCGGTGAATTGTTGCTTAAAGCCGAGGATCCCAGCCAGCCTTCTCCTCTGAAGGGGAGCAGTCAAGTGAAGAGATTTCCTAGCCATTAAGTCAAGCTATAAAGTGCCCGCAGCAAAGTAGGGTAAGTGGAATTTATCATGGCACCGTGTAGACCGTAGGGCCGGGAGAGAGCCGGCGTGGGTCACCGGGCTGACCTCCCGCCTCCTCTAAAGATCCTTCCCTTCATCATCCCCATTAACATCCCGTCTCCAGCCCTGCCGGCCGGCGCCTGCGCTCCCTCCCTGGGGACTCCCCCCCCTCTCCCCGGTTTGCTGACTTGCTGGGCACTTTCTTAATGGCCAAGCAGAAGAACTTTCTCTTTCCTTAGCTCCAGGCCACCGCTCCTTGTCCTACCACCTTTGGAGACCATGAATAATTCCCTTTCTTCATTTTCAACGTCACCTGGAAGGTATTTATAGGCTGTGATCACTTCCCACCTCCTCAGGAGGCTTCTCCTTTGCTAGACTATAATTTAGCATCAGCCCAGCCTTGCCGTACGCATGTCTGGGGAAGCCACCTCCCCGGCTTCTCTCTTACCTACCAGAGAAGGACTTTTATCCTGCCAAAGACTTATTTCTTTTAATTCTTGCTCAAATCTGTGCAGGAATTACCCTGCTCCTCCCAGGCAGCGACAAAGGTTTAAGGTCCTCTTTGGTCACGGTCTTAAATAAACAAATATATTTTTTTTCAAAAAATCACATGCAGCCAGGAAGGGAAATTTGGGGCAATTGCTTTGTGGTCAGGAACGGCAAAAATTCTCCCGAATTCCTGAGATCTGAGACCTTGGCTATTTGACTGGGATCAGGCAGGTTTTTATTTGGGATCAATGACCTTGTTTAGACCAAACTAAGCCCAGCCAGACCTGCAGCGCAGAGGATGTTTTCTCGGCGGCGGGTGGTTGGAGTTATTCTCCTTTCTGCCTTTTTTTTTTTTTTTTCTTTTTTTTTTTTTTCCTATTTCCTAGCAGAGGCAAGAGACAGCAGAATAACCAACGGGAAGACAATTCCCAGGACAATTCCTGCCTCGTGTCAGAAGAGCCAAAACGCACGGATGAAAACTCTGCAAATGTTTTGCAAAGAAACCGGAGCCCTTTTGAAGGTGGCTGATTTCCCAGCGCAAACATTTCATCGAGCCCTGCGAATTCTCCGCAAAACAGTTTGAGCCCCACAAAGAAAAGAAGGGGAAGAAAAAAAAAAAAAAAAAAACCAACCCCAAAACCTGTCAAAACATTGGGAAAGAAGCTGAAATTTTCTGGTTGATGAAAAAGAAGCCATCAGCAGCCGCTTGCCCAGCAGAATGGTGGATGCATAAAAGTCCAGGTGAATAAAAGAGCTGGTATTTCTGTCTTCTCCAGGCAAGAGCCTGCAGGTGGAACTCATCACTCGATTAATGGCCACTAATTTCTTGGGACTCGGGAAGAAATTGTCCTCACCTGGGGCTGGCTTGTCTTAAGATTGTTTGTTCCAGAAAGGAAGATCCCTGAGGGGGTACAATGGCATCTAAGGGTCAGGGGATGGCACTCACGGGCGGAAGGTGGCATTTAAAGATGGACAGCGGCACCCAAGGGTTGGGGGACAGCATTCAAGGGGGGACAATGGCATTGAAGGCTTGGTGGATGGCATTCAAGGGGACAGCAGCACTTAATGACGGACAACAGCACTCAACGGTCGGGGGACAGCATTCAAGGGGGGGACAACAGCATTCAAGGGGGGATGGTGGCATTCAAGGGTCAGGGGATGGCATTCAAGGGGGGACAAGGGCATTCAAGGGGGGATGGTGACATTCAAGGGTCGGCAGATGGCATTCAAGGGGGGACAACAGGACTCAAGGGTTGGGGGACAGCATTCAAGAGGGGATGGTGGCATTCAAGGGTTGAGGGACAACGGCATTCAAGGGGGAGGATGGCATTCAAGGGGACACAATGGCACTCAATGGGGGATGACGGCACTCAAGGGGGGGACAGCCCCTGTCCTTACCCACACCCCCAACACAAAGCACTTGACCCCGCTGCACCCAAAACACACCTGATGCCATTGCATCCCCCAAAAAAGAAAAGCCAAACCCTCCTGCACTCAAATATGATGAGCATGATGCCACGCTTCTTTCTCCTCCCTGCCTGGCCGCTTACCACCCTCTCCCCTGTCCCTTCATGATCACGGCAGCCTCCTCTGCTGTCCCCAGGTCCCCCTGACCCCCACACCCCCCCACCCTCAGCAGTACAGATGGCTGCTGAGAGACTGGGGGAGGCTTTGCTGGCCGCCCCTGCAGCCCTTCCCCGTGCACGGCCGAGCCGTCTCGCCCCGTTTCCTCCTCTCCACCTGGCTGCTCCGCCGGCCCCAGCTCCTGCCAAGAGCATCCAGGCGAGGGGAGCCGGGGGGGGATGAGCGCCGGATGGATGGGCAGCGACTGTCAGACGAGCCCGTCTCGCCCAGACGCTCCTAACAAGTTCCTCAGGGTGCCTGCCAGCTCCAAACCCCACAGATATCCCTCCCACCCCATCCCATCCCCTCGCCCCTGGGTTGCTTGGGCAATGGAGGGGAACCGTCCCTTCTTGAGGAGCAAGAAAGATCTGGCTGCCGGACCACGCTCAGGAGGAGGAATATGGATGTTACCGGGCTCAACCTGGGTGATGTAGCCTCGAGCCTGTGGTCCCCACTAGAGCTAGTCCAGAGCAGACTGAGAGCAATACTGTGCTCAATATACCTCAAATATTGTGTTCAGTTCTGGGTCCCTCACAACAAGAAAGACATTGAGGGGCTGGAGCTTGTCCAGAGAAGGGCAGCAAAGCTGGTGAGGGGTCTGGAGCACAAGTCCTGTGAGGAACGGCTGAGGGAGCTGGGAGGGTTCAGCCTGGAGAAAAGGAGGCTGAGGGGAGACCTTCTCACTCTCTGCAACTCCCTCAACGGAGGGTGTAGCCAGTGTGGGGGGGATGAGACAGTTTCTTCTCCCAAGGAACAGGCGATGGGACAATAGGAACAGCCTCAAGTTGTGCCAGGGGAGGTTCAGGACAGATATCAGGAAAAAATTCTTCATCAAAAGGGTTATCAACCATTAGAAGAGGCTGCCCAGGGAAGGGGTAGAATCATCATCCCTGCAGGTATTTAAAATCCGGGCAGATGTGGTGCTGAGGGACACGGGTTAGTGATGGATTTTGTCAGTGTTGGGTTGATGGCTGGGCTCAATGATCTTAAAGGTCCCTTCCAACGTGGGCAATTCCATGGGACAAGAGGAAATGGCCTCAAGGTGCACCGGGGTAGGTTTAGATTGGATATTAGGGAAAATTTTTACACTGAAAGGGTTGTCAAGCATTGGAACAGGCTGCCCAGGGAAGGGCTGGATTCACCATCCCTGGAGGTATTTAAAAGACAGGTAGCCGTGGTGCTGAGGGACATGGCTTAGTGATGGGTTTTGTCAGTGTTAGGTTGACAGTTGGACTCAAAAGATCTTAAAGGTCCCTTCCAACGTCGAAAATTCTATGATTCCGTGGGACCTGTCCCCACGCTGACACAGGCTAGATGTGCCAACCAGGCTGGAGGTGCCCCAAGCAGCACGCGACCCACTCTCACGTCCGACACATCCACCCCGGAGCCGCTGCCCATCCCTTCCAGCCCCCTCTCCCTTCTCCGTACCCAGCAGCACAGGGCTGGGAAGCAGCTGGTTATAAAAGCCAGCTGGGAGGGAGGGAAGGAAGGAGGGAAACGCTGCTTTTCGACAAAGCCAGAACACGACTACGGTGCTTACGAGCTTCCCCTCCCCGTGCAAGCGCCGAGAAGAGGATTGGTACCCGGGGTGCAGCAGGCTGGGGGCTGATAGGATGCGGCAGCTAATTTGCACTAATGGTCCCAAAAAGGCGGGGAGAGCTCTCCAGAGGAGAACGCACTTGAGCAATAACCTAAATAGCTACGTGTTTCCAAGGCAAAAAGTCCTTGAGGAGGGAAGAGAGGCCCTACAGTTGAATTTTCTCTCCCCCACCTGCACTGAAAACTTGGCTGGGGATGTTGGAAAGGAGCTGCCTGGGCAGGGAAAAGCGTGGGATTCGCAATCTGGGGAGCAGCTCTTGGATGAAGCCGGATGGCGGACGGACGTCCAGCCCCCGCTTCCAGAGCCCGCTTGGACAGACTGATGGCGGCCCTGGGGCAGAGCCCAGCCCAGAGCGCGCTTGGCTCCGTCCTCAGCCCAAAGCGAAAAAAGTCAGCCCATCTGTGCTGCGACAGGTTGATATAGAGGGCGAAATGCCTAAGTAAAATTCCACAACAGGGCATTAAAAAGATGTAATAAAATATACACGAGTTATTAAATATTGTCATCAAGATGAACCATAAATCAGAGATTTTATGGTTCCTGATTATAAATTCCATTTATTCTGTAAGCGTTTAAAGAAAGAAAAATGGAGACTGGGTAAAGATTTAAGCCCAGCCATGATGCTGCTGATATTTCACTGTTGCTTGTGGATGACACGTCTGTGGGAGCCCAGAGTCGGGTGCACAGAGGTGCCCGGAAGGAATTCTCACCGGGCAGCCACGAAACTCCTTACGGACAACGCTACGGATGCTCCTGCCCGTGCAAACATGAAGACGGGGTCCCCAGGCCGCCCTCCCCGTGTACACCAGATATTTGCACCCTCCCAAGCACCGCTTCTCCTCCCCACCTCCCTCCACACCCCTATTTATGGGTCGCAAGACGCGTAAGATTCCTCCGCAGAGCGAGAAACCAACAGCGCTTCGGGGAAGGGAAGGATGAAAACGGTGAGCATACGTGGGAAATACTACCTTTCCTTCCCCCCGCCCCCCCTCACTTCAAATGCCAAGAGAAATATCAAAGAAATTGCTTTCTTGGAAAGACTCGAGGGTTCAAATAAATTGTCAAGCGACAGTCGCCAGCAGGATGGAGATGCTTCTCTCGTAGTCGGTATTTCCCCTTCCCCGGGGCAGAGGGGACTGAGCTGCACCTCCTGCCACCACAAAAAAATGTCAGGAGAAGCAAATCTTGGAAAGTCTCCCGTGGGAAAACAAGCAAATGGACATCCCATGTCCATACCCGAGGAGCAACCTCGGCTCAAGGCAGCCTGCAGCAACTGAAAAACCACTCTGCCCTGGTATTTTACAGGCAGCAGTACCCAGGAGCCTCCATTGCCCAGCCACATCCTAGAGCTGCTCACTCCAAAAAGGAGTATTTTTTATATTTAATGCCCATTCCTATTTCTCAGCCCCACGAAACGGCGCTAGGCATTCCTTTCCCAACCCTGGAACTGGTTGACTCGCTTTCCGACCTGCCTTTTTTCAGCTAAGATCCTTGAGGAAACCACCCGGGCGATGCCCCTTCAACCTTAATCCCTTTCTCCATCCTCCTGCAGTTCATTTCCAAGGGGAGGCAAAGCCCACGGACGCAGAACCCGTAACCCCCGGCAGTTAAATCCCATCCCTCAGATAGGCTGGGTGGAAGGCAGACCACAGGGCAGATCCTGTTTAATTAGGGCTCGTAAAAACGGGCTCTCGGTACCCGCACCGGAGAGCGGGGCTGATTTGCAGCCGCCTTTAAAACCGAGCAGGGTTACTGCTTCAGCAGTTTTTCCCGGCCGGTTTTATGGTTGCACCAATAAAGAAGAAGGGGAAGGAAAAAAAAAAAAAAAAAAGAAAAAAAAAAAGAAAAAAAAAAAAAGTTTGCGTGCCGAGAGTTTTACTGCTTGAAGCATCTGATAACGTCACGCCAGCTTATCGCGGGATCGAGGGAAGGACGGGAGAGCCGAGACGCAGCGGGAAGGAGGCAAACCCAGCCTTGCTAAGCCCGCGGGAGCTTCTCAACGGGGAGATAAGACCCGCTTAAAATGAGCTTTGCCGTATTCCCAAATAGCCTGCGCGAAGGTTTATATCCTTCCGGATGAAGCGATGATGGGCTGCCAGGCCCGGGAGCCGCCCGCCTGGATTTATCTGCCCATCGGGAAGCAGCGATTCACCCGCAGCCCCCAGTGCCGAATTTGGGGGTTACGAGGTGTACCACGGAGGGGACCCCTCCAAGTGGGCTCCGCACCGTGCCTCGACTTGGGGAAAACACTGGGATTTATCATCAAAACCTATTAAATAAGGATTTTTTAAAATTCATTTATTTTTATTTTTAATTACTGGGTAAAAATGTTGCCTGCACCTCCCAAACTCCTCCCGAGCATCACAGGCTGCACCTTAAGCACTGCGCTGGGGCTTTGCAGCCCGGTGGTCATTGCCGGGCAAGCGTTTGCCAAGGGCACCCGCCAGGAAAGGGGGAATGGGAGCAGGGATGAGTTTATTCCCAATGCTGAGCCTCCAGCCCGGCTCTCGGTTGTTCACGAAAAGCCCTCCCCCCCAGCACTATGGCAGCCCCAGGCATGGGGAAGATAAACCAAGGAAAGATTTAGGTGCAGATCAAGGAAAGGAAGAGAGAAAAAAGTAGCACATGAGATTTCTGGGATAGCAAAATAATCAGAGGATGAAAACCTCCTTCAATGCCTATACTCAACCAGGGCAAATCAGCGCTTCCTTCCCTGCTTCGCGCTGGCTGCGGCTTTGGGTAAAAATCTGATGAAGCAAGCTTTATGCATGAAAAAGGCCAATTTAAACCCCCCCCCCCCCAAAAAAAAAAAAAAACCAAGGCAAGTGTAAGGAAAAAGAAGAACAGAGCGAGACTGATGGGGTCAGGGCACTGTTAAGGGTGTCGATACCCATCACTCACCAGTAACCTTTCTGTAACTCCTGCCCTCGCGGTGGCTGTCGCGAAACCGCAGCAAAATTAAAACAGAAATGAAGCAGCATTAGGTCCCCGGCGAGAGGAGGCGGCGGCTGACAGGCGAGGTAAGGGCCTGACGTGGGGACAAGAGGGGGCACCGCCAACCTGCACGTGTCTGTCGTCCCCCCCCCCCCGCGCTCCCGGGAAAAGTGCAAAGGATGCAGGATGCTGCGGGGCGGGAAGGGGGAGAGGGTCGGGTCCCCGGCGCAGCGGGGTGTGGAGGAGGAGAGGGGCACAGGGTTGTGCTGACAGCAGGGGGCTGGCGGAGGTGAACATCCTCCCCGGGGGAGAGGGGAAGGACGAGGCTGATGGAGCCCCACCAGCTGAGACTGGTGAAGGGCCGGCGGCTTGCGACAGCCGGTGGGGTTACAACACCATCACTCCATGCTTTAGGGGCTTTCTGCTGAGAAAACACTACTTCCTCAGCTTCCAGGTGTATCTGGGGGCCTTTGTGTGGTCCTGTATCGCATCCATCCACAGAAGCAGCAAAAAAAGCAGCAAACCTCCCACTGCAAGGGCTGGGGGTGCTGCAGCACTGCCCTCCCCTCCCTTTCCTCCTGCCCCCTGCTCCCCGTGCAAATTTAAAGCGTGTTCCAGATATGGGCTGACCTTTACGGTACACATGAAAAGGCAAAAGGAGAGCTGGAAAGGCACAGGAGGGAAAATACGCCTTGCGATGGGAAACAGACCGTGCACATCCCAGCGAGCGGAACGGGGGAGAGGGGGGAGGAAGGGTCTCTGGCCTAGTATTACCCCCTACAAAACCGTATCTTCATCTCAACGCTCTCCCAACGCCAAAAGCCAAGTCCCAAGGGCAGACCCTGAGTGGTTTTAGCCCAAAAGCCCGTGGGACCAGCTTTTCCACCGAGCAGAGCCATTATCACCCTCATCGCGCTCCCCCAGAGCTCTGAAACGAGCCTGGCAAGGGGCAAAGCATCAAGCCCCATCAGAGGGGCTGCCCTTGCTGGTGGGACCATCCGTAATCCCCATTTGCCATGACCTCTCAGTGAATTAATCAGCCACAGGTAGAGATATTGAGGGAGGTAAATTCCCCAGGTTGGCTTATGGAGCAGACGGTGGCCAGTAGACCCGTGGCCAAGCCTCTCCAGCACTGGCCTGCCCACCTCACGCAGCCGGCAGAGCATCCTTCTCCCTCCCCATCCCAGGAATACCTGCCTTTCTGTCTTACCAGTCATTTCACCAGCCCACTGCGGTGAGAAAAGGAGGGCAATCAGGCAAACCGCAGGAGATGCTTTCACACACACACAAACAGCAGCGAAACCTGCTGGGAACCCGTGGCAACGTGCGTTATGGTAAGGACACGGGGGGCTCCTAGGGTCCACCCTTCCCCGTCACGGCTCTTTTGGCTTTAATCTGGGCCAAGGTGATGGGCTCCTGCCTTCCTGGCGTGACCCTCCTTCCATCTCCCAGCCCCGGCAGCGCCGTGAGGGATCAGCTCAGGCTCCTCTCTGCAAGACGTCCAGAAGCTGAGACAGAGCTGATCCATCTTCCCCGCTGAAAGAGTGTAAACAACTCAGCTGCAGGCTGGGAGTGCAAGAGAGGACACGCAGTTGGAAATTTTAAGGGCCAATTTACTAGGTAATTTACTAAACACGCTAATAATTGACATTGCAAGCACCATGCCGCTCGTCCCCAGCTCCCGCCTAATCCCCGTGGCAAGAGGGAGAGAACAGCTTTCCCCGGCCGAGCCGCTCGGCAAAGCCTCCCTCTGCCAAGCACCATCCTCTTTGCCATCTGGGCGGCCTCGCTCCGCTCAATCCCAACCAACACAACAGCAACCCCGGCCAAGAAAAAAAAAAAAAACAACCAACAACCCAACAAAAACCCAACAACCTCTCCTCTCCTGATTAGTATGCATATTTCCCAGCACTGATTTCACCTGAGGATCTTTGCGAGGGAAAGGGTGTGTTGTAATTACCCACCTCTTCCCTAGCTGTAATTAAAGACAAACTGAAGGGAGTTATGCCCAGTCTCTGAGTTTCCCCTGAAGCTTTTCCCCCCCCTGCCAAAAAAGAAACCGCTCTGCAAGAAAACTCCCAGCAGCTTCTTGGGGAAAAACAAACAAACAAACAAACAAACAAAACAAACAAACAAAAAAAAAAAAAGCAGCAGCTCAGACTGGAGTTTGCAACCTGTTTTGGTTTATGGTATTTAGACGAGGCTTCCCAGCCAGCCAAGAGGAGAAAGGTGGTGTCCAGGTGTCCTACCTCCTTCAGGAGGGGATGAACTGTCCTCTCTGGGAGGACCACGGATGACCAGGTTAGACCTGACACCTACAATTGAAGCCACCGAGCCCCAGCCTATGTATTTAGCAGTAATGGCATATTTACACCAGCGGGAGTTACACCTTCATAGAATAGGTTGGAAGGGTCAGAGTCATCCAAGGAATGATATGGGGTTGGCAGGGACCTCTGGAGATCATCTAGTCCAACCCCCATGCCAAAGCAGGTCCACCCAGAGCAGGTCCCACAGGAACATGTCCAGGCAGGTTTGAATGTCTCCAGAGAAGGAGACTCCACCACCTCCCTGGGCAGCCTCTTTCAGGGCTCTGCCACCCTCAAAGTAAAGTTCCTCCTCATGTTTAGGTGGAACTTCTTATATTCAAGTTTGTGCCCATTTCCTCTCGTCCTGTCCCTGGGCACCACTGGAAAAAGACCAGCCCCGTCCTCTTGACACCCTCCCTTTAAGTATTTATAGGCGTTGATCAGATCCCCCCTCAGCCTTCTCCAGATTAAAAAGACCTTAAAGATCATCGAGTTCCAACCTCCCTGCCACGGGCAGGGACACCTCCACTAGAGCAGGTCCTAAGAGACCTGCAGGTGACTCATCTCAGGGCATTTAACCCCTGGGCAAAGGGGAGGGCTATAGGATGTTTGGTCAGAACATCACAAGACTCCATTTCCAGGGCAGGAAGCCAAATTCAAAATTCAAGTCCCAGCTCCAAATTCAAAAGCCAGTTCAGAATTCAAGTCCCAGTTCAGAATGCAAGTCCTAGCTCAAAATTCAAGTCCCAGCTCAGAATTCAAGTCCCAGCTCCAAATTCAAGTCCCAGCTCAAAAGTAACACAAACCCAGGCAATATTGACCCCAAACCGGCGCAATCCTGGCCACTACTGATGGCGCTTTCTCGTGCCACCACAGCCGGGTGCTCAAAGGACTAGTTTGCATTTATTTCTGTCCCCTGCACCTGCCTGGATCTACATGGTAGAAAAGAGGGAGGAAAATCTGGCGAGCAGTAAGTGACCTCGAGCGTTCAAAGGTAGAGGGGTTTATATCTCTCTCAAGCAAAAACCCAGCCAAAAAACCTCTTGGGCTCCCTTAAAGGCAGGCATTTCACATTGAGCATCTTCAGCCTGAAACTTCCCCAAAACTTGCCTCTTCTAGCAACCTGGCTCACAATTTGCAATTTTATCATTCGCTGGATTCATTTTGCCTCTTTTTTCCTGCCTGTCCCCACGCTGTTGGTGTAATTACCCCACGGGGGGGGGGGGGGGTAGGGGTGGGGGGCTTTGGGGGGCTGCAAACACACCGAGCCTGTGCCGAAGCGTGGGAAGTCGCGGAGCGAGTTCTCGACGTCGGTGCTGCCCGACGGGGAGCGTGAAACCAAGGCACCCGCAGCACCCTCCCACCGGGGCCGGGCACGGACACACGGTCAAAGATCTTGCCCAAATTCTTGGGCAAAGAGTCAGACTTAAATTCCTCCGCCGGGTGGAAATGACCTCGCATCACCCCACTCCTCCTCCTCCTCTTCCTCTTCTTCATCAGGAGATGCTCGGCTTTACACAACCCTCTCCAACGGACCAGCAAAACACTCCTTTAAAGGGGTGGGGTTTTTTTGGTGCTGGTGGTTTTCTTTCTTTTTCTTCCATTAGGAGCCACGTTCATTAGCAAAAATATCCGAAACCTCTGGGGCAGCTTGTGCTTCTAATTCATTTTCCAAATGTATAATGAGCCAGGAGTAAATTTTTTTAGGGTGAATTTAATTGACCTTTGCAGTGGCATTAGGCAGATTGGCTTAAAGTCTATTAGAGCATAATATAACCTGGTGAGATTTTAGGGAAGGTTATTGGAAAAACCGATCGAGTTGGACCGCTTTTCTCCCTTCCCCCCCTCCCCGTCCTCCCTTTAGCTTTCTTCATGGAGAAAAAAGAGGATGGCTCGGGAATAGAGCGGGATGAACAGAAGGGGAGAGGGATGAACAGACGGGGAGAGAATTAAAAAGGAGGAGTGAGGAAAAGAGTAGGAGGGAGAGAGAAAGGAGAGCAGTTCAAACTGGCCCTCGGCTGCAGAGCGGTGGGGGGGACAGGGGGGACCTGGCGGCTCGGGGACGAGCATCAGCATCCACCGACCGAGCAGCTGGCACATTTGCTGGGCGACACGGTGCCAGCTGACACCAGCTGAGGATCGGGCCCCTCCGGCCATGGGAAACCTCCCAGCTTTGCAGGGAAACGGCTTCACGAGCCGCTGGTTCCTGCTGTCTCCCAGGGAAATAGGGCTTTGCAACGGCTGGCAGATGTCGGGCTCGGTGCTGCCCTGCTCTGGGTGCTCTGGAGACGAGCCCGAGATCTGCATCTGGCTTGAAGACACCCTTTTTGGGTCAGACATAAGCTGTCCCTATGGAGGTCGGGGGAGGCAGGTCTGCAACACATCCCATCTAGGAGGATGAGAACGTGGGGGGTCAAAAGCTCAACGTGAGCCAGCAACGTGCACTCACAGCCCAGAAAGCCCTCCACATCCTGGGCTGCATCCCCAGCAGCGTGGCCAGCAGGGTGAGGGGGGAGGATTCTACCCCTCTGCTCCGCTCTGGGGAGACCCCACCTGGAGCACTGTGTCCAGCTCTGGAGTCCTCAGCACAGGAAGGACATGGACCTGTTGGAGCGGGGCCAGAGGAGGCCACGGAGATGCTGGGAGGGCTGGAGCCCCTCTGCTGGGAGGACAGGCTGAGAGAGTTGGGGGGGTTCAGCCTGGAGAAGAGAAGGCTCCGGGGAGACCTTGGAGCCCCTTCCAGTCCCTCAAGGGGCTCCAGGAAAGCTGGGGAGGGACTCTGGATGAGGGAGGGGAGCCATAGGAGGAGGGGGAAGGGTTTGACACTGAAAGAGGGGAGATTGAGATTAGACATTAAGAAGAAATTCTTTACCGTGAGGGTGGTGAGAGCCTGGCCCAGGTTGCCCAGAGAAGCTGTGGCTGCCCCATCCCTGGAGGGGTTCAAGGCCAGGCTGGACAGGGCTTGGAGCAACCTGGTCTGGCTGGAGGTGTCCCTGCCCAGGGCAGGGGCTGGAACTGGATGATCTTTAAGGTCCCTTCCAACCCAAACCATTCTATGATTCTATGTTTCTATGACATCAGACCTCCAGCATTGCTACCCGGGGTTCTGCAGGGGCTGGAGAGAAGGAGAAGCAGCAGAGGAACAAGACCACAAGGAGTGGTGGGGGAGGCCGGTCAGGGACATATCCCAGCTCGTATCTAGGAGGACAGGACATCAGACCTCCCGCATCGCTAATAGGGGCTGATGAGAAGCAGCAAAAGGTGAAAAGACTCTGAATTTCACTCCGAGGCAGAGGAACAGCACCACAAGTAGGCACCACCCAACAAAACCATGTCCTGCAGAGCCCTGCGACTCTGGTCTTGTGCTCTCGGAGCACACTTTGGAGCCAAACATACCACGGTTCTACCCCATATGGCACACGGAGGTTTCAACAGCCCAACAGCCCCACATCTAAACCCAGGAGATGTTTAGAAAACACCCAGCCCTTGCACCAGCCACAACTTCCCATCCTCTGGGTGAACGTCCCTCCTTGCAGGACCCAGGTCCAGCTCCTGCTTCTCATCGCTGTGGACAGGAGGTCCCTTTAGATTTGCAATAGTAAAGTTGGAGCAATCAAAGGCCGCTGGCAAAGCACAGATCATCCCAACCCCTTTTCCCGTTTCGCAATCCCGGCACGCCAACCCCCGGGAGCATTATGTGTGGTTTACAGAGAAGGCGCCTGATGGGACCCAGCTCCTCCAGGGATTTACACCAAAATATGGGGGTCTGATGCCCCGACAAGGGCTCTACCTCCCGGCACCACTTTGCAGCCACCTCTCAAAGCCTTCAGCCCCACCAAAGGCAGCCCGTTATCGCAGCCTGTTTATCACAGCCCTGCTCATTGCTCACCCAGGGGTTCCCCCCCCCTCCACGGGGAAACCATCCAGAAACACCCAGCTCTAACCTCTCAGTGCTAAAGAAGCATTTTTCCTTCGGTGTTTTCGCAGCAGCCCAGAAAGCAGGGCCGGCAAATCAGCCTGGGAAAATCTGCTTTGGCGGTATTTTAAACCGCGGCTTGTTTTCTGTTGGGCCGTCGGTTGTTTTTCCCCACCCGTTCCTGATAAATCTCCAGCGCACACCCAAGGGCGAGGGATGAAATGCCAGGCTGCCTCCAGCCCACACCGTTCCCACCCGGCGTGCCGCAATCCTCCCTTAACCCATCCCCTCGCTGCCGATGGGGAGACAGGGTGTGAACCCTGGAGATGGGCAAGGAGATGGGGTGCAAAGCCCAGAGATGGGGTGCAAACTCCGGAGATGGGGTGAAAACCCCAAAGATGGGGTGCAAACCCTGGAGATGGGGTGCAAACCCCGGAGATGGGGTGCAAACTCCGGAGATGGGGTGAAAACCCCAGAGATGGGGCACAAACTCCAGAGATGGGATGAAAACCCCAGAGATGGGGTGCAAACTCCGGAGATCGGGTGCAAACCCCAGAGATAGGGTGCAAACCCTGGAGATGGGGTGCAAACCTTGGAGATGGGGTGAAAACTCCAAAGATGGGGTGCAAACCCCAGAGATGGGGTGCAACCACCGGAGATGGGGTGAAAACCCCAGAGATGGGGTGAAAACTCCAAAGATGGGGTGAAAACCCCAGAGATGGGGTGAAAACCCCAGAGATGGGGTGCAAACCCCGGAGATGGGGTGCAAACTCCAGAGATGGGGTGCAAACTCCAAAGATGGGGTGAAAACCCCGGAGATGGGGTGAAAACCCTGGAGATGGGGTGAAAACTCCAAAGATGGGGTGAAAACCCCAGAGATGGGGTGAAAACCCTGGAGATGGGGTGCAAACCCCGGAGATGGGGTGCAAACCCCAGAGATGGGGTGAAAACTCCAAAGATGGGGTGAAAACCCCGGAGATGGGGTAAAAACTCCAAAGATGGGGTGAAAACCCCAGAGATGGGGTGCAAACTCCAGAGAAGGGGTGCAAACTCCAGAGATGGGGTGCAAACTCCAAAGATGGGGTGCAAACCCCGGAGATGGGGTGAAAACCCCAGAGATGGGGTGAAAACTCCAAATACGGGGTGAAAACCCTGGAGATGGGCAAGAAACATGCCATGGAGAGGCTGGGGAAGATCAGGGCTGAACCCAGCCACCCCTGGGTTCATCCATCCTCCCACCCCAGCCTTCTGGAGGATGCTCCGTCGGGATTGCTCCGCTCCGCGCCATGGCAGAGAGGCAGCTCTCGCTCTCTCTCCCCCTACTGCGACAGAAATGAGATTCCAAGCAGCCTGATTTCCAGTTAGAAACCCTCTGCCGTGCACTGACCGGTGCTAAACATCCCTGTTTGCGCTGGCGGGTCTTTGCTCAGGCAAATATTGATGCACAGGCTGGGGTACCGGATGGCTCTTGCTGCCCTGCCGGCACCAAAACCGGCCAGAAAAGGGTTACCGACCTGTTCTCCTTTCCAAACTTTTGCTGGTTTCTGTTCCTCCCTCCCCTGAGAGGCTGCAGGGAGGGAGAGAAGGGTTTCAAAAGAGAGCCGGAAAATGAGAGAGAAAAGGGGAACGGTTTCAGCTGGATGCAGTGAAATGGAAGGCTTTGTGTTTCAGAAAATTAAGGGTGTAAGGGGTCTCTTTGTGCTAAATGCTCTGGATGGGATGAAAGTAAATAGAGCTCAGCTGGGCAGGGGAGTTAGGGCGACATTGAGAGCAATTTTTAGCCCTGTTAGATATTAATTTCCCATACATCATCTGCCTGTCCTCTGCCCGTTTGAAGTGCTCAAGGTTCCAGGGCTTCAAAGCGCACCGCGACTGCCATTTGCACAAAGCTCAGGGATCCGTGGGGAGCCGCATCAGCAGGTTCCAGCCCCACGTCCCAGCAGGAACCCCCCCCACCACACTCCTCCATCCCTCCCTTCCCTCCCTCCATCCGCAGCCCAGCCAGGACCAGCCTGGGGATGCTCGTGCCACCGTGCGGCGAGTTTCCTCGGGTCTCAGCTGCGGGGAGGAGGAGATGGTTGGGGGGGGGGGGTGGGGGGGTGGGGACAAGCCAAGAAGCAGATGAAAGCGCTGACCCACTTCGGGGCCCGAAGCGCTCATTAAAACCCAACCGCGTGTACGGAGGCGCCTGGAAAAGCCGGTGGGGTCATAAAACCCCCATCCCTCGCATCCCCCCCCTCCCCCCCCCCCCACTGATGAAGCACCTACGGAAAATCAATGGCGCTTTGTTAGGTTGCGTCAGCTAACGAGGATAAGGCCATTTATTGTTTCAGCGGTGGAAAAGGCTGACGCACCACAAAAAAAATAAAAAAAAAATAAAAAAAGGCCCTTTGCCTGACTGGGAGCAGGCAGCCCGCAAATATCTGGGGGCTTTCCAGGATGATTTGGTCTTGACAAGAGGCTTCTGTCCTCCAGCAAGATGCCTGGGCTGACGGCGGTGCCGGGGTCCGTCCCCCCCGAGGAGACCTGTCCCCGCTGGGAAAAGCAGCGGCGCGTCCTCGAATCCCCACCTAAAGCTTTGCAGCAGTTTTAAAAAACACCAGGAATGGGTTTTCCTGGGCCGAGGGAGGCACGACCGACCGAAGGGCATCTTCCTACCGCAAAGCGAAACAAGCGGAGGTTACCCGATTGAAATAGCATAAATAATATCCATAATAATATCCAACAATATAAACAGCAGTCGTAATTAATTAAAAAAAAAAATAAAATAAAATAAATAGCCTTTCCTTTTTCCTCCTGCACTTTGCGGCCACGGTGCTCAGGGCACATCACACGCCAGAGTAACAACTAATTATAAGTACCAATTACCACGCTAATGAAATAATCTACCTTCAAAAGCTGACTCCCATTAATTTTCCCCCTCCGTAAATAAGATTAAGCGCTTGGGAGTGGACACGGAGAGTTTCACCCTGCCCTGCGTCCCCATCCCGTGTGGCAGTGGGGGACAGGGACATCCTCGCTCCCCCAACCCTCCCGCAGCAGGGAGTTCCCCAGGTCAACAGAAAAAAAACCAGTAAGAAGTGGAAAAAAAAAATCCACTATTTGGGGTGAAACAAAAGAAAACCAGCCCTGTGAAGTGTCGATTTATCCCCTGCTGCCAGTCGCTGGAAGGGAGGCAAAGCTTTGATTTCACAACGCAGCAGGAAAAAAAAAAAAAAAAAAACAACAGAAAAAAAAAAAAAAAAGAAAAAAAAGAAAAGGGGGGTGAAGGAGGACGCTTTGGATGGAGATGCATTTTTTTTTTCCCCCTCCTAGACTGTGACTCAGAAAAACACGTGGGCACGGAGCGACACGCAAGGCAGCGGTTAAGCAAGAGCCCGAGTGATGAAGCACTCCGGGTTCGCACTTCATCGCTCTCCTGACTCCCAGCCCGCGTCTTCCTCCCGTTCCTTCCTCATCTCCCGCAAGGATGTCGCTGGGCCGACCCGCGCCTTCGTTAATCCCCGGGGAAAGCGGCGATAACGACGTTAACTCATCGCTCTTCTCCGCGGCCACCCGAGATGGGAGAAATACACCCCGCTTTCTGCCTTCGGAACCCGGGAGATGCATCGCATCAGCCGGGACGGCCACCAAGCCCCGAAAACACCCTCCTCCAACCTTGCAGAGAGCCCCCCAAGCGCAATATTTGCTCAGAAAGGCAAAATTTGTGGGCTGGAAAGAGGGAAAAGCGAAAAATCTGCCTGCCAGAATGGGGTCAAAAGACCCTCGTGTCCCTCGGACGGGATTTTCCCAGCCCAAATGGCTTTGAGCAACAAGATGTGCTGAAAACCCCAGGGCACCGAGGGGAGAGAGCAAGGCCTGGAGGATTTATATATATATATATATAAATATTTATTTATTTTTTTGTTTTCGGCTGACGGCGTGTTTGCTAGAAAATGTCATTTTCAAGAACCGAAACTATCTGCGGATTCAAGTCAGGTTTAGCGAACAGTTTTCAGCAGAAAAATAAATAGAACGGGGAGAGGAGGGAGCTGAAGAGAAGTCAAAACATCTCACGGTGATGTTTCTCGTGTGTTACATTTCAATCTCTCACTTGAAATGTCATTGTCATTCCAAAAAATTGACATTTATATAAAGGTTAAAAAAAAAAGAAAAAAAAAAAGGCTATGTAAGTGAAGCATATGGGTTTATTTTCAGGTTTGCATAAACTGTTTCATTATGATTTGACAGAAACAGTGATTTTACGCCATTAAAAAAAAAAAATAAAAAAATACCCAACAACCAACTCCCTACTTTTCTCCGAGGTGACCCCGAGCCAACGTTATTTCTCTGCTCTGGCCACCAACCAAGCTGCGAAAAAGAATTAAAAAAGCCATTACTCACCCAGCATTAGCACCGAGCACCTGAGCACGTGGAGAGATTCCCGCCGGAGGGAATCTTTCGGAGCAGTGGGGGTGTTCAACCCTTCCCTCCCCCCCCCCAAAAAAAAAGTCATCACAGGTTTTAGCAGCAATAACAGAGCAAAATCAGTGCGAGTGACTCCTTATTGCACTGATAGAGGACGCTAAACCTCATGAACGCGACAAAAAATGGGGCTAAAAGATGACAAAACCAGCACAGCAGGGAATATAAATTGCCCCATCCCTCCACGAGTTTGACCCCGGATCCTGGGAAGCCCCATGGAAGTGTAACCACCAGCTCCCACCGATTTAATCCCATAATAATTACAACATCAAGCTTCCAGGCTGGCTTGTTGGTTGGTTTCTTTTTGTTTTTTTTTTCCCCCCCACCAGACCCTGGAAATCTGAACAAAGAACCCCCCCCCATCCCCGAGGCAGAAAAGGGCCCTTTCATCCAACCCCTGAAAGAACTGGTCAAAGTCCTGATTTCTCTCAATTCCACACCGCCCCCCCCCCCCCTCCCAGCGCTGAGGTAATGCAAATAAAAATTACAGGCCTGGGAGGGAATGATTGACTGGGAAATCGAGGGAAAATTTCTCGGTGAACCGGCCAGTCAATGGGTCTTTTGTGATATATCAATTTGAAATTTCCAAGGCATTGGGGAGAAATCACCGGAGGGGAAATATTCAGCCCGGCTTGAGGAAGATGTTTGCCCTCCCCTGGGTTTCTCGGGGCTGGGAATGCACCACGGGCAGCATCAAGATGCAGGAGAGACCGGGGAAGGGCCGAGATGCCCAAACTCCTTCCAAATTCACCCGTGGTCGGATCTCCAAGTCCCCTAAAAGCATCACTGAGGAGCTCATCCTGCCCTCTCCTCATCCCCCGGCCCCAGCACCTGAGAGGAAGACACTTATTTCTTACAACCTACTTCAAACGTGCTTCTGCTTATAAATGAACTGCTTTAACAGCTTCTTCTCTTCCCAACAGTGGCAAAAATCCAAATCAGAGCAAAAGGCAGGTGGTTTTAGCAGCCAGAGTGCTGGCAACATTTCTGATCTGGATGTCAACTCTCTCGCAGCTCCTTTTCTTTCTTTTCTTAATTCCTTAGTTGTTTTCATTTTTTTATTTTTATTTTTTAAATATTTATTTATCCTTCTTTTTGAACAAAGCTTCGGGATCCTCAGGAAAGAGGACGCGGGCTTTTCTATTCTGTGCTTGGATGACTCTCAGCCCCCTGACGGAGAATCCAGAGGTGCTAACAAAACACAAACGGATAATTAATCACCATAATTGGGGATGGGGTGGGTTTTTATTCATTTCAATCTCCTCTGCGGTGTTTCTTCAAAAGAAAAGGGGGTGGGGGGTGGGGGGAATCGAGTAGAGAAGAAAAGAAAACCCGTAAGCCGAAATGGGCTGCACAGATTTATGGAGAATTAGTTTAGTCCTAGGGACCTTGTGACTTGAGAGTCCAACCAAACTCCATTCTTGGCTTTATGATGTTTTCAAGCCCCCTCAATGCAATTATTTCCTTGTCTCCCTACAGCCCATCCATTATTCTCTATAATAATACGTTTTCTGAAACTCCTTTCCATAAACAACTATAGCAGGCAGCGCGAAACCTCATTGTTATTGATACCATGTCACATCACCAGTAAAACAGCTTATGGAAAATGGACTGTGAATGGAGATGGTTTCAATTTAAAACATCCCGACCTTTTACATCATTTCAAGATCAATCAAGCCAACGCGCGGTGACGTCACACGTGGAAATTCAACCCAGCCAGCGGGGAGGAGGTGGAGGGGGGCGGGGGGAAGGTTAATTTTAGGGACAAGGTTGGGACAATCTTGCCGTGGGTCCCAAAGCGTTGGTAGGAAATGGGTCCCCGGAGGAGTCTTGCTCTTTCCTTCCACCGAATCCAGCCCCACACCCTCGCTCACCTCCAGCCACCAAACTTCTAAAAGCAAAAGGCTACAAGTCGATTTGCCCTTGGCCACCGAGTTACGCACAGACCCCAAATAGCCAGCAAGGCCATAAAATGCGGGGTTTGATGACACGGACAGAATACGACGTTCAAAAGCACACGTGCCACCACCCAGCTCTCGTTAAAACAGACATCAGCGATCCTCACGCCCCAAAGCATCACCCTGGGGGGGTTCAAACCCACGATTCTCATTACAAGGGGTAAAAACACGGCAGTTACAGGGTGTAACTGGTCATTTCGACCACAGTATCGCAAACAAAGTGTATGAGATGTGCTTAAGTATATAAAACGTTTACTCAACGTTGGACTAATATGGTGGATGTTGGGAGGCTGGGCTGTAGCTCAAGCCACACCGACGCCGTCTTTGCACTCCAGCACACGGCTCATGCTCACTCAATCAATTAATATAGTCCAGTAATGATGCTGGCAACGTCAAATAGGAATAATAAACTTGCTACGCTTTCTCGCTAGACCCAAGAGTATGTCTGACCTCCCAACCTCTCCCAAAGATCATCAACGTCTCTAAAAATTCCCAGTATAGCCTGAATGACCTTAAGCCTTGAAAATAAATCCTTAGGATGAGGGCTGTGGAATCAGCCTATTCATGGATTCAAACACAAGTATTTTGTATTAAAAGATCAAGAAGGAAAATCAGTTATTTTTGCCCCTAGGGAGAATAAAAAGAAAGACGTGCCCCGACACACCTGGAAGCAGCCCCCCAGGGTGAGCTAACTGATCCCAGAGACCCTGCATCCTTCCTCATCCTCCTCTTTATTTTGACATTTCTGCCCTAGCAGCAGCCAGGCAGTGTACTTTCTCAGGGACCAGATTTTTATCTTCCTAATCATGGTCCGG